>NW_006399794.1:9750666-9793225 GCF_000299155.1 Elephantulus edwardii
TGCAGAACAGATTATCCGGGAGGCTGGGCTCTATGAGGAGAAATGTGGGGTCAAGATTGGTGGACGATTTATCAACAACCTGCGTTACGCGGATGACACAACCCTGCTTGCTGAAACTGAGGAGGACCTGAAGCGCCTGCTGCAGAGTGTCAAGGACTGCAGCCTCCAATATGGATTGAGGGTCAATGTCAAGAAGGTTGTATTTAGGTGACTGCAAATCACTCGCATTCAGAGCCAGCCTATGTAAAACAGATTTAAACCTTGCCAAATCCTGTGCCACCCTCACAATCTTCACTGTGCTTAATTAATAATTATTGTAGTTTTCCAAGCATACTATCCTTTTCAGAGAACTAGTCCGTCTTGATAATGTGAAAGTATATGAGATTTCCCTTAAAGATTTACAGCCTCAGAAAACTAATGGAGGACCACTATGAGATGGAATGGCGCTGAGGAGTGCCTGTACTCAGTTTACTCTATTGCAGTTGTTTGGTTAAAGGGTTGAGATACTGGAGGCAAAAACAAATTCCAATTAATCTGGAATCCTGACATGGAGGTGTTTATACAGTGCTCCTGGACAGAGTAAATGAGACAAGGCCTAACTAGTCACGGAGCAGCACAATGCGGGAGTTGTAGTAAGAGCCAGGAAAGGGCGACCTTAGACTAAGTACAAAAGTTAAATTCAACCTGCGGATATAGGTGTGGCAGAAAACAGCCAGGACTGATCTCTGGAAGCTCTCTAGGTTTTCCACCTATTGACTCCGCCCCTCGGACCTTCCCCTTAGTGCTCCACCCTTTCTCCGCCCACCTTTCCACACTGCTCGTGGGCCCGCCCTATCCTAGCTATCTCTGTGCCTCACCTCTCTCCTAGCTCCGCCCCCCACGCCTTCCCAGCTTCGCAGTCTCTGCCCTCCTCAGGCTCTGCCTTCTGCCCGCCAGTGCGACCTTTCCTCCCCAGGCTCCGCCTTGGCTCTTGGGCCTCCGCCTCCGCAGAGGTGTTTGCCTATGATAAGTCTGAATTCTTCTGAGAGGCGGGGTTTACAGTTTGAAGAGGTGGAACCTGGGAGGGGGCTCGGTGGTACTCTTCCTTTGGAATTTTATCGGCGATCCCGCCCCTGCGCTCGGCTGTTGCTAGGAAACGAGCATCGATGCTGTGGCGGTGGCTGCGTTCAGCCAATGAGCAGGCACGCCTTTCCAGAGCTGCGTCGCTGGGCGGTTACGTGTGATGCGCGGGGGCGCGGGCTGCGTGTGGCGCGGGGCGGGGCGCGGCTGGTACGCCTGAGGAGGGATGGCGGCGGCCTGAGGGCGGCCTGAGCTCACCTAGCACCGCTGGGGCGACCGGGCCCGGCCAGGGTCGGGGTTCTGTGAGTCAGAGGTAATCGTGGGCCTGGGAGTCCCGAGGGGCACGTTAGGGCGTGAGGGGCTGGGGAGTGACAGCACTTGGCTTGAGCAGTACTGGCTGTGAAGGGACTGGGTGAGAGACTGGCAGGTACCGAGGGACCAGGTGTGAGTGTGTAAGGTAGAGGAAGAGGTGAAAGACTACGAGTGTGATAAGGAACTAGTTTGTATAAAAGGATTTGAGTGCTGAGGGGCCAGGTTGAAAGGACTGTGTGCACGGTTTGGTAAGGAGCCGGGGTTCCAGAGGGAAAGGGCTAGGGGCGACTATGATAGCAGAATGAGGGGGTTAGGCCTGCGGGAGGAGGAGATTAAAGGGCGAAGGCGGGAGCATGGAGGATGGTGTGAATCGGTGAGGGAGTTGAGGGTAGGGGTGGTAGGAGGGAATGAGAATTGTGAGATTCAGAGGAGGGTGAGAGGTTGATTCCGAGGCCTCTTTTAATGGACTGCTCTGCCCTATGAGAGTGATAGTTTTAGACTAAGTAGGACAGCTTGGGTAGAAATGTTTATTGGAGTCTCCTGCTCCCATGAGGTCTGCATATCCTGGAGGGCAAAAAGATGGAAGTGTAATGAAAATAGTTTCTCAACAGAGAAATCATTAAAACCTTAGTCCCTGAGTTCCTCTTTGGACTGCAAACTTGAAGGTGATCTTTCTCATGAAAGTTCCTCTTTTCTTTCTTTCCTTCCCCCCACCCCCCTCATATGTCTTCACCTGCCTTCCCTCTATCAGCCCCGCCCCTCTCCTGCTCCTCACTTATGCTATGCCGTTTGAGAATTATTTACATTGGACTGGCCACTGTCAGTTACTAATTCTGCTTTCTTGGAGGTCACTGGGCTTGCCGTGTACAACAGTGTATTTAGACTCCAGACAGGGTGGTCTGGTCTTCATTTTCTTGCAGTTAAATTCTTAGAATTTTTTTAAATTTTTTTATTATTATTATTTTTTTTTTGTAGTGAACTGGTACAACACACTGCTCATTTTTGAAATTTTCATGCTTGAGGAATTTTGACATTTGTAAACATCTGTGATACTATCACTGCTTTCAAGATACTGAACATTTTTAATCTCCCAAAGTTTTCTGGTATCCCTTTGTAATTCATCCCTCGATCTGTCAACTGAGTTTGCTTTGTTAGTATTTTATAGACACTCTCACTGTCCCCATCATCCCACACAAGTGAAAAATGTGAAAGTTTTGGAAAATTAGGTTGGCACTCAGTGATAATGGCCACTTTCACCCATGAAACCTTCCTCTGTATTGAAAGCATGCCATGGAGTTTCGAGACCCTAACTTTTACCAACTCCAGGAAAAGTTAGAATCTTTTCAGTCTAGACCACTCCCTGAGAATTAGATGCAGTTCCCCTTCTGTCCAGAAATCTTCAGAGTTCTATAGTATGTTTTCCTTACTTATTTCAGGAGACCTAACTCTATGCTGGGGACTCTTATGAGTGGGACTCTTGACAACTTGCCCAGAGAGAGTTGGACAATGACTAGGGAGGACAGAAGGAGAATTGATGCCTTTGAGCTGTGGTGCTGGAGAAGAGTATTGAATATACCATGGACTGCCAAGAAAATAAACAGATTCATCCTAGAGAGGGTTAAACCAAGCTACTCCTTGGAGGCAAGGATTCTGGGGCTTCGTCTGATATACTTTGGTCATGTTGCAAGGAGGAACAGGTTCTTGGAGAGGGACATCATGCTTGGGAGGGTGGAGGGATGGTGCAAGAGGGGAAGACCCTCTATGAGAGGGATTGATTCAGTGACTGGGGTAATTGGGGTGGGTGTGTCAGAGGCAGTGCGATTGGCATAGGATAGAGCAAGGTTTATGGCTGTTGTACATAGGGTCGCTATTAGTCGCAAACGAGTCGAGGGCACATAACAACAATAACAACAACAACATGTAAAATAATGAGGCTTTGAGTAGTGGTTCCTGAACAGAGGGTCAAGGACAGTGCTAGTGTGTAATAAAGTTTTCGTTTACCCTAGGTGGAAGGAGAGAAATAAAGATAGCAGAATGAGTTTTCATAAAGATAAGTTTATTCTGAGATTATTATTCTTCCTTTTTTGTTATTTAAAGTGTTCAGTTACTAGTTAAAATAATGATGACAGTGACTGTATAAACAATGGATCTGATTCCTTTCTATCTTTGTCTTAGTGGTGACAGCAGATAGTGTATTTTTTTAAAAAATGGTCCTGTTTTCCAAAATAAGTGAATCCTGTTTTTAAATTATTTGTTAAAAGTTATTTTTATTAGTTAATGAAATCCAGAAACAATTTAGAGTGATGGTGGTGTGGCTGTTGTATTAGGTTGAGGGAGCTTAAGTTTATCAGTACAACATCTGACATCCAAACAGTATTTGTATTTTACATAGCAATATCATGTTTTATTGGGTCTACAGATACTTTGTGAAGCAGGCAAGGGAAAGAATTACTATGTTATAGAGGAAGAAGTCAGAGGACATAGTGTTAAGTGGCAAAACTGGACTGAAAGCTTGAGAGTGGGAGTGACTTGAGGAAAGAAAGGTTGTAACAGAATGAAGCTGATTTGGGCAAAAGTCTCACATGATCTATGATGATAAAAAGGGCAGTATACTGACAGGATACATTTAAAAAAATATGATTTCTAAGTTACTAATTGTTCTATTTTTTTTTATTTTTTTATAATTGTTCTATTTTTCAATCTCCTAAAGAGATTACAGGGCATTTGAGAGTGACATAGAGACAAGGATTGTCTTCTTTAATACTAAATTAATGATTGTTGTTGTTGTTGTATACTGTCAAGTTGGAACTGACTCATAGCGTCATGACCTTCAGCTGGTTCTCAGAGGCTGTAAATTGTATGAGAGGAGATTGCCCATCTCTGCCCTATGGTGCAGTTGGTGGATTTGAACTGCTTTCTTTTGGATTGGCAGTGCAACCTCCTACCACCAGGCTACCAGAGCTCCTTGTTAATGACTATATAAACATGTAATATCTGTAATAGGGATCACACGTTGATGGTGATGTTATTATATTGTTAGATGCCCTTGAGTCAACTACTATTCAGCAGCTTGAAACCTTGCTCTATCTTAAGCCATTTTTACCATCTCTACCCAGTGCTAAAGCCTGTGCTGCAGTCACAATACCAATCCATTTCATTGAGGTCCTTCCTCTCTTTTGCTGACCTACTTTTCCAGGCATCATGGTTTTCCCCCAAGAACTAGCACTTCCTGCTTGAACTTCTGTCAGGTCCCCATCTATGTACTACTGTTCCAGCCATTTCTGAATAATCTTTGGCAGTATTTTGGTTGCATGTGATATTAATAATATGGTTTGATAGTTTCCACATTCAGTAGGGTCACCTTTCTTAGGAATGGGGACAAATATGGATCTCTTCCAATCCATTGGCCAGATAGCTGTCCTCCACATTGCCTGGCATAGGCTGGTGAGTGCATCCAAGGATGAATATGTTAATTGAAACAAGTCAGTTGGCATCCTATCGATTCCTGGGGTTTTATTTTTTTGCCGGTACCTTCAATGCAACTTCTGCTTCCTCCTTAATTACTATTGACTTCTGTTCATATGGTACTTTCTGAAATTTTTCAATGTAAATCAGTTATTTCTGGTACAGTGAATCTGTATATTCCCTCCATCTTCCTTTGATGCTTTCTGGGTCATTCAATATATTGCCCATAGATCTTTCAGTATTGCAACCTGAGGCTTAACTTAGTTTTTCAGTTTTCTCAGCTTGAGAGAAATGCAGAATGAGTTCTTCCCTTTTTATTCTCCAATTTCAGCTCTCTGCACGTTACATTATAATACTTTGCTCTGTACTCCTGAGCTGCTCTTTAAAATCTCTTTAGTTTTTACTTATGCATGTTTTCCTTTTGTTTTGGCTTCTCAATGCTCCAATACAATTTTTAGAGTCTCTTCTGACATCAGTTTCTATTTTTTCTTTCTCTTCTGTTTTTGTAATGACCTTTTGCTTGCTTCATGGATGTTATCCTTGATATCAACCCATGGCTCATCCTGTTTTTGATAATTGGTACTTAATGCCTCAAAACTATCCCTAAGATGATCTTGAAATTCAGATGGAATTGATTCAAGATCGTATCTTGGTTTCTGTGGACTTATTTTAATTTTTTCTGACCTCAATTCAAGTTCAAATATGATTGAAAAGAGGCTGTGGAACCAGGGACATCATTGCTGATGTCAGATGGATCCTGGCTGAAAGTAAATATCAGAAGAATGTCTATTTGTGTTTTATTCACTATGGAAAGGCATTTGACTGTACAGATCATAACAAGTTGTGGCTGACATTGAGAAGAATGGGTGTCCCAGAGCACTTAATTGTGCTCATGCGGAACTTATACCTGGACTGTGGTGTGAACAGAGAAGGGGAATACTGCATGATTTAAAATTAAGAAGAGAGTATGTCAGGATTATATATTCTCTCTGCATACCTGTTCAGTCTGTATGCTGAGCAAATTATTTGAGAAGCAGGACTCTGTGAAGAGGAGTGTGGCATCAGGATTGAAGTAAGACTCATCAATAACCTGTGTTATGCAGATGATACAACCTTGCTTGCTGAAAGTGAGGAGGACTTGAAGCACTTGTTGCAGAAGATCTAGGAATGCAGCCTTCGGTATGGATTGGATCTCAGTCTCAAGAAAACACAGATTCTTACTATTGGCCCTGTAGACAATATCATGATGGATGGCGAAGAGATTCAAACTGTCAAAAACGTCATCTTTCTTGAAATCACAGTTAACTCCCTCAGTACCAGCAGTCAGGAAATAAAGGAAACACATTGCACTGGGAAAGTCGGCAGTTAGGTACCTCTTCAAATTATTGAGGAGTAATAATGTTAAATCAGTTTGAGAACTAATGTGCATCTGATTGAGATAATAGTATTTCTGATCACTTGCTATGTGTCTGAGAGCTGGACTGTGAATGAGCATGACAGAAGAATTATTGATGTCTTTGAGCTGTGGTGTTGGACAAGAGCACTGAACATCTCATGGATGGCCAAGAGAACAAACAGATATGTCTTGGAGAGGGTGCAGCCAGTGTATTCTTTGGAGGTAGACATGTTGCTAGGAGACCTATTCTTTGGAGAAGGACATGATGCTAGGAAGGGTGGAGGGTTGGTGGAGAGGAAGACCCTTAACAGATGGATTGAGATGGTGACTGCTGCAACGGGCTCTTGTGTGTCAGGAAGTGTGAGGATGGCACAGAATGAAACAGGGTTCAGATCTTTTGTTCATAGGGTCACGATGAGTCATACTCTACTCAATGGCACTTAACAACAACAGAACTTCCTGACAGCATGCCCAAACCAAAATATGTGAGACTAAGTTTTACCATCTTACCTCTAAGGAGCCCTGCTTGCTGAAACTGAAGAGGACCTGAAGCGCCTGCTGCAGAGTGTCAAGGACTGCAGCCTACAATATGGATTGAGGCTCAATGTCAAGAAGACAAAGATTCTCACCACTGGACCAACTGGCAGCATCAGGATGGATGGTGAAGAGATTGAGATTGTACACAGCTTTAGTTTGCTTGGCTCCATAGTCATAGTCAACAGTCTTGGCACCAGCAGCCAGGAAATTAAAAGGCGCATTGCCATGGGAAAGTCTGCTGTTAGGGACCTCTCCAGAGTACTGAAGAGCAATGGTGTCTCTCTGGAGACTAAGGTGCATCTGATATAGGCCATGGTCTTCGCAATCACTTGTTATGCATCAGAGAGTTGGACAATGACCAAGGAGGATAGAAAGAGAATTGATGCCTTTGAGCTGTGGTGCTGGAGAAGAGTATTGAGAATACCATGGACTGCTAGGAAAACAAACAGATTTGTCCTGGAAAGGGTTAAACCGGGTGGCTCCTTGGAGGCAAGGATTCTGAGGCTCCGTCTAACACACTTTGGACATGTTGTGAGGAGAGACCGGTCCTTAGAGAGGGACATCATGCTTGGGAGGGTGGAGGGACAGCGCAGGAGAGGAAGGCCCTCTATGAGGTGGATTGATTCAGTTACTGGGATAATCGGGATGGGAGTGTCAGAGACAGTGCGATTGGCACAGGACAGAGCGGAGTTTAGGGCTGTTGTACATAGGGTCGCTGTGAGTCGCAAGTGACTCGATGGCACGTAACAACAACAACCTCTAAGGAGCACCCTGCTTGCCCTTCCTCCAAGACAGATTTGCTTGTTCTGTTGGCAGTCCATAGTGTATTCATTATTCACTACCAACATCAGAATGCAAAGGCATCAGTTCTTCTTTAGTCTTCTTTATTTGTTGGTAAAATGAGTCAAGTAAAATGTCAGACAGTTCTTAGGGACTGTCCAAACACTTCACTACATTGCAGAAAGCACTGAATGTGTTTATTTGGTATTCTGATACCTTTGCTGAAAACAGTACACTAATTTGAATGCATTTTGACTTAGGGCATGTAACTGTGTGGTAGATCTGTTGTTCTGATGTTATTTTCTTTCTTGAAACAGTACATTTAGTATAATGGATTTGGACTTAGGGCATTTATGTAGATGGTAGATGTATTGTTAATTACTAGTAAATCCATTCTAATTCATGGCAACCCCTTGTGTACAAATGAGGACTGCTCCATATGGTTTCCCCAGCTATGACATTTCAGAGGCAGAACGTCAGGCCTCTCTTCTAAGGTTTATCTGGGTGAACATAAACTGCCATCCTTTCTGTTAGCAGTGAAACACTTAATGGACTCCATGGTATGACTGGGAAGATGAAAGTAGATAAGATAGAAAAGGGAACGTGTTTGAGGTGCTGTGAGAAATCAAATGTATGCCACTATTTATTCAACATTTACTCTGTGCCAGTTCCTCTGCTAACTACTAGGAGAGGAAATTAATTCATTAATATACTAATTAGGCAGATTTTTTTTCCTTAAGTATATATAGAATCTGATATACTCACCTTGTATAAGATAAATAAGACATGGCCCTCCTTTTTGTCAAGGAATGCTCTATCTGTCTGGAATAGAGAGACACATAAAATAAAACAACTTTTAATTTAGAAAAGCTATGTGAAATATATATATATGTGAAATAAATAAATAAATAAATATATATATATATATATATATATAAATAAATAACCTGGGGGCCTGGTATACTACAAATTGGGCTGCTAACTAGAAAGTTGGCAGCTTGAGTCTACCATTTGCTCCAGGGGAAAAGATGATACAGTTCAACTGTAAAGATTTACAGCTATGGAGATGCAATGGAAAGTCACCATTAGTCAGAACTGAGATATATTTATATGTGTGTGTGTGTATTTACACACACACGTATCCACAGATATCTACAAACTTTCTTGTCTGAAACAGAATGCATAATTCTTATTCTGAAATCTTACTTCTGTACTTATATGCCCTGTCACAGTTCAAAGACTTCTGTGTCAAAGTACCTCTTTTTAGATCATCTTTCTTTTCTTCACCTCCAGTGTTACAATTTCATCATTACATTTTCTTTTTATATTATGCTAATTGCCCCTTACATAGTTTTTTCTTCACTTAGCATACTTTGTTATCTAATTATTAATTTTCCTTTCACTTTCATCACTGGTAACCTTCAAAGAATGTTTGATTCTGGGGAGCTCTGGTGGCCTAGTGGCAAGAAGCTGCACTGCAACCCCAGAGATATGTGGTTCAAATCCACCAGATGCTCTACCAGAGAAGGAGGGGGCCATCTCCTCCTGTATCAGTCAGATCCGATTTGATGGTACACACACACACACACACACAAAATAATAAAATTTTTTTTAAAAAAAGAATGTTTGATTCTGTTAGTACACTTTCCCTTAGCTTTTTTATAATAATAGACTCATAAAATATTTGTCCTAATGCCTTCCACGTTTATCCTTGTTATGCAGTGTTTCTCAAATCCATTGTTGTTCTTTAATGTTGCATAGTATTGTATTATGTCTGTGTACCATAGTTTATCTGTTCATCTGCTGATAGGTTCTTAGATTATTTCTAGATCTTTACTATTGTAAATAATGCTGCAGTGAACATGGATGTGCATTTATTAGTTTATGTTGTGGCTATGATTTCTTTAGGATATCTACCTAGTTGTTATGTGCTATTAAATTGGAACTGACTCGTCGTTGAACCCTCCAGCAGGGTTTCAGAGGCTATAAATATCAGAGGGAGGCTATTGCCCGTCTTTCTCCTGTAGTTAGTTGGTGGATTTGCACTTCTGCGTCTGAATTGGCTTTAGCGGTCCTTCCTAACTAGCCTATCAGAGCTTTCTGTGTACCTAGTAGTGGAAGCAAAAGATATTTGTAACTTTTTAAGGGTCTGTCAAACTCCTTTCACAGTGGTTGCTTCTTTTTGCAGTTTTACCAGCTATGTATGAGAGTGCTGACTTCTCCAAATCTTTGCCAGCAGTTGTTGTTTTCTGTCTTAGTGAACTTTGCTACTATTGCTGGGGTGAGATAATATCTTGTTGTTTTGGTTTGTGGCTCTAATGACTAACAAATGAGAACATTTATTATGAGAGCATTTCTTCATGTGCTTATTGGCTTACAATTAAAACTTTTATTTAGCTCCTCATCATCTCTTATTTGTATTTCCCCCCTGCAGTCTCCTGCCTTTAAACTTGCTCTTTTCTAATCCATCTCTAGAATAGTCTTTCTAAAAATATACTACTGATCATGAAACCCTTTTGTTTAAAAACTTTTGGCTCTTTATATCTTGTAGGATAAGATCCAGTTGCTTAATATGGCATAATTTGTCCTCAGCTCACTTCTCCAGTCTCATCTCCTGCCACTTCTTACTCTGTGTTCCAGCTTGAATAAATTGTTGATTCCCTAACAGACATGTTACTTTCTTGAACCTTGAAATTTTTGCAATAACTGTTGCCTCTACCAGGAATGCCTTTTCTTCTCTGCCTAGTGAACTTTCTGTATCTTTCAGAAACTAGTTTTACCTCCTCTGACATCTTATTTGTCATTGTCATCATTCAGGAGGGGTATAAATAATAATTTGTAACACGGACATTCTCTGTTATAACTGGGAATTATTGTGTGATAGTTGACTTTGTAAATTATGAGGGTTTTGCTGTTGTCAAGTAAGGAGATCTCTTAAAAAAGCAAAAGTGGTGTATGGGATTTCTTGCAGATATCCCATGTTTCTTCTGTGTAACATACAGATCAGAGGGATGGAAAAGCAGGAAGCATGTGTATGTGCAGACTGAGGTTAGATTTTTTTTGTGTGTGTGTGTTTGTTTTGTTTTAATTCCTCCTTTCTAACTCCCAGGGGCTCCTTGGGGGAGAGAGAAGCTTTAAGACTTGGCTAACTTGTTCCTGGAAGGTCATTTTGGTCTCTCTGTTTCAGTTGTAGGTGTTGCAGGTATATTCATAACCTGAGTTTCCTCCTACTCTTTGCCTCTCCCAGGGCAAAGGTTCCTAAGTGAGACTGAACCACTTCTTGCCCCATGCCTGCTTTTCTGAGGTTGATTGACACCTTTACTATCTGTGCCTATGAGGCTGTATTTCAAGCTGGATAGTCAGAATCTGACCTCAAGACACTTGTGGATCTGAGAGAGCAACTCCTTCCTCCACCCCTCTCCACCTTTATTTTTTTCAACCTTCTCTGATTGAACCAGAGGATAAATCTAGGAAAAGTTGTGTCCTCAACTAGACTATGACTTATAGTGACTCTATGAACAATAGATTGAAACTTTGTCCTATTGTACACCACACAATCTTCATCCAATTCTCAAGTCTGTTGAATCACTGTGTCCATCTGATTGAGGATTTTCCTCTCCTTTGCTGACGTTCCACTTTTCCCAATGTAATGACTTTTTTCCAAAGCCTGGTGCCTCCTGTGTAAGATGAAGTTTCACCATCCTCGCCTCTAAGGAACACCCTTATTATGCTTTCTCCAAGACAGATTTATCTGTCCTTTTAGAAAGACATGATGTATTCAAGTGAACTATTCTTCACTAAAACCACAATTCAAAGGCATCAGTTATTCTTTGATCTTCCTTATTGCCCAACTTTTAGATATATAAAAATGAAATGGATTGACAGTGACCGTAGCAATGGACTCAAGTGTGTCAGAAGTGATGATGATGGCACAGGATAGGAGAGGTTTTAGTTCTGTTGTTCATTAGATCTCTATGAGTCCTACTTGACACAACAACACCTAATAACAACTTTTTTTGGACATTTTATGTGAGAGAGTAGGGCATTGTAGTACTGTGGTGATTTCAACTTCTTTTGTCTTAGTCTGAACTTTTTAGGCTTTACTAGGCATGAATGAGTGAATAAGTGACAGGAGTAGTAAGCTGAGTCCTTTTTGTTTTTGCAGGTATGAGTAGGGCCCCGGTCAAGTAGGACTTTGGGTTCTGAGTTGATTTTGTGTAGCTCTTTTCCTTAAGGCTTTTGAAGGAATAGGGGTGAGGTGGGTGATTAAATATTCTGGAGGCCAGTGCTTCTTGAGTATGTGAGTTCTGTTCTTTGTTTATCAACTGAGGGGGTAATAGAGGGTACCCAGGTAGGAACAATTTGTTAATTTTTGAAATTGCATTCTAGAAGCTGAATATAGTTTATTTTTTCACATGCTAAGGAGTTAACTTTGCTGAGATTGGATACATTACACTTTTTCAGTTCACTGATAAATGTATCAGGTAACCCTCTCTAGTCCTTGCTTGCTTGGAACCTTAAGACTTGGACAGGCTAAGTCCTTATTCCAGTGTAGCCCTGTTGCTAGTAACTTCTAATCTTTGTGTAAATACGTAGGATGTTTCCTAGATAATCATGTGAGTAAGACTGTGAGGGTCTATTCTGTGGCTCTGTCACTGTATCACTCCTTTTCTTCTCCTCTATCCCTGCTTGTTTGGGTGAGAACAGCAAAGTTGTATCAAGGATATGAACGTCAGCTTCCCATCTCTACTTTGAGATCTACCTGAAGTGATATCCATTCTTTACTATTTCTTCCTTGCTCTGATACTGTGGTAGGCTTTCTTTACTTACATTAGTCCTGTGTCCAATTTTCTATCTTTCATCCATTTTATAATCCATATATCTGCCACTTTTCTTCAGATTTCTTTTCCTCAATTCACAAATACTCTTTGAGGCCTTTTCCTAAAACATAAAAACAAGACCAATGTTGTTTCCTTAATGATCTTTCTTTATTCCAGCTTCTTTTAAGCTATCTACACTGTATTTCTAAGCTTGCTAATAGTACATCTTAGATTTTATCTTATTCCCATTCATTCTTTAACCAGCTGCTGTGCCAAGTTTATCGAAGATTTGATTGCTAAAGCCAGTGAACTACTTTACCTTTCATTCGGCCTGATACCTGTAGCTTTATAACATCAATATTTTTTAATGTCTTCTTTCATTTCTATGTACCTTTACATTCTTCTTTAAATACTTTCCTGGATTGTTTTCCCTAGGATCTTAGTCTTTGCTCTCTTCACAGTCTGCTGATCTCCTTGAATGATTCCATTGACTTCCATAGTTTCATCTGCCACTTATACACTAGTAACTTGCCAAAATATTTCTCTAGTCTTGGTTTCACTCTTGCTTTCAAGTACAGCATTTCTTTGTTTCTATTTGTGAACATCATGGGTATCCTATACATATCTTATAACTTAAAATGTTCAGAGCTATACTTACCCTCTTTCCTAAAACCTATTTCTCCCTTCTTATTTTAATCTAATGTTCCCAGACTCAGTTCATGACATTCTCTTGTATTGAATCTCCTGTACTCAGTATTAGAGTCTCCATTCTCTACAATTGCCAGCTCTTAGTACTTTTGCCTTATAGTTAAAAGTGAAGACCTTGGAGGCAGATTGTCTGCATTTGCATTATAGCCCTGCCACTTTCTAGCTGAGTAAGTTTGGACAGTTTGTTTAATTTCTCTGGGATTTGATTTCCTTATGTGTGAGAAAGAAAGAACAATACCTATGAGGTTCTTAAGAAATTTAAATACTTAAGTGTCTGCTACATGGGATAGCTGCTTAACATATCTTAGCTATTATAATGATGTTTTTGTTATGTGCCATCTAGTTGACTGGACTCATAGCAACCCTCTGTACAGCAGCTTTGAACTCTGCTCTATCTATCTTAAGCCAGTTTCATTTGTCTCTGACACAGCTACCCCCATTGCCCCAGTCACTGAGTCAATCTATCTCATCCAGGCTCTTCCTCTCTTGCTTTGTCCATCCACCCTTCCAAGCGTAATATCCATTTCTAAGGACTGGTCCTTCCTTACAACATGCCCAAAGTATGTCAGATGGAGCTTCAAAATCCTTGCCTCCGTGGTGCAGCCTGGTTCACCCTCTCCAGGGTGGATCTATTTGTTCTCTAAGAAGTCCATGGTATGTTCAGTTCTCTTCTCCAGCACCACAGTTCAAATCTTAAATGTTGTTGGGTACTGTCGTATGTTGTAGCTGACCCTTGAGAGGGTTTTCAGAGGCATTTAATCACACAGGAGATTGTCCATCCTTCTCCTGCACAGCAGCTCGTAGATTTGAACTAAGTTACTTTGAGATTGCAGCGCAGCTTCTTACCACTCCAGCACCACAGTTCAAAGCTTTTGATTCTAGCTCTCTGATGCATAGCGAGTAATCGTGAAGACCATGGCCTGGATCAGGCATGCATTAGTCTCTAGACTGACATCATTGCTCTTCAGCTATTATAATAGTTATTATTAATTCAGTATTGAAGTCAACATACCTTCCCACCCCAATTTTTGGCACTATGTTAGAACTAAGATTTCAAAGAAGAATGAATGGTCCATTTTGTTAAGAGGTGTGCTGTTTTTAAGAGGTGGGCAGGGACATAGTGATGTTTATAACCTTCACCCTATTTGTCCTTCAACTCATTGTCCTGCTTTTCTTCTCTACACAGTCTATGATTAGACTACATTGAACTTGCAAATGTTACTCGAATTTATCATGCTTTTCTATGGTGTAATATTTTGTACATACTTTTTTTAGTATTAAGAAGACCTTTCTAATAATGAGATAGATAGTTAGTATGTCATTATTAAAGATCTAAGATAGATAATAACCCTTCCTTTGGGAAACTCTCTTTTAGTCCACTTGGCAGAATTTGTTGTCCTCATGATACTTTTGTACACGTCTCTAATGTTTACTGGAGATTATGTTTATGCTTACATCTCCTAACTTTATTAATCTCTGTATTTTTACTACTTAGCTTACATTATCCAGTGTACATCAGCATGGGCATTGTTGTTAGGTGCCATTAAGCCATTTCTGTTTCATAGTGTTGCTAACAACGTGAGTGAAACCTTGCCTGATCCTGGTACATCTTCACAGTCTCTGCTGTGGTTAGCTTGCTGTTTCAGTCACTGCGCCAATCCTCTCCTTCACTGACCCTCTTTTCCAATCATGACATCATTTTCTATGGAATGGCCCCTCCCTGATAACATGCTCAAAGTATGTGAGACCAAATATTATCGTCTTTGCTTTTAAAGGAGCACCCTGGTTGACAGACTTGTGCATTGCAATCCGTTGTTTGAGGTTTTCTACAATTTTTTAATGATTTGAGTGAAAGTTTACAAAGCATATTGTTTTTCAGTCTCATTCATGCACATTTTATTCCGTTACAGCTCACAGTGTTTGATTGTCCCATCATTCTGTATTGTCGTTCCCTTCAACCATATGGTCAGTATTTATTATCTATTAGTTAATTTGACTACTGTTTCATGGGTGTTGATTGTAGGTCCAAGGGAGATGGAATCTTTAACATTGTCAATCTTTATTTCTCATGATATTGCTTATTTGGATAGTTGTGATAATTATTTTCTTTATGTTGAGATGGAATCCTATAGCCTTTGATTTCTACAATAAGTGCTTCAAGTCCACTTGATTTTCTGCAAGCAAGGTTGTACCAGCTGCATATCACAGGTTGTTGATCAATCTTCTTTCAGTCCTAATGTCCCATTCTTCATATAGTCCAGCTTCTCGTATTATCTGTATAGATATACATTGACATTTTTAATTTAAATTTATTATTAATGTCAGTAAAAATTTACAGAGACTTTGGATTTCCATTCATTCATTGTTGCACTTTTCTCCCCTCCCAGCCCTCCCCCCTAGTACACTACTGCCTTGGAAAAGTAAAAGACAAATTCTTTCATTGTTTTACAGACCCTCCCCCAGGTCCACTCCACCATGTAGCCTTCACTCTAGACTCCTGTCATGACAAAAATACCTAATCACATATCCCTTTTAAACAGTTTTCTCCCTCATCTGTTTCAGTGCAGTATACATTATTGAACCCATCTTTCTCAGTCTCTCCCCAACTCCAACTCAGTCCTGTTTTACAACTGTGGCACCATGCAGTATTTGTCCTTTTGTGACTGAGATACTTCACTCAGCATAATGTCTTCCAGAGTCACCCATTTTGAACAATATTGCATGAGTTCCTTGTTTTTCAATGCAGTGTAGTATTCCATTGTGTGAATATACCACAACTTTTCTATCCATTTGTTTGTTGATGGGCACTTAGGTTGTTTCCAACTCCTTGCTATTGTGAACAAAGCCACAATAAACATGGGTGTGCATATATCTGCTTGGATGTCAGTGATGGTCTCTTTGGGGTATATTCCCATTAGTGGAATTGCTGGGTCAAATGGTATCTCTGTTTGCAACTAGAAAGCGCCATACTGCCTTCCACAGTGGTTGCACCATTTTACACTTCCACCAACAGTGAATAAGGGTTCCAGTTTCTCCCCAACCTCGCCAGCATTTGTTGCTTGCTGTTCTGTTAATTTTGCTATTCTTACTGGGGTGAGATGATATCTCATAGTTGTTTTAATTTGCGTCTCTCTTAGAGCTAGGGATTTTGAACATTTCCTCATGTACTTGTTAGCCAGCTGAATGTCTTCTGCGGTGAAGTGTCTGTTCATATCCTGTGACCTTTTTTCAATTGGATTATTTACCTTTATCTTGTTGTGGTGCTCAAGTATTTTCTAAATTCTGGATACAAGTCCCTTATCTGATATGTCATTACCAAATACTTTTTCCCAGTTGGTGGCTTCCCTTTTTACCCATTTGGAGAAGTTTTTGGGTGTGCATAGGGATTTGATTCTTAGAAGATCCCATTCATCTACTTTATCTTCTCCTGGTTGCAGTTGTACATTGAATTTTTATAAATGAATAAGTCTTGTCTGTTTTTCGGTACTAATCTCTATACTTATAAAATGATTTCCTGTTCAGTTGGAGGTTTCTTTAAGCATAGTTGCTACCTGCCTTTAGTCGTGAACTGACAATGGTGAGTGAGAATATCGAGGTGAAAGGAAATAGTGGCTAATTAAACCTGAGGGCAAGAACATATGGGACTGGTGCCAGGTCTCTGCATTCCTTCAGTCTTAGTTAAATATAAAGAGGAAGGACAACTGAACCACACCTTTCCTCTGACGTTTTTGTGTGAGAAAGAGACAGTTCTAGGAGAAGGAACTATGGGCCACAGCCAGCATCAGTAGCCAGCTAGCTCTTTCCCTCTTTCCTACCATCCATCTTTTCTAAGGGTGTCATATCCTGTTTTAGGAGTGTATGTTAGATGTGTCTTGACAAGAGTAGGGAGAGTGTATATATATGAAAGTGTGTCCATGATTTGCTTGCTATAATGAAAATGTTCTGCTTCTCTGTGTAGCTGGATTTTTTCTACCTTTCAAGAGTATTTAGCCACTTAAGGACGTATTTGCCCAACTCCCAGAGCTAATTGATGGACTATTCGAAAGAAGCAGCTGTAGGCAGAAAAAAAAAAATTTTTTTTCCTTAGCCAGTCCCAGAAGGCTAGAGTTAGGTTAAGATTATTTTTTTTATCTATTTTCTGTCAGACACTCACCTTGAACACAAAATTTCCAATAGTGTGAAAAAAATGATCAAAATAAATAACACTTTAACGCAAATTTTAAAAATTAATGCAAAAATCTTTAATGAGCTAGAGATAAAAATTTAAACAAAATATCATGAAGTCATATTGAGCAAGTTGTAGTTGAATGCTGTTTTTATGTAGACATATAGTGTATTGTTCATCATGGATTTGTTTGTATTGATCTTGATTTTTTTAAACATTCTTTATCTTGATGATGAGTTTTTGATGCTCCCTTTAACTTCTTTGTGTGCCTTACATATCTCACTGTAGTCCAGAGTCTGTTCTTACAGACTTTCTTGTCCAGAATTCTATGCTTGGTGGTTAGTGGTAAGAAGCATTTTCTTAATATAAACCATTGCTGGGTGTTGTTTATGTAATAGTAAAGAGGATTTACATTTTACTCAAACCCAATCCACACACCTCTGGTTTCCATTCTCAACAATTTTTTTTTTCTGAATTCTATCCTTTGTAAGTAACAGCCAGCGACTAGATTATAGTGAACTGACTTTCTTTTCACAATTGTAAATAAAAGTTCTGATACAAAAAAAGGGGAGGGGGAACTAGGTTTCCTCATTATTTGTCCATCATTCATGCTTTTAAGCATTCATACATTCAGCACACATTTATTGAGACTTTTGACAATGTTTCAGGTAGTGAGAACTACTAAGAAAGTAAAATTAGGTTGGAGAGTAGAGGTGGAAAGATGTTCTACTTAGATAGAATTGTTAGGTAAACCTCTCTGGGTAGATGACATTTGAAAAGAACTGACTGCATTGAAAAATGTGGACATCAGAAGAAGAGCATTTTAGGCAGAAGGAACTGAATATTCAAGAAGGATAGTATAACTTAAATAGGAATGAAGAGAAAGATGATAAGGAGAAAGACTGGTTTATATAGAGTCTTTAGAGGACAAGATAAAATATACAGATTATTCTAGGGTAATAAATTATTGGATATTTACCAGAGAGAGGTAGATTCTTTAAGTGGAAAAACGTAGATACCAGATTAGGAGTTATTGCAATAATGAAACATGTTTTGAGGGTGGAGGTGACAGGGTTTGATGATATGCTGGCTATTGAGGATGAATAAAAGAGAAAATGATGATGCGTAGGTTTTTGGCCTGAACAGAAGAGAGGTGAAGGCTTCTGTCACTTAGTGAGAGAGAGAAAGCTGGGAGAGATTTGGTGGTAGAAATCATAAGCTTTGTTTTGGACATGTTAAATTTGACTAGCTGTACAAGAGGAGTGTGGTGCACGTGTGTGAACACATTTTCAGCAAAGTAGTAGTGAGTTTCTTTATGCTGGAAAGTGAAGAAAAGCAAAATTTTTGTTTATCCTTTCCATTCTCTTTTTTTGAATTAGATTAGTGTTTTGGATTGGACAGTGACCGCTGGTGTGTCCACTCTGGCCTGGTATACCCCTTGGCTCCATGGCCAGCTATTGGCTCTTACAGACCTAATGAAGCAGACCGGAGACTCAAGTGGAGAAAGCCTCCAGCTGGCACATTCCCAGAGTGTGGCCCTCAGGCCGCTGGCTCTGTCCAGCCTACCTCATGGAGAGGATGAATTGGCTGAGCAGACTGGCCTCCCGGGGCACTGGACATCGGGTACCTCAAGGGACCAGTCTGCAGACCCCTGTCATGGCTGACCCTGAGACCTGCCTCATGGTCTTCAAGAATCATTGGTCCCAGGTAGGAGATTATATGGCAAAGGGCCTGATCCACTGGCTTTGTGTGTACTCCTAGCTGAGTTTTCTTGTAATCCCTTAATCACATGTATTATCTTAGATTCCCCCATCTTTTGTCCTTTTTCTCTAGGTGTTGCGCATTTTGGAGCGGCGAGGGCCTCGGGCAGCTTCTGGGGGTGCAGATGATCTCAGTGCTGTGCGCAACCACACTTATCAGATGTTGACACTGTTGGCCGAGGATCGTGCAGTTCCTTCAGCCCCTGCAGCCCCTGGACCCCTGTTGGAGTTTGCTCTGCAAGAGAACCTGCTGACCCGAGTACTGGCATGGCAGCTGCAGTGGGATGAGTTTGGAGATGGGATCGAGGAACGTCGGGCTGAGCAACTGAAACTTTTTGAGATGCTAGTGAGCGAAGCTCGCCAGCCACTATTGCAGCATGGTCCAGTTCGAGAGGCTTTGCTGATCTTGCTCGATGCCTGTGGTCACCCTGTGCCCAGTAGCCCAGCACTGGATGAAGGCCTGGTGCTACTTCTTAGCCAGCTGTGTGTGTGTGTGACCCGAGAGCCTTCATTACTTGAGTTCTTCCTGCAGCCACCTCATGAGCCTGGAGCTGCCCCCCGCCTTCTTCTCTTTTCTCGCCTTGTCCCCTTTGTTCATCGAGAAGGCACTTTGGGCCAGCAGGCCCGTGATGCCTTACTCCTGCTCATGGCTTTGTCAGCTGGGAGCCCCACTGTGGGCAGCTACATTGCAGATCATTCTTACTTCTGCCCGGTCAGCATCCCCTTGGATGGGGGTGGGTAGGTAGGGTATGGAAATGGGATAGGAAGTAGCCCCCTGGGTTTGAGAGTATTGAGGTGGGGAAGAAACATGGGCTTAATGAATGGAGTAGGCACTTAAGGCCTGTGTTTCCAGCCGATGTCTTGGTACATTGGGTAGCTAAATACCTGTTGTAGTGTTAATACTTACCCCTACTACTATAACTCTGAATTAAGGTCTCCCCTATTACCCTTTTTTATATGGTCTGAGCCTTTGGTAATCTTTGCTTCGGGATGACCTCTAGGTGCTGGCCACAGGACTGAGTGCCCTGTACTCCTCACTGCCCCGAAAGATTGAGGTTCCAGGAGATGATTGGCACTGCCTGCGACGAGAGGACTGGTTAGGAGTGCCAGCTCTTGCACTTTTCATGAGCTCCTTAGAGTTCTGCAATGCAGTCATTCAGGTAGGACTGGGGTTTTCTGGAATTCTGGCCCTAGATCATCCTGGGAAGATGACGTGATATAGGGTACATTCCCTAGAGTTCTGTTCTTCTGACATATTGATCATAGGGCACCTCCTTGTGTTGTACCACTTCTATTTTTTTCTAGACAGTGGTCCCCACACAGTCCTGCCTCTGTCTCGCACCCCTACAGGTGGCTCACCCCCTGGTGCAGAAGCAGCTGGTTGATTATATCCATAATGGGTTCCTGGTGCCTGTCATGGGCCCTGCCCTGCACAAGGTGAGAGTCATGGGTGGCAAGGCAGATTAGGGTCTGAGAAATGGTAACTTCAGGCCAGGGCCGTTGTGGGAGGTGTGGGCTGTTTCTTCGTTTATTCCCCCCTCTCTGCTCCTGGCTTCTCCTTAGATTGGCTCAGGGAGAATGTGCTCTGCTCAGTGTATATGCACAGAAGCTCCAAGTGTCTAAACACTTCCTTCCTTCCTTTTTTCAGACCTCTGTGGAGGAGATGATTGCCAGCACCGCCTATCTAGAGCTCTTCCTGCGGAGTATCTCAGAGCCTGCCCTGCTCCGTACCTTCCTGCGATTCCTGCTTTTACACCGGCATGACACCCACACCATCCTTGACACCCTCGTTGCTCGTATTGGCAGCAACTCCCGGGTATGGCCCCTACCTCTGTCCTGGCTTGCCTGGGTGAGCCATCTTCTGTCTATGACCTGTGCTCTGGGAAGATGTTCTTGCCTTTATCCTTTGGCCTCTGTCTCTAGTAATTGCTTAAAAATTAGTGGTATTAAACTTTTAACCATTTAAGTACACATTTAATCTTTTCTCCTACTTTTATAACACAGATCTAGACATAGTGATCTTTTCTGGATAACTTTGGCTATTCATCATGATGAAATTTTCTTCATTGTGCATGGCTTGTAATGCAGCATTGCCTGAGGTTTTCTTTAGCAGTTTGTGGGTCTGTGGTTGGTTGTGACGAGACCACTTCTTTAAAGGTTGTATCTGCTTTGATAGATGATCCATCAGTTATTGAGATATTTATTTTTCCCTTCCTTTGAATTTACTGTATTTGAAGTGTTAAGACTTAAGACACTCTGCACTCCCTTGTTTATTGCAGCATTATTTACAATAACAAAGAGATGGAAGCAACCCAAGTGACCATCAACAAATGAATGGATAGAAAAATGATATATTAATATACAATGGAATACTACACAGCACTGAAAAACAAGCATACACATTAATAATTGAAAGATATTTTAAAACTCTTGCTCTCACATGGTGCTCCTGAAATGATAGGAAAGACTGTGCTTGAGAAAGCAATACTGATCTGATACCTGAAGGTCGTGAGGTGTTGGCTATTGAAGAACAAGTATAAGAACTAAGCAGAGGAAAGGACATTAAATAGGGAAGAGTTTAATACATGAGACAAAGATCATGTATCTGGTGATGTTAGTGAGCATGGGGGAGAAGTGAATGAGTTGAGAAGAGAGGTAAAATCTCATTAATACGTGGCCTTGTAAACCACAGTAAGTTTGGATTTTAGCCAATAATAATGTATAGAAAATAAGCATACTTCTTTTCCAGGTAATATAGATGTGGAGGCTTTCCAGGAGCGATAATGCATAAGTTTTAGCTATAGACTTTATGGTAATTTTTGGTTTGGGCACATTTTTATTTTTTTGGTTTATTTCAAATAGTTGAAAAATTCATGGGTTTTGCATTTAAAATAGGAGAGGTTCTTAGATCACTAAGAGTTCTGGAAGAACTTCTATGTATTTGAGGCACATGGGCGGTGAGGTTCTTGGATAGCCCTGTTTTATAAAGGTGAGGTTTCTGAGTAAGTTCACGTCTATAAAACTTTGCAGAGTACATTCAGTGAGATGTACATTTAAATCAGAAACAGTGGAATTTTGACAATAATAACTATAACAGCAATAAACTTGCCAGAGTTCCCTGGAACAATAACAGAGTGCAAACTCTTAGATTATTGTCTCAAGGAAAGGAAGCGTGGGACATGTTTATTTTTTTAACATTTTCAGAAATAACTTTGATACTTTCTGTAGGTCAAAAATTATTGGTATAGGCTTGTTGTTGAGTACTGTTGAGTTGAAAGCAACCCATATGTTTTCAGAGGTGATAAATCATGTAGAAGGAGATTGCCCATCTTGCTCCCACAGAGCAGCTGGTGGATTTCAACCATTTATCTTTACGTTGTTCATAGGGTTTCTATGAGTCATGCTCGACTTGAAGACAATCAACAACAACCACCTTTACATTGGCAGCACAGTTCCTTCCACTAGGGTCACCAGAGCTCCCTACTGATAGAGGCTCACTGGCTTATATCTTACACAGATAATCAGAAAAGTTTTCTTTTTCTACTGTTAAGGTTAGGTCATGGATTTATATCTGTTTGATCTCACAGAATGCTTTGTTCATCTTTAGGGATAGTTGCTTTCCTATTGACTTGATTCCCTTCCCCCTCCCCTACTTGAAAATGTCTTTTTGTTTCAGTCTAACTTTTCATTTAGTAGATTTATCTTCAGTTGTCCTTAGTCCTTAACACTTTAATTAGTGTCCTATTTGTCCTCTGGTCTCCAGAGCCTTTTACAGTCTTGCGATGTTTCTTCTTAGTCCCTAGTACTTGGAGGAGTCAGATCTCTTGATATCAGGATGCCCATGATAGACATATAATGCTTTATTTTCTACTGCCCAGCCAGTTCAAGCTTACTCTTGTTGTCCTGACTTTGACTGTTAGCTTGGGTCACTTTTCTTTTGTGCTTGAAGTGAATCATGCTGAGTAGCTTGTCAGTGTGCCTATCTATTAGTTTCCTACTTCTACCAAAAAAACCCTCATAAACTTGGTACCTTACAATAACACACATTTTACCATTCTGTAGGTCATAAGCCTGACATGGATCTCACCAGCTAAAATCACACTTTTGGCAAAACTGTATCCTTACTGGAGATTTCTGTGAGAGGACCCATTTCCTTGCTCATTTGGATTATTGGCAATGGATTTCCTACAGTAGGACTGAGATCTCTTATTTCTGGCTGAGGGCCATTCCTACCTTCCAGAGGAGAGGCATATACCTTGATTTAGGGGCTGCCTTTTTCTGTCTTCAAAGTGAGGACAGTGAGTCAAGTCCATCTCGTGTTTAAGTCTCTTCTGAAAAAGCCTCTCTGATTTTAAGGAATTATGTGACGATGATTGTACTCTTTCCAGTAATCCAGGATAATTCTCCTGTTTTTAATTTTATACCTTTAGTCACATCTGTAAGTCCTTTTTGTCTTTGAAAGTAAAAACTTTCAAAGATTAGATATCTTTATGGACATTATTCTTCTTACATGCTTTCTTTTCATGAGTCTTGAGTAACATAACAACAACAATGTCCTCCAGGGTCATCCATTTTCCATAATATTTCATGAGTTCCTTGTTTTTCAATTCTGCATAGTATTGCATTGTGTGAATATACCAGAGCTTCTCTATCCATTCGTTTGTTGATGAGCACTTGGGTTGTTTCCAGCTCTTTGCTATTGCGAACAAAGCCGCAATAAACATGGGTCAGCATATATACACTTGGGTGGCAGTGATAGTTTCTTTAGGGTAAATTCCCAGTAGTGGAATTGCTGGGTCAAATGGTATTTCTGTTTGCAACTTTTTGAGAAAGCACCATACAGCCTTCCATAGTGGTTGCACCATTTTACACTCCCACCAACAGGGTTGGTTCCAGTTTCTCCTCAACCTTGCCAGCATTTGGTGGTTGGCTTTTAATGAGCATCTAGCAATGCCAGCTAGTGCTTGAGACTAGGACCCCATGTACCCACACCTCATTATTGATATGGTTAGGTTCTTAGGACTACGCCTTTAGTGTTATGAGAAAATTCAGGAACCAAAGGTCATTTTAGAGGTGGGACTGCTCCATCTCTTCCAACTTAGGTCCCCTCAGCACTCTTACCTCTCTGCTATAACTTCTGTGCTTTGGGTGGGCAGTTGGCTTGAACCATTTCAAATTACATACAGAATTGTTTGAGTCAAGATTTGCCGTCAGGAGGGGACCCACCTTACCCGCACCCATGTGGAGTCGTTATTCTCTACTGGAAAACCCACTTACCTAGCTTGGCTACCTTCTAGCCTCAGCATCCCCAAGAGCACAAAAAGAGGATTAAGAGTGTATACTGAGGTGACTGGTGTGTCTGAGCACCTCTTCTGCCTTCTCACAGACTTGAGATCAAAGGCCCAAAGCCATAGCTCTGCTCAGAGGGACACAGCCACTAGCCTGCATACCTCGTAAGGATTTGAGGTGGCCTTGGGCATGCTGGTAGACTGATGGGCCACCTGGAATACAAACCTCTGACCTTCCCCTTGTTGTTGTGTACCATAGAATTGGAACTAACCTATAGCAGACCCTCCAGTGGGTTTTCAGAGGTAATTAATCTTATGGGAGGAGATTGCCCATTCTCCCAGGGAGCAGCTAGTAGACTCAAACCACATGCCTTCAGGATTGCAGTGCAGCTTCTTGCCATTAGGCCCCCAGAGCTGCTTGACCTTCCCCTTACTCTCCCCTTAAAATTTATTAGCATCCAAGACTGAGGATGTGAAGTCTGGCATAGGTGGCATAGTCCTTAGGGAGTTGTACTGCTAATCTAAAGCTGTACCTCTCTGGCTGTGCAAATCCACCAGTAGCTCCATGGGAGAAAGATGGACTATCTGTGCAATATACAGCCTTGGAAACACATTGAAGGGTCAAATATGAGCTGTTTTAACTCTAAGGCAATGAGAGGGGAAGAGAGAGAGAGACACCGGAGAAGGTAATTGAATGGGAGGAATCATGGAGTCAGGGCTCAAGATAATAAGTAGCACTTTTCACTCAAAATGTGTCTTTCACTTGGTTTTAAGATGATTTAAGTATATTGCTTTTATTATTGTAAATGCAAAAATCAGATGATTGATAAGGAAAGTGTCGTTGTCTTCAGAAAGTTTAAAGTATTTTGACATACTAGTTTACAAAGGAGGTACAGAGGTAGCACCATGAGGATTCAGCACCTCCCTTTTCTTTCCTTAATCACCAGGAGCTAAGAGAGCTTTATGTGTGTCTCTGGTTGCCTAGCCAGAGATGTACAACCCTTTTTCCTTTTCTCAAACAAAACATTTCCTCTTCTTTATACTACCTACTTCTTCCTTATCCTGTCAGCTGCCTTTGAGCTTTTCATTATCCTACCTTCTGAGAGTTAGCGGTGTTGGAGATGTGACTCTGGTTCACAGCCCTACCCTCTTCCTATCTGTGATTCTTCCAGTTTCTCTTTGTGTTGTTAGGCATTCAGTTACTGAGTACCTATAGTCCTTGCTGACAGGCCTTCATTTAGTTACCACGTTGATGTTGTCTCCTTAAGAGTTTTTTTGTGGGTATTCTATTTAACTATTGCTAGAGGATTTGTTGACAGGTATATAATGTTAGAGGATCAGTGTGCATAGTTTGTTGAAATACATTTAGTCTGACACATTGCCCTCTCTCTCCCTCACTCCCAGCTCTGCATGGTCTCTCTGAGTCTCTTCAGGACCCTCCTGAACCTTAGCTGTGAGGATGTCCTGCTGCAGCTGGTTCTCAGGTACCTGTGGGGGCAGGTCTGGGGCTGGTTGACTCTGAACACTCACGACCCTTTGGGCCTTGTGAATTGCTGGGGTTATGGGCTGTATTGGGGCTGCTCATGGATTCCCTCTTGCACCCTGGCTTACCATATACTTCCATTTACCTGATTTTCTTCTAGGTTCTATTTTCCTTCCTGATCCACCCCGTGTCCTCCTCCTACTGTCTTTCCCAGGTATCTTGTTCCATGTAACCATGTGATGTTGAGCCAGAAACCAGCTGTACGTGATGTGGACCTGTATGGACGAGCAGCTGACAAATTTCTCTCCCTAATCCCACGCTGTTGCCGACACCGTGCCCCTAGCCCACCCCGTCCAGAGCATGCCTCATGGGCACGAGGTGGGCCTTGCAGAGAGACAGGGAGAAGGGAGGATACCAAGGGTATGGCCTGGGTTCTGGAAAAGCCTAGCAAGAATGTGGGGTTAGGGTAAAAGGAGAAAGGTAGCTGTGAGTGACATTCCGTCTTTTGAGAGGTTCTTGAGGGTTTTTTTGGTGAGGATCCTTAATTATACCAAATAAATTTTGGGTGAGACTTCTGAGCAATACTTTTCCTGTCATTTCCACCTGTTTCCTCCCCTCCCCCAATGTTTTGTTTTGGTAGTTGTGAGATGGGAAGAAGGGAAAGTTAATCTAGAAGATAGTCACTTGACTGAATAGGTTCCATGTTGTTACCTTCTTTCTCTCTGTCTTCCTAAGCATCCTGGTCCTTCCTTGACCTTTGTCTCTTTGAGCCCTCTTAGGTCTTTTATTCTCCCCCTTTGTAGGTCCAGGTAGCCCAAGTGTTGATTCCTCTTCTGTGGTGACCATGCCTCGGCCGTCTACACCATCTCGATTGGCCCTCTTTTTACGGCAGCAGAGCCTGGGTGGCTCTGAGCCCCCAGGCCCAGCCCCTCGTTCCCCAGGGCTTACTGCATCCCCATCCTCCAGCCCAGGCCGACGGGCCAGCCCTGCAGAGGAGCCTGGTGAGCTGGAAGACAATTACCTGGAATATCTGCGTGAGGCACGTCTTGGTGTTGACCGCTGTGTCCGAGCCTGCCGTACTTGGTCTGCCCCCTATGACGGCGAAAGGCCCCCTCCTGAGCCCAGTCCTGTTGGCTCCCGGACTAAGAAACGCAGCCTGCTGCCTGAGGAGGGCAGGGACAATGTGGGAGAAGGGGAGGAGGAAGAATTGGCCATTGGGGGACTGGCTGGGGCTTCAGGGGAGGGCCCCGGCCACCTACCCCCTCCTCAGCTCAATGGGGTACCAGGACCATGGCCAGAAGGGGCCAAGAAGGTTCGTCGGGTGCCAGAGGTGGGGGCTGGGGAATTGTTAGAGAGCACCTCTGAGGGCATGGCAGGACTAGAGGGCTTTGGACAGGAGCTCCGGGAGCTGGAGGTGGCATTGAGCAATGGAGGGGCTAGCTCAGAGCCCCCCCAAGAGCCTCCACTACCTCTTGAGGAGGAGGAGGCCTATGAGAGCTTCAGTTGTCCTCCTGAGCCCCTTGGCCCCTTCCTCAGCAGCCCTTTGCGGACTCTCAACCAGCTGCCAAGCCAGCCCTTTACTGGTAAGCACCTTAACTTTAGGTTGTTGTCTTTGTATTATCTTTGCATGTTCTTGCCATGTTTGTGCTGAGACTTCTTAGCATATGTCCTAGCCCCTCATCCATTCTGCTTGAGAGTCTTCCAGATTCATATCATTTGTGTCTTTGCCTTCCATGCTTGTGCTGATTTGAGTATTGACCTGTGTTTGAGCCTTGTATGTCTTTCCTATATGCATGTTTTCTCCTCTTCATCCAGTCTGACCATTCCTGAGATTTGTAAATAGGATATTCTGTTTGATTTCTCTTGGTAAATTACAGCAATGAGAGCCATATAGACGGTATATATGTTGTCTTACATGAGAGGCTTCTGTAACCCTCTGTTTCATGTTGAGGTTCATAGGGTACCTACTAGTCTATTTACATGCCTGGTTGGTGTGTCTTCTGCCAGCTCTTCTATGATCCCAGGATCTGCTCTTCTGATACTCTTCCCCCGCTGCTTTTCCCTGGGATCTTTCCTTCTTTAAAGAAGTTCTTTAATTTCAAGTTTTTCCTGCCCTGCTATCTCCACAACTCCATCCTTCTGCCTTGTTGGCTGAAATGACTGCCTAGTGAGACTTTCTTAGAGATTTATAGTTAGCAGTAAAGATTGAAACAGGTAAAGTATTATTTTTTTTTTAAATTTTTTTATTCTTTTAGGTTAGGTGATGAAGTGTGGCTATGTGTGCTCTAGCAGAGTTCTTTGGACACTCTAGGATACCCAGGAGCCAGACCCGGCCTAAGTAGTTCCACTAATTCTTTTTTATTCAGAACTAGCCCTATCTAGCACAGTCCTCATCCTGCTCTTCTCATCCTGCACCAGGAAAAAAAAAAAAACACCACAAAACCCCAAAAACCAACCCAAAACAAAAAAACTTTTCTGAGAAGGTGTGTTGAAATTACAGGCTTTGATTAGACACACACCTGTGTTATTAGCCTTTCTAGGACACCGATACATTAAGTTACTAGGCCCCAAGGTGGCACATTGTGAGAACTCTGTAAGAAGTAGCTTTTCACTAGGATTATTATTTCTGAGTGCACAGCAGATTGAAATTGACCAAGGTAACCACCAATTTTCCAGTTGCTTGTAGTCAGGTTGTCATGTCCTGATTGGGTCTGAGTTTTGCTGACTATCCCATTTACACAGATAATAGTATCTTCCTTGAAGTCATATAGGTTCCCTCTTCTTCCAGACTGTAGAAAATACATCTTTCCATTTCTTTAGCCTTTGCCTGCTCCTTCCTACTTCGTACCACTATAAGCTAGTGTGTAGGTTTCACCACAGTCTGGAAGCGTTAATGGATGCTTCCATGCTTTTTTCTCTTGGTAGGCGTATTTAATAGCAGTAGTTACGTGCTTGACCGCTAATAGAAATGGTGGTATTTTGAACCCACCAGCTGCTATACCATAGAAGGAAGATGTGAAAGTCTATAGAGCAGTTCTGCTCTGTCTTTCAGGGTTACTGTGAGTTGAAATTAACAGCCACGGGTTTTGGGCTTATTTGAGTTTTCCTAACAGCCTCTCAAAAAAAAATTCTAGGACTAGAAAACATTGTTAGGACAAAGTTGTGGGCTGTCTTAGAAATCTGTTAAACAAGAGCTGGTTTAGAGCTTAGGCTAGTTATATGCATCTGGAGTCATATATTCTAGGATCTTTGTTAAGACACTTCCCTTCCTTGTTCGAGCTTAATTCATAGTGCAGTTCTTAGATAATGCTCCATTTCTTTTACCATTTCCTGACAAAAAGACAAAAATGAACATAGTCTTACTATTGGTGATCTGATTCAGGGGTCATTTCTCCCAGGAGAACCTTCTCATATATTCCCCTGCACCAATATCTATCTGAATCCATTTTCCTTGGTCTTGACTAAAGAGTCCTTTGCCTTTTTTTGTTAACAGATTCTGTTACACCTTCCTTCTTGGTTCCTAAATAAAGAACAGAGCTTTCTTTTCTGGTTTCCCAGAGATTTTTCCCTTAATATGAAGCTGTGCCACATTGTCACTTTCTTTGCCTTAGCTATGCTTCTTATTTTCTTTTAGACCCAGGTCCAGTGTTAACCAGTGTCTTGTATGTAAGCTGATTTTCCTTTTTGGTTCCAATTTCTTTACCTACCTACACTTTCTTCTGTCTGCCTCTTGGGTGAAGCTTTTGTCTTTTAAAAAACTTCTTTTTTAACTGAAAATATTAAGTAGCGTGTATAAAAACCACTTTCCAAATTGAGCTAACTGCTTTATACTTATAATAATCTATGAAGTAGAGAATATTTCTCTTACTTTACTAAGTAAGAAATGAAGTTTAGAGAGTTTTAACATACCAAATAATGTAACTAGTAAAAGAAAAAGCTAACATTTGAATACAGCTCTAACTGAAGCCTAAGGTCTGTTTCTTCAGCTTGAATGTTTGTAAAGCTGGCATCTGGACTCTTGTGGATCTATATGGTATCTGCCATCTTATCCAGGATAGGTGGTCATGAAAAGCTTAAAAATACCCAGAGATTGACATAAAAATAATTTTCATCTAATGGGGTCTCTTGTTTGGGGAAAGAATGCGTGCAGTTTGCATTGTGTTTAGGCCTTGTATCCTTGTGCCCATCCCCTCAGGCCCCTTCATGGCTGTGCTCTTTGCCAAACTCGAGAACATGCTGCAGAACTCCGTCTATGTCAACTTCCTGCTGACGGGGCTGGTGGCCCAGCTGGCCTGTCACCCCCAGCCCTTGCTCCGCTCTTTCCTGCTCAACACCAACATGGTCTTCCAGCCCAGTGTCAAGTCCCTGCTGCAGGTGTGCGATGCATGCATGCATGGGTGCGTCTAGGCTCCATGGTGGGCCAGGCCAACAGCTGGAGTGTCCCTGGGAGGGCTGGGAACATCCAGGGGGGCTAGAAAGGACAGTTTTCAGTCTGAAGCCACCCAGGAATGTCATGAAGTTGTGCTTCATAGGTACTGGGCTCTGTGAAGAATAAGATTGAGAGCTTTGCAGCTGCCCAAGAGGACTTCCCAGCACTACTTTCCAAAGCCAAGAAGTACCTCATTGCCCGTGGCAAGTTGGACTGGGCCGAGGGCCCTGCAACAGGACCTGTACCCCGCCGATCTGATCCCCTAGGTGAGACTTACCCCACTACCCTTCTTCTTACTTTCCCTAGACCATTAATTAGCCCAGGTTAATTGAGTTCTTATTAAGGTAAAGGCTAAGCCAGGAACTGGGAAGCTGTAGAAAATTGAGCCTTGTTGTTTTCCCCTCAAGTTTTTGGTGAGAAGATAGAGCTTAACTCTACATAGTAGTACCAGTAAAAATTTCTCTCAGTGATGGGGGAAGGCAAAAGGACAGACTAATATTTAGACTCTGAGATAGTGTTATGGCTTGGTGAAGAACATGATATTTAATATTTTAGAGATGGGTAGGATTTATAGGCAAGAGTGGGAGATTTTTAATCTTTTGTCATATTGGTCTATTTACTAGTTGGAGCCATTTTGGAAAGTGATGAAATAGCTTGCTATAATCTTTTGAAGACTGGTGCAGAGCACAGGATTCTCAAACTGGAAGTTGAGCTAATAGAGATTGTGCTGCTTTTGGCAATGAGAAGCTATTGGAAGTGATGAGGTGTTAACTCCTAGGTTAAATGAATTAGACCTAAAAGAAAATGCAGGCAGGAAGAGCTATCGGGAGGCTAGTGTAGTAATGCAGGTGTGACCAGTAAGACTTGAATTGTAGTGAAAAAGGAAGAATTTGATATGGCAGAAATGGGAAGAAAGCACTGACAGAATTTGATGAGTAGTTGTGTAGTGTAAGGAAGGGGGAAAAGCTCCATAATATATCCATGAAGTTTTAAATCTAGGGCTTACATTCAGCAACTATCTGAGCTCATGCTATATATGCTGTGCACTTGATACAGGGGAGTCAGCGAGATACCTTTGGTCCAAAGATATCAAAGATCTGTAGAGTAATCAGAGGATGTAATAACTGAGAGAGCAAGATTGCAAAGGTGTGAAAAATCACGGGATCCAGGGCACCAGTAAGGATTTGGACAAACTAAGGGCTTGGTGAGTTTGTTCCCTCTTAAAGACAAGTGAGAAAATTGCATATATTAATAGAGTTGTAAAAATGTTAGGAAGGTTAGCTATTGATGTCATCCTTTATATGCTAATCATACTAAGAGGCACAGTAATGAGAGCAAGAGAACAGAAGTAAGATGGCAGCTTCAGCAGAAAAGTGTATGGGTTGGGAAGAGTATCCCACATAACTGTAAGGATCCAAGGGAAATTTGTTAATATGACCCAACCTTTTCCTAGTCCATTACTGTGAATATGTGTACTTCCACAGTCTTGGCCCTGGTCACTGTTGAAATAATACATTTTGTGTCACTAAGGACACCAAAGGAAATAAATCATACTCCAAGCTTGTAGATTAGTAGAGATAAAAAACATGTAAACATTAAAGTACAATATGATAAGGACAATAAATTAGGAAGTTAATGGAGAGAAAAATCAGAGGTTTCCCAGAGTTCAGGATAGGTCTGGAAGGATTAAACACAGTAGAAATTAGAGCAAAATTTGGGCAAAGGGAACTACAGAAGCCTGAAAAGTATTTGGAGGGTTTCCCAGAGACCACATAGATATGAATACAAAAGGAATGTGGATAAAAAAAAAAAGGAATGTGGGTGTGGGGAGTTTTGAGAAGCGAGAGGGTAGTTGGGGCCTGTTTGTGAAGGGCTGGGAATACCGTGCTTAATAAGTTTATGTAGCATCTCTCTGTAGCTGGTATAAGGGATAGTTAATGGGGGTATAGAGACTAGAGTCTAGGCCCTATATAGAAAGTCAGGAAACTAGATAGAAAGTTAGTATCTAGGAGAATTAGCAAAATTATATTCAACTCTTTTTAATCTAAGGTGACATGAAATTTTCTGGCCACAACTGTGAGTTAGTGTTTTTTTTTGTTGGCTATGGGATAGGGACTGTTAGAAGATGAAGTGGTGGTGGTAGTTCAATAGAGTGGAACTTGGGAGTAACAATGAGATATGAAAGACATTCATCACTGAACTATGATTGAATAGTCCCTGTCAGTATTGAAGGAGCAAAAGAATGGGGACAGGCATTATTGATGGATAGGCAGAGGGAAGGTGCAAGTAGATGACTAGTTCTGGAAGATTATGAGATGCATGAAGTAAGGGCCTGTTGTGAATTGAGGAAAAATACCTTGGTGGTGGTAGAATAGTGATCGGAAAGAGATGAGTTTAGATGCATCTCTTAGAGTGAGGGAGTAGGGAGAATGAAGTAGCTTAGATGTTGCTGGTTAAAACTAATGTTGTAGATTAGCTGGCTAAGGAGGGTGGACAGAGGGAAGAAGATGGACAGGCAGTGATCTGATAGTAGAGTGAGAAAGAATCCCTTCCCATTCTCTTGCTATTAGGTGCCATCAAGCCAGAACCCACTCACAGCTGACTCCAGTGGGTTTTTGGAGGCTGTAGGTTGCACAGGATGAGATAACCAATCTTTCTTCCAAGGAGCAACTGGTGGATTTGAACTGCCTGCCTTGGGGTTGGTTTCAGATTTATCTTGAGGAATAGGACAGAAAAAGGATATGTCTGAGATTGTTGTGGGCCTATTTGGTTATTTATTCCATTCTCCAGGAACCCTAGTCAAGAAGTCCTTAAATCTAGAGCGTAGGGGAATCTCCGTTCCTAAAGCAAGGGAAATTCCCTGACGCCAGCACCTCTGTCATATGCTCCTCTGTGATACCCTTTTGTTCTCAGTGAAGAGCCGGAGGCCATCCTTGGGGGAGTTGCTCCTGCGGCATGCACACAGTCCAACCAGGGCCCGCCAGGCAGCACAATTGGTCCTTCAGCCTGGGCGAGACGGAGCAGGACTTGGCCTAGGTGGAGGTTCCCCTGGGGCTTCAACTCCAGTTCTACTGCCCCGGGGTGGGGCTCCTGAGCGCCAAGGTGAGGCTCTACGTGTCAAGAATGCTGTCTACTGTGCAGTCATTTTCCCTGAGTTTCTCAAGGAGTTGGCTGCCATCTCCCAGGCCCATGCTGTCACCTCACCTTTCTTGTTGGATACTTCAGAGGAGGGATCTGGCTCTCCTGTCTCAGGCTTTGGGCCCCTCAATCCTTAACTGACTTCTACAGACAATCAGGGCTGTGGGTGGCCTGGGTTGGGGCCAGGGCACAGGCTCCTTTTTATGTTTGGAGGCAGTGGCAAGAAGACTTTTTAATTTATTTCAGAAAAATTGTTTTATGGAGAACTTATTGCAATATGTATAAAAGGGAAATCTCTATTCTGTGTTCATTTCTTTCTCTTCTTTTTTATGGGGCAGGGGCACGGGCACTAAGAAGGTTGTACATCGATGGGGAGGTGACCAAAGTTATATTCTCTCTGGTGAGGATATTAGATCAGGTTCAGGGCTTTCTTTATGTTTTATGCCCTCTGGTGGTCTAGTGGCAAGAAGCTGCGCTTCAATCCCAAAGGTACACGATTTGAGGCCAGCAGCTGCTCCGTGGGAGAAGGATGGACTATCTCCTCCCATGTGATTAACTGCCTCTGAAAACCCCCCGCAGGGTCAGCCATGGGTCGGTTCTGACTTTATATCACGCAACAACTTTATGCCCTTAGAAGGAAGGGGCTCATGAAACCTGGAAAAAGTAGAAACTGTCCGCCTCGTCTGCGCCTCAGAAGGAAGAAGCAACATGGGCTCAGGATGGTTTGAGAGGGCAGCAGCTGGTGTTTATTTGGATCAGTATCTCCATGCCAGATTTTGGGGGGCTTGCCCCCTTCATCTCTTGCCTCAGCCTCAGTCGTCGCTGTCGAATTCTGAGGACAGACCCTGCAGCAGGGGCAGGGACATGGAGTGCCGGTCGGGATCCCCCGGGCCCCCACCCTGGGCTCCTGGTGGGGGGTTGCGGGGACTGAAGAGCCAGTTTTCTGCCAGGATTGGGGATACAGTGACAGCTTGACTCATGCCCTGGTTTTTACCTCCCTAGTTCCCCTCCTTCTGGTCCTGTGTTGCCACCATTTCTCATCCTCCCCTGCTTCCTTCCCACCCTCCCTTCTTCCCTCCCTCTTCACTGGGGTCCACAGTCATGGGGCTCACAAATTCTTTAACTAACCTCCTATATCCTTACCATCTTGTCCCATCCCTCATTTTCCTTTCCCCTAGCATTACCTGACATCATCATTGGTCCCCTCCGGAATGGGTTTCGGCTCTTGTGGGAGAATCTGGTGGGTCTGCCCTCTGGCCCTTCTTGGGGAGGTTGTGTAGATGGGGCTGGTACAGGTGGAGGCACAGCAACGACTTCGGGGATATCAGCAGGGACTGATGTGGGGGACAGAGGGGGCATGATGCTGAGATTGGGTCTCATCCACTTGGCCCCATGGGGCAGTCGGTTCTTGGTCAGCGGTTTCTGTGGCCCCAGGACACCCTTGGGCTGCAATGAAAACTTCAGGCAAGAGAAGGCAATGGGCAGTGACCGTTGTAACCGGAGCAGCTGTGGCTCACGTGCTGTGGGCAGTAGTCCAAGCTGCAGCCATGAGCAGGAGAAGACCTGGTAGATGACGTAGATGCTGTGGATGCTTCGAAGCCAAGGAAGAGTCGGCTGTAGGCTCACCTGTCCCGGTGGTAGCAGCAAAAAGGCCACCTTCTTGCGCAGACCACCTAAATGTAGGCATATACGACAGGGTTGTCCGTCCACCAGTCGCATCTCTTCATAGGTTATCTCTCCTCGGCCATTTGGTGAGTATTCTTGAGTACAGTGGGCAAAAGCTCCGTCAGACTCTGCCTGCTCCAGAAGACTTGGCAGTGGCCCCACTGGTTGCAGTGTTCTCCGGCCCTGGCGACCTGGCAAAGCCAGGCGGGAATGGGCTGGGCGAGACTGTTTGACCAATACTCCCAGTAGGTCATAGCAGGCTGCATCTGATAGGAAAGGTACTGCCACTACGCTGGGCCCAAAGCGCTCTTCAGTGACCTGCAAGTTGCCAGTTTGTAAGTCAAGGACTAAGTGAAGCTTAGAAGTCAACTAGTAGCATCTCTAGACAGCCCTTCCTACTGTCTACTCTTCAGGTACATCTCCACAATGTGCTTAGATTATCATATGTCCTGCTTATCTCTCAGTTCTCTTCTGCAGCAACACTTTGAATGTTTGTGCGAACTTCCAGAAACAAAAGAATTGCATAAAAAGAATCTTTGTCCTAATTTTGTTCGTTTAGTTGAGACAAAAGTGAGTTCATAAGATTATAGGTTTGTAGAAAGCAGAAGTGATTCACAGTCTGTATTACAGGAAGCGGACCAAGAATGGTTTCAAATTGATAATACTTGAGCTTTGAAGGAATGAGGCAGGCAGGCAACTAGACATGCAGGATGACCATTGAAAACCTCAACTTAGAAACCAAGAGGGCCACAGAATTAATTTTACATTACTGAAATGTAAAATACTGAGAAGGAGAGGCAGACAGGAACTCGACTATGCAAGGACATACTAAATGACTAGAGTTTTAGCCTGAGAGAAGGAAGCGTTTGACACTTTAGCTCGAAAGGTGCTATGATGTAGTTAAGAAAGCTAATTTGAATAGGAAGATATGAGATAAAGTGTCAGGTCTTAACATCTTGTCCTGCTAATCCCAAGATTGAATATTTTGGGGAGCAGTGCTTATATGGTGGCTGGCTGGCTCCTGGTAGAAAGATCAGCCATCTCCTCTTGTTAACATTTACAACCTTGAATGTGCATTGGAGAGTCAGTTATGAGTCAGAATACTTAATAACAGTGAGTTTGAAGTTCTTTTGGTTTTGAAGAAAAGTCAGTATTAAAAATTCTAATGAATTGAAATAATCAGCAAAGGTAATAGACATATGGCATGTCTAATCAATAGAACTTGAGTATTCAGAGAATGTGGGGAAAAGAATCTTCAAGGATCATTCCTAGGTGAGTAGTTAGGTTGATGATATCAGTCACCCGCAGAACTACATAGGTGTGTCCCTTCATATACGGTATTTGTAACTCCTTAGTATACACTCGCTTAAGCAGCAGAGATTAAAGATAGTTCTTTCAAGGGAATTTGAGACCTTATCTTTATAATACCAGTTCTAATCTGTTTATAGAGTTGCTTTGAGTAATACTCAATGGCACCTAAGAACAACAAAATGCTTTTAGGGATTCGAAGGAGCTCTGGTGGGATAGTCCAAAAGGAATTATGCTGTTAACCCAAAGGCAGTGCCTCTCTGCTGATTTGAATCGATCAATTCACTACCAGCTCCTTGGGATGGACAATTTCCTGTGCTATTTAAGAGCCTTCTGAAAAACCCATTGGAGGGTTTGATATGAGTCTGTACCAAGTAGACAGCAATGAATTGAGTTTCCTTTCATTTTACCGTTTTGTTTTTTCCTTTTTTGAGCTTGGTGAGGCGGGGTTTGTTTTGGTTCCCCCCCTCCCCTCCCCGTTTTGACCTGTCCAAGATATTGCTGAGAATTTAGACTCTTTGTTCTGCTTGGGTACAAGGGCACTAACAATTCTCTTTCATATTTGAACCCAGTGCCTAAAATGCTGTATGCGCCCCAATCCCAGTCACCAAATTTACATACCTGTGTATGCACTCTAAGTGGCATTGCCTACTTTGCTGGCCCCTAGTAGAATTCACAAATTTTCCTTAAGACTTTTTTCTGCTATACAAAGCTATCTTTGAAGTACTTCTAGCATAAGAGAAAGGTAGCTCTCTGATTTGGTTATGTCTGTTGTATATTGTCACTGGCCAAGGAAATAGATATTTCTTGGTCTGTATGGGGAAGTTTCTTCCTATTCCTTTTCCTTTGCTTAGCTCAGAGATCTAATACTTTTGGATACCTGAAGACTAGGGTATTGATTTCTGCCCCCACCAGCTGAGTTTCTAAGGGGTGAAAGCAGTGCACCAGTGGGATGGATGCTTTTAGATAGAATGTTCTACCCCATTAAAATGCAAAGTTACTAACTGCAGAAACTCAACCTCACTGCTTCCTTTGTGCGTAGCCTCTTTACAAGTGAGACAAATGGAAGAGGCTTCTCTAATGAGAGGGGTAATATTTAAGATTGCTGGTGCGTATAGTCCAAGTTTCTGATGAAGATGGAGATTCTTCTAGTATAAAATCAAACTCATTGCTGTCAAGTTGGGATTTGCTCATAGCGATCCATTGAATTCCAAGGCTGTACATCTCATGAAAGGAGATTGCCCATTCTTCTTCCAAGGAACTGCTGGTGGATTTAAACTGCCTTTGGCTTAGCAATGCAAATCCACTCTTTTTTTTTTAATTATTTATTTTATTATTTTTGTGTGTGTGTACCGTCAAATCAGATCTGACTGGTACAGGAGGAGATTGCCCCTCCTTCCCCGGCAGAGCATCTGGTGGATTCAAACCATGCGCCTCTGGGATTGTAGTTGCAGCTTCTTGCCATTAGGCCACTAGAGCTCCCCTAAATCCACTCACTTTTATGGGCGTTTATTTTCTCTTATTGTGGGGGCCCCAGTATTTATCTGAAAATAGAGAAAAGTGGGGAATTTAGTTCATTGTTAGGATGACACTGTTCTTGCTATGAGTCACTATCTGAGACTACTACTTGTTTCTTTTTAACTTCTACCTCTGGGTTCAGTTCTGTGAAATTTGGAGACTTTGAAAATGTGCATCTCTTAAGTACTGAATATCCCATGCAATACCAAAAGAATAAACAAATCTGTCTTGGAGTAAGTGCAACTAGAGTGTTCTTAGAGACAAAGATGATGGAAGTTTGCTTCACGTACTTTAAGCATGTTTTCTTGAGGGGGAAAATCATGTTGGGAAAAGGGGATGATCGAAAAAATAGAGGAAGACCCTCACCAAGGTGGATTGGCTCAGTGACTATACCAAGGGACCTGAGCATCTCACAGATTGGGAGAACGGCACAGGATAGGGCAAGGTGCAGATCTGCTCATAGGGTTGAAATGAGTTGTTGACTCAATGGTACCTAACAACACTGACAAGAAGCATGAACCTTAGAAGCTTTTATGGCACGGTCCATGGAAAGTGGTGTTAACTGACCCAGAGGCTATATGACTCCAGTTGGAATCCATCAGTTGCTCTGAGGGAGAGTCTCCTCCCATTGCGATTTATAGCCTTGGAAACCTGATGGAGGATTGCTGGGAATCAAAACCAACCTTAACAGCAGTGTGATGAAAGCGACAGTAAGATTTTCTTTCTGGATCTACCTTATCTGGTTTGAATTCTGAGGGGGGAACTCTTCAGCCATGTTCTGTTTATCCATATGTTCAACAAAATGCCTAATAAACTCATCAGTTCTAGAGAGGAAACGAGACTGTTCAAGGATGACCTACTCTTGAAATTTGCCATATTCCACCAGTGATTTATCCTGCACTTACCTACCCTGACTTCCTGTTAATTTATTTAAGTAGGATAGGGAGTTTTCCTGAAACTAGACGATGGTGTAACCTTCTAATAGTTAGAACCCATTTACATTCACTTTAATTTTAATTCAGTTCAGGACCAACCTTATACACTAGTGAGACATGGTAGTCGGGTACATGGGAGGATCTTGGCTCTCATGTTTCATTTTTCCAGGGAAGCTAACCATTGTAGCTCCCTACCTCTTCTGGAATGGTAGCTGCATGCTAATAAGTAGATGTGAATTTAAGATGGTTGCATTCCGCTTGATGGGCAGCTTTCTGTGCGCCTTCTGCTGCCCTGCTTCAAACCACGTAATCAGAACCTGATCTTTAAATTCTCCAACTTGAGAAGTTTGCAGCCTACAACTGACAAGTTTCTTGGTGGGATTTGTTGTACTTCTGAAACCCAGATAGAGCTGATATCACCCTGCTCCTTAAAATTTATGTATGTTTAACTTAAAATCTATATTTCTCATTCTTTGGAAATTATGGTGGAGAGAATATCTAAAGAAGTTGAGGTAAAGGCCAGACTCTTTAAGATGCTTAAAGAGACTTTTCTAATCAGCTCCTATCACCTTTCTAGCCTTATTTTCACTAGTACTCTTTGAAATTTACTCTAGGTGACTACTTACAGTTCACAAGTAGACATTTTTCTTTTTCCTCTTCTGGCTTTTATATGTGCTCAACCTTTAATTAGTGCATTGCTAACTTACCCTCTCTTTTACTTGTTAACTTACTCATGTATTTATTAAACACCTTTTATGCATCAGACACTTCTTTCCCTTTTTGTGTGAATACTTCCTGCTTATCTTGCTAGGATGACTCTCTTCAGGAAGCCTTCCTGACCTAAGACCTACCTTGGATTTAGCCCCCCTCTTCTCTGGTCTCATAGCCCCTTTGTTAACTCACTTTATCTTTGATAAGGGTCCAGGTGGCATCAGCTTCATCCAGTGTCAGCAGCTGGGGTGTACCAACCAACATGGTGCAGTATGGGTGGGTTTTGGGAGGGGTTGGGCAGGGTTGTGGCTGCTGCAGGAACCCCAAGCTACCCAGGGAGCTAAGACCCCAGGCCTTGGGCTCTGACCTACTGCAGCATGAGGTCATAGAGGTCTTGCTAGGTGATGGGGCCTTAGGCAGGGAGAAGACAGTAACTTTCCTAGCCTTACTCTACCACAGCGTGAGTCCATGTTCTTGAGTCATCTGTCTACTGTACTTCTTTAAGGGCAGAAAATGCAGGTATCTGGTGTACTTTGGACTTGTTGCTAGGAGAAGCTCTTACTTGGAAAGGGACATCATGCTTGGAGAAGTTGAGGATCAGTAGAAGAGAGGACAACTTTCAATGAGATATATTGACAGTGACTGCAGCAATGGGCTCAAGTATGTTAGTGATTATAAGGATGGCACAGGATAGGACAGGATTCAAATCTGTTGGTAATATGTTTTTTTACTGTAATTAGAACTCAACTTCACAACATCTAACTGCACCAGAATAATGTAATTTGTAATCTGATTCTTTAAGGAAACAGCATCAGACCTTTCCTCCTTCAGCAGCTTTCTGAAGAGATTTTTCTGGCTGCTTTATACAAGTGGATTATTCATTGCTGTCAAGTCAGAACCTACTCATCGGCAAGTTTTCAGAGGCTGCAAATTGTAAATTACATGAGAAGAGATTGCCATTCTTCCATGGAGCATCTGATGGATTAGAACCACCTGCTTTTAAGTTGGCAGCCAACTCCGTACCTACTAGGTCACTAGAGTGGTTGGATTAGGATCTTGAAGGAGTGTGAAAGAAGTATGGGTCAGGATTTATACACAGAATTCAAGCAGTGATTCTCAATCTTGCTGCACTTTAGAATTGTCTGAGAGCTTAAGAGATTTTAAATGTCTAGGTCCCACCCTAGAAATTGTGATTTCATAGATCTGGGGTATGCCTAGGTAGTGGAATTTAGAAAACTACCCAGGAATCTATTAATATGCAGCTCCCGTTGAAACCCATCATTAATGGGTAGGTTATAATTACAGTAAAAACCAGGTGGTGTGTAGGGGGTTGTCATGTGGAGCAGTGACAATGTGGAGGGTAAGAATCTAATTGGGTTGATGTTGCCTTAGTAACTGGAAGGAGCTTTCAGGAAGCCAGAATTGCCCACAGATATTTGAGGAAATTTTCCTTCATGCCTGTACCTTGTGTCTAGTAACTACACTCCCACTTCAGCTCTAGTCTGTGTGCTCTCTCCTTTGTTTCTGTTCAGAGATCTCAACCTAGTGTTTTTCTGAAAAAGAAGACCGATTCTTCTCTGGGGCAAAACCACTCTAGAGAGCTTTTATGGTGGCAGCTTCCCCACCCCTCCACTTATCTGCCCACAGAGCCTCTCTGTGGATCCTGTGGACAGTCAGTGCTGAGGGAGACCTCTTGTGTGTATCCTTCACTAGCCTAGAATATAGAGCTATCCCACAAAGTTGGCAGTAGCTTCAGCTGGCTGACCAAGAATGAGTGTAAGGACACAGTGAAGGATCCTATGAGGCAGGAAGTAGAGTTGTGAGGATGTGACTAAATGGCTTTAGGGGAAGTCATGTCATTAGTGTAAGTATTAGGGTTTTGATCAAAGGTTTTTGAAGGTGTGTGCCCTGAAGAGAAGAGAGAGTTGGACAATGACTAGGGAGGATAGAAGGAGAATTAATGCCTTTGAGCTGCGGTGCTGGAGAAGAGTTTTGAATGTACCATGGACTGCCAAGAAAACAAACAGATTCATCCTGGAGAGGGTTAAGCCAGGCTACTCCTTGGAGGCAAGGATTCTGGGGCTTCGTCTGACATACTTTGGACATGTTGTAAGGAGGGACAGGTCCTTGGAGAGGGACTTCATGCTTGGTAGGGTGGAGGGACAGCTCAGGAGGGGAAGGCCCTCTATGAGGTGAATTGATTCAGTGACTGGTGTAATCGGGATGGGTGTGTCAGAGGCAGTGTGATTGGCACACTAGAGTAGGGTTTAGGGCTGTTGTACATAGAGTCGCTGTGAGTTGCAAGCGACTCGATGGCACATAACAACAACAACAACAATATGTGTTCTGGTGGCCTAGTGGTAAGAAGCTGTGCTGCAATCCCGAAGACCACTTCTTCCAAGGCCACCAGTTGCTCCATGGGAGAAGGATGGGCAGTTTCCACCTGTGTGGATTGACTGCCTCTGAAAACTCACAGGAGGTTCTGACTCTATGGTAGTACACATCAACAACAATATGAACAATATGTTCTAGGGACTAGGCCAAGTATGTTGAATGTATTATTTTAGTTGATTCTTGCAGTAACAGTATCTCATTGCAAATGTGATGAGCCTGATGTTAAATGAGGTTAAATAAGTAGTCTAGGCCATACAATGAGCTAATGGATTATCTGAGAGTCAAATCCAAGTCTGATTTCAATCTTAACAATGTAGCAGTAGCTCCTTTTGAAGTAAGGAGAAAACAGTTCCTCCTGCTTATGGTAGTGGATAATAGAGAGGCATGCTTCCTGATAGGGAGTACTAAAGGATAATGGGCAAGATAAGGTGAGCTACAGTGGACTAAATGTAATCTAGAATCTAATCTACAATCTCCGAGTTTCTTGTTAAGATGAGCAGAACCTGGTCTCTTTCTCTGTTGTTGTTGTTGTTATGGGCAGTCCAGTCTCTTATCATAGCGACCCCATGTACAACAGCCCTAAACTCCACTCTGTCCTGTGCCAATTGCACTGTCTCTGACACTCCCATCCCGATTATCCCAGTCACTGAATCAATCCACCTCATAGAGGGCCTTCCTTTCCTGCGCT
>NW_006399794.1:9794910-9820459 GCF_000299155.1 Elephantulus edwardii
CTTCTGACATCCATTTTGGTTTTTTCTTCCTCTTCTGTCTTTGCAATGACCATTTGCACTCTTCCTGGATGATACCCTTGATATTCTCCCACAACTCATCTGGCCTCTTTCTCTTTCTCTACTGCCCCGTTATTCATTTCAACTCCTTGCTCTCAAGTCAGAACCATTATCTAGCTGACCCTCCATTAGGTTTCCAAGACTGTAAACCAGGCCTCTCCTGAGGAGTTGCTGGTGAATTTCAAGTGTACCCTTTAGGTTAGAGCCCATGTCCTGATGGACTGAACTGTCAGAGTTCCTCCGCATTTTATACAGGAGAACCAACCAGCTGGTGTAGTATAGTTGGCACTTTTACTAGTCTCCTAGGGCTGTCATAATAAAATACTATAAATTGTGTGATGGTTAATGTTACATGTTACCTTGGCTAGACCGTGATTCTCAGTGGTTTGGCAGACATGGAACTGATTGCTTTTCTGTAATGTGATAATATGATAAGAACAGTCAAATAGTTGAAAGTGAATCCATTTCTTTGGGCAAGTGACCTGCATCCACTATATGTGTGCATTCTGGCAAATCTCATTCTCTTTCCATTCTGTATCTGACTAATCATCCTCTGACTTTTGATTCTTGGGATATGAACCAGCAACCTGCTGTCCGATGTGTAGATTTTGGGAACATCCATTCCTTCAACCACCTGAGCCAGGAGAAACCTCCAGCCTGACATCTGATCTGTGGATTTGGGACTTGCCAGCTTCCAAACTGCATAAACTATTTTTTTTTAGGATAAATAGTAATGAGAGATTTATTAGTTACATCCTCGAAGGGATGGACCTTCCTTCTTGAAAGGAAATAAAGAGGAAAACATCGAGCTATTTTCTTGAAATAAGTTATCTATTGATAAGGGATTCTGGTTGTGTAATATGTGTTAGACTCCGAACCAAAAAGTTGGCAGTTCTAATCTTCCAGCTGCTCTGTATGAAGATTTGCAGCCTCAGAAATGTGATGGAGGATCACCATGAGTTGTTGCTTGTGTGCCCTGAGTCAGAATCAACTCATAGCCGACCCTCCAACAGGTTTTCAGCAGGAGTGTGTGTGTGTAGACACACATACTTTGTTGGTTCTGCTCATCTAGAGGAACTAGTTCAAGACATTTGGTGCTGAGAGTGATTCTAGACGAACAGAATCTTAGGATTCTGAATTTCTGAATTGCTTGTCAGATCTGGCTAAGCAAAATTGTAGGGATGAGGGCACTTTAAGATTGCTGCGATTACTATCTTTTATAAGGTAGATTTTATAGTGAGAACTGCCCTAACTGAAAATAGGACTTCTAACAATAGTGGGAATGACTGGATTCTGTAGTGGTAAGGGCCAAGTAGCAGCCTTTTGTTGTCAAAGACAAGATGGGCATGGCCACTCTAACCAACAGCAAAGACCAGCAGACTAATAATCAGAATAGTGTGACTCTTCTGGTGGGGTAGTTTGTAGAGAGTTGCACTGCTAACCCATGGATGGTGCTTCTCTGACTGTTCAAATCCACCAACATCTTTGAGGGCAAAAGATAGGCAGTCTTCTCATGGGCATTTTATACCTTGGAAAATCTCTGGAAGGTCAGATCTGAGTCACTTTCAACTCAACAGCAATGAATATGGACTTAAACTCGCTGCTGAGTCATGGTGTCCCTAGGGCTGAAATAACATGCTAAATCCACTACACAGTTACTTTATCTGTAGAAATGGAAGGATTCTAGGTCAACTGAATGGCAGTCTAACTTGAATTGCTAAAGTAGAGTCATATCCCAGACTTGAACAAACTTACAGATGCACAAACCCTTGAGTGAAGAGACCAGGTTTTCTTGAAGAATAATTTTGTAGTACATTGCCAGAAATTTTTTTTTGAATTTTTATTTTATTATTTGTGTGTGTGTACCATCAAATCAGATCTGACTGCTACAGGAGGAGATTGTCCCTCCTTCCCTGGCAGAGCATCTGCTGGATTCTAACTGTGCGCCTCTGGGATTGCAGTGCAGCTTCTTGCCACTAGGCCACCAGAGCTCCCCTCATTGCCAGAAATTTATACACAGTGCCTGAGTTATAAATATTTCACTTGTGGACAACTTTATGCTTATCCAAATAATTAAACATGTAAGAAATTCTTTAGCACAGTCATTGTCATTTGCTATGCAGCTTTGAAATAATTGAAGTGATTGCAAGTGTTTCTTGCAATAAATCACAAAACCCACTGCCCTCAGGTTGATTCTTAACTCATGATCTTGTTAGGACAGCAGAACTGCCTTAAGGTTTCCAATACATTTACAGAAGCAAGATGCCACATCTTTCTCCCATCAGACAGCTGGTGGGTTTGAACAGCTGACCTTTTAATTGGATGTTCAATGCTTTAACTGTAGTGCATTATTACTATTTTTTTTTTAAATCCCAATCAAACCCGTTCCACTTCTTAGCAACCCTGCATTTGGTTTCTGAGGCCATTAGTTTCCTCATAAAGGAAACTAAGTTTCTTCTTAAAGGGAAGATATTGACACATCTTTTTCTTGTAGAATGCCTTGTGAATTCAAACTGTTGACATTTTGGTTAATAATCCAACCTATAATGCTAGGCCACCAGGATTCCTTTCTTGCACTAAAGAAAGGCTACACAAGAACTCTGCACTTTCTGTCTCACAAATTTGACTTAAAAACATGCTTAGGGAAGGATCTCATTCATGATGTAGGAACTCTTCCCCCAAGCCTTTCCCAAAGAGATCGATAACCTTCCACAAGAGAAACTGTTAATTGACAAAAAGGTGAAATCAGATTTTAGAGGTAATATTGACACTCAGAAGACCAAATGTCACTGTTGCCCTCATTCAGAGTAGGGGCAATATAGAATTCAAGGCACTAATGGGGTCTACAATCAACACTCTTGGTACCAGCACACAGGAAATTAAAAGACAAATTGCATTGGAAAAGTCTGCTGTCAGAAACCTCTCCATAGTAATGAAGAGAAATTATGTCAGTCTGGAGACTAAGGTGTGTCTGATACAGGCCATGGTCTTTGCAATTACTTGCTATGCATCAAAGAGCTGGACAATGACTAGGGATGATAGAAGGAGAATTGATGCCTTTGAGCTGTGGTGCTAGGGAAGAGTATTGAATATACCATGGATTGTTAGGAGAACAAACAAGTTTGTCCTGGAGAGGGTGAAGCCAGGCTGCTCCTTGGAGGTAAGGATTCTGAAGCTTCGTCTGACATACTTTGGACATGTTGGAAGGTGAGATCTGTCCTTGAAGAGGGATGTCATGCTTGGGAGGGTGGAGGGACAGCTCAGGAGAGGAAGACCCTTGATGAGATGGATTGATTCAGTGACTGGGGTAATCAGGATAGGTGTGTCAGAGACAATAATATTGGCAAAGGATAGAGCAGGGTTTAGGGCTGTTGTACATAGGGTTGCTATGAGTCTTAGGCAACTTGATGGCACATAACAACAACAAGAAGAATGGGAACTTAGATCTATCTCACAGTAGGGCCCCAAACTCAGCTTGGGATTTCCTCAGTTCCAGAATGTATAATTCAAATGTACATACTCAGCAAGCAACTGGAAGCTCCTCCACCCCAATGTGAAATAAGGACTTAATGGTAGGGAAGGTCAAGGGAAAAATCATTAGAGTTGCTTCTAACTTTGAAAATAGTAAATAAAGGAGAACCAAGATGGCGGCAATTGAGGAAACAATGTAAGGAGCTGCAGGAGCAGGAAACTGCATATAAACAGGCCCCATGGCCCTCTACAGTCTTCAATTTATTGATAATTGAATAATTAAACAGTTGATTACTGGTCTTCAATATGGATCGAGGCTCAACATCAAGAGAATAAGGATTCCAAAAAAAGAATGCTTGAGTCCTACAGCTCCCAGCCCCCCACTGCCAAGCCCATGCTGCCGCTGCAGCTCCTTGGGGCCTCCGTGGCTGGACCTCGGGGATCCCTTCACCTGAATGGATAACGGGCACCAGGCCCCAAAGATGGTATGACAGAGCCTCCACTCTGCTGCAGAATAAACTTATTCAGAAATAAATTCTTGGAACCAAGATGGTGGTGGCAAGGGATGCAATGTGAGGAACAGGAGGCTCAGCAAGCCACATGGAAACAGGCCACACAACTTATATATACCCAAACAGCCAGGCAGGAGACTGCTGGTCATCAGTGTGGACTGAAGCTCAACATCAAGAGGACAGGGATTCTCAAAGGAACGTGGGTGAGTCCCTTTTCTGCCTGCTGCCTGCCTCTGAGCCTGTGCTTCTGTGATCTCATGGGATCACTGTGTCTGGATCCCTCAGGTCCCCTAGCCTAAAACAGGCAGTGGGTGCTGGGCCCAACGGCCGATGACAGTGCTCCTGCACCGCTGGTGGCTGTAGATGCCAGGAGCCAAGGCAGGAAGCGGGGGGCACCACGGCGGCGGAGGCACCATGGAGCAGTGGGAAGTGAAGGATTTGACATGAGAAAGTTCTCGCGGTCAGTGAAGATTTCCTTGGAAAGGTCAGAGAAGAAGATCATCAACACAGATTGATAAGGTGTTTGTAGCAATGGGCTCAAGTGTGTCTCAGGTTGTGGGGAAAGTGTAGGATAGGGCAAGGACTAGATTTGTGGTTCATAGAATTGTTGTGAGCCACAGAGACATCTCTGTGGGCCTAGTGGATAGAAAGCTATGCTACCAAACCAAAGGTTGAGGATTTTAGTTTGCAGCCCTCAGGCCTGATTTTGATTGTTTTCGGTCACTCTTCTAAATAATATATTACTGATCTGCCAATTGGCTATACAGAGGTGACTAGTGGTTGCTATGAGGCTAAACACTGTGACACTGAAGTGACAGATGTGTTAATGGTTACCCCTGGTGGACAGTGTCTGGTGGAGCTCCCCAATTGGAACAGGCTTGGAAGCAGGAGTGGCATCCACTTCTGACATAGTTTGCTTCTAGAAACTCTATGAACTTAGGGAAACAACAAAAGTACAAGTGTTCAGGTCTTTCATTCATAGGGTCGCTATGAGTTGTCTATGACTTGATGACACTTAACAACAACAACAACATATCTGAGGCGGCAGATCTCCTCAATACACATCTTTTAATTTTTGACTACTGCTGCCAAGAACTATTTAGACCTAGAGAGGGTCTGTTCACCACTCTCAAAGCCCCTTCACCATTTGTAAAGGCAGAGGGTAGTGATGCCTACTTTAAATTGCAGGCTGACCACTTGGTGGAAGTGAAGGGGGCAATGCTGGTGGTGCCAGAACTGGGGATTCTGTCCCTGGCCATGGTCTTCAGTGAGGCACAGGTTACAGACCTCGGTGCGGGGGGCGGGGAGGGGGGTGAACCATCAGCTCCCAAGGTGTTCCATCAGCCCCTGGGAGAGCCATTTGGCCCTTGGGTTGTGCTGTCCAGCCCCCCACCCCCATAACTGGCCCCTGGGGTGAGCCGTTCAGCTCTCGGGGTGTGCTGTCCAGCCTCTGGGAAGAACTGTCAGGTTGCTGGGGGAAAAACTGCCTAGGGTATACAAAGAATTTTATCTAAGCTGCATTCCTCACCTTCTCCCCCAGTACACCTGTAAATAACACCTCAAAAGCCCTTTTCTTTGTAACTCACAATTTTGTTTTCTCTAGGTTTGCTCCCTTCCCTATAAGTCACCTTAACACTGAGTTTTACTCCAGGCTGGGGCCCAGTTCCAGAGACAAGAGGGAAATAGAACTGTCAGTTAAGAAAGTAAGAGAGGATGGAGTCTGAGGGTTCAGCAAGCCATTCCCACTGGACCCGCCTTGGGAAACACTTTGCAGGCCAGAGGGCAGTAAACATCAGGAAAACATCTTCTAACTGAACAAGAAAGCATGCAGCTTCAACCCAAGACCATCAGTAAGGTGTTAAAGTGGGCTTCTCTTCCCCTTTCACATCAACACACCTGTTCAGCATGAAAAAGCCGGAGAGTTTGTGCTCCATTCCCAAATGAGAAACCCACAAGTGAATAAGACAATTTCTTTATTTAAAAAAAAAAAAAAATCATCCATTGCCTCACTTTGGGTTACTGCAGAAAGCACAGCTTTGAAAAGATCTTATATGTACCCTCATTTCCTTTTTAAAAAAGTTTACAGAAAAGTTACATTTTCATTAAAAAAAGAAAATAGTAAATAAAAAGCTTTACCACATCCCTAGAGATTTGCAAAAATTAATGCTACCATCAAAGATCTGAAGGATGCAGGGGTTGTCATTTTTACCACACTCTTACTAAACTACCCCTATTTGACCTTTGCTTAAAAAAAAAAGGATTTTGGAGAGGCAGGTTTACCAACTTAGCCAAGCAGTTAACCATTTGTGGTTACATTTCTAATGTGGTTTCATTGCCTGGTATGCAGTCATTTATTTGGCCAGTGCCTTTTTCTTTGATTCTGGTGTCTTAAGCGTTTCCAGAAGCAGTTTGCTTTCAACTCTCTTTATCTTCACTGCCCCACCTTAGACATACAACAGCTCTTCACCCTTATGTCCTAATTTAGCCTGCAGGGGTCTGGATCATCTTTTCCTTCTTCAAGGGGTCACACTGGCCTGTTACTTTGATGACATGCTGATTGGACCTAGTAAGGAAGAAACATCAATGACCCTAGGTTTATTCGATAAGGAACTGTGCTATCAGACCAAATCCACTAGCTGCTCCACAGGAGTAAGATGGGCAGTCTCCTCCCATGTGATTTACTGCCTGGGGGGGGCGGGGGGGGGGGGAGATGGGCTGAAGGGTTAGTTATGGGTGGTTTCAAGTTGATGATATGACTCAACAACGGGTTTGTTGGTAAGACATTTGTGTGCTAGAGGGTGAGACAATAACCTGACAATTCAGGTGTGTCCCATCACAGAGAAATTTCTAGAGGTTCAGAGGGATAGAACACGTAAAGACATTTCCTCTAATATAAAGGATAAATTGAAGCAACATGGCCCTCAATTTGGATGTCCTTTTGTGCCAGAGAGGAGTACTGAATATCTCATGGACTGCCAAAAGAACAAACAGGCATGTCTTGGGAAAAGTGTATCCAGCGTGCTTTTTGGAGGCAAAGATGGCAAAGCTGCATCTTTCATACTTCATACTTTGGACATGTAGCTGGTGAGGCTAGAAAGGGACATCATGGTTGGAAAGATGGAGGATCTGTGAATGGAGAAACCCCCCCAAAGAGATGGATTGACATGATTTCAGCAATGGGCTCTAGTGTGTCAGATGAGGAGGATGGTACAGAATAGGGCAGGGTTCAGACTGTTCATAGCGTAGTTATGAGTCGTGCTCAATGGCACCTAGCAACAACAACAACATCATTGTTAAGTACAGCTGAGAAGTTCTAACTCATTGTAGCTCTGTGTACAGCAGAACAAATCATTGCCCAATTCTACATCATCATTATCATTGCTTCATCTTTATAATAATTTTCCTCTGTTTTGATGGCCCACTACTTTATCAAGCATGACTTCCTTTTCTGGGGACTGGTCCCTCCCTATACTATTCCTAAGAGCCTTACCAAAGAATCCCACTCCACAGAATTTTTTGGCTCAACTTTGAAAACAATGGTTTTTTTCCATTCTGTCAGTATAAGGTAGAGTCAAGGTTTCTGTCAGCCCTATAATTCAAAGGTACGAATTGATGGATTGTGTTCATCTTTCACATACATATAAAGTATGGAAAGCCAAATTTCATACTAAATGTCTGTGATAAACTGAATGCTACTTCAGGTTATGAGGGAGGCTGATACAAGCTGGAATTCACTCTGAGGCTCTTTTACAGGCATAGACACTAAAAGAATCCGTAAGCATTTACAGGATTCTTGTATTTGCTAACCTCTCCCTGCTGAGTCAAGCAGAAGGTTTTCAATAAAAACAGCTTAGCTTCATTTGCATTGAATTCTCTTGGTGATTTGCTCCCTGGCAATTTTCAATAAAGACACAAGGAAGCTAAGGCCAGCACTTCAGTTATTCAGAACTGTTCACCTCCTGCTTTACCTGTTTTCTCCTAAATTCTTGGTGTTCTGTGTCATTATTATTAATTATTAATATACTTTACCCTCAGTCTGCAACATTCAAGCAATTGAAAACAACCATGGTTTGGATCAGATTCATTTTAGTCCTCAAAATGACATGCTTGGTGTTTTGTTTGTTTTTTACTTTTTTAAAATTAATTTTAATGAACATTTACAGAGATTTTGAATTTCCATACATTCATTTTTGCATTTTTTTCCATGCCCACCCCTTCCCCTAGTTCACTCTTCTCTTTGAAAAGTAAAAGAAAAATTATTTCATTGGTATAGAATTCCCCCCCCCCCTCCACTATGTAACCTTCATCTGGACTCTTGTCATAAACATAATACCCTATCATACATATATCGCTTTCAAACAGTTCTCTCCTTCATCTGTTTCAATGCAGTATACATAATTTATCCATTTTTTCTGTCTCACCCCAACCCTGATGTCAGTTCCATTCTGCAATAGTGGCACCATGTAGCACTTGTCCTTATGTGACTGAGATATTTCACTCAGCATAATGTCCTCCAGGGTCACCCATTTTGAATAATATTACATGAGTTCCTTGTTGTTTTTTAATTTTTATTTTATTTTATTATTTTTGTGTACATGTACCGTCAAATCAGATCTGACTGGTACAGGAGGAGATTGCCCCTCCTTCCCCAGCAGAGCATCTGGAGTTCCTTGTTTTTTATTGCAGCGCAGTATTCCATTGTGTGAATATACCACAGATTCTCTATCCATTCGTTTGTTGATGGGCCTTAGGTTGTTTCCAACTCTTTGCTATTGTGAACAAAGACGCAATAAACATGTGTGTGCATATATCTGCTTGGATGGCAGTTATGGTTTCTTTAAGGTATATTCCCAGTAATGGAATTGCTGAGTCAGACATCCTTGATTTGTAACACTTTAAATGAGGTCTTTTACAGCAGGGTTTTTTCAATTCAATGTCATATGACTTGACTATGACTTTCATGTGCCTGGATTGTGAATTCAAGTAAAATGAAATCCTTGTCAATGTCCATGCTTTCTCCATTTATTACAGTATTGTTTACTGATTAAATTATGAGAAGTTTTGCTTGTTTTGTATTGAGAGATGATCCATACTGAAGGTCTTTGATTTTCATCAATAAGTACTTCAAATATTTTGTCTTCACTTTCAGCAAGAAGGTTGTGCTGTGAGTCTTCCTCCAATCCTAATGTGTTTTTCATATAGTCGAGCTTGGACTATTTGTTCAGGATTCAAAATGAATATATATATAGTAAATTGATGCAACCCTGAAACCTTTCCTTATCTTAAACCATGAATTATCCCATTGTTCTTTTTTAACAACTGCCTATTTAAAAAAATTGTTTTCACACAATCATTTATACACAATTATTTTATATAGTTCATATGCATTGTTTTATAGAATTAATTACTATTGAGCAATGCCTTTTATCATGCTGTCTCATCAAATCTCTACTCCACCTGGCCTATTCTTTTACCCTTCCACCATCTGTCCACTAATCTCTGCTGTCCCAGTGGTATGTTTACCCCCCTTCCTCTTGAAGTACAAATTCCACTTGAAGACAATGAAGTGTTCTGGAGTTTCCATTCTTAATAATGTCATTCAAAATTTGTAATGATCTTGAATGCCTTTGCAAGCTCAGTAAAATGCAGGTAAACATTTTTCTGATATTCTCTGTTTTGTCCTAGGTCCATCTAGCATTAGCACTGATATCCTCTTTTGAATAAGAATGGGATTTCTGGAAGTCTCCCATGGATGTGATGCTGAAATTGTTTCTTAGTGATCTTGAGCATTATTTATTTGTGTGTGATACTGATATTGTTCCATAATTTCCACGTTGTATTAGATCACCTTTTTTTCCCCCTTTAAATGGGCAAATACAGATCTCTTCTAGTTGGTTGCCTGGACCAGCTGACTTCTAAATGTCTTGGTATAGATAAGTGGGTGCTTCTAGTTGAAACATTTTAATTGTTATTCTCTTTTTTCTGAAGCCTTGTTTTTTTCATCATTGCCTTCAGTGAAGCTTTGATTTCTTCCTTCAATATCAATTCTTGATGAGATACTTCATAAAATGGTTGAATAGAGATAGATTCTTTTCGCTGCAATGACTATTTCTTCATGCTTCATGTTTTCATGCTTCCTACTTTATTGAATATTTTTACTACAAAAATCCCTTCTTCAGTCCTGGAACTTGAGGCATGGAATTTTTTTCTTTTGGATGTGTTACCCTGACCTCTTCAGGAAATAAAATTTATTAGAAAACCTGATAGTTTTGAGTGGGATCCAGTACAAAAGATTCTGCAGCAGTTTCAAGCTGCTTTGGAAGCTGCTATGCCATGCCAGCAGCTGATCTAAAGCTGACTGAGGTGTGACAGTAAGGGCTTTGGTAGGCTCATATTGGTAATCATAGTGCAGACCCCCTTGCAGACAATGTTATGCTATCCTCTGCATTCAACTCCTCCTTTTGAGAAACAGCTTTAGGCTGGTTACTAGACCTTAATAGAGACTAAGCACTTAACTTTGGGCCACCAAGTCCCCATGCAGACTGAGCTGCCTGTCATGAACTGAGTGTTGTCTGACACACAGAGTCATAATGGTGGGTGGGCACAGCAGCACCTCATCATTAAATGCAAGTGGTATATGCAAGATTAGGCTCAAGCAGGACTCAAAGGCACAAATAAAGTATATGAGAAAGTGACTCAAATTCTTATGGTCTCCACTCTTGTCACATTAATTTCCCCCTTCCCATCTGCACCTGTGGCCACACAGAGAATTCCTTATGATTAATTGACTGAAGGGGAGAAACCCCGAAACCTTAGGCTTGATTTATGATACTTTTTGCGTGATATGCAGGATACAGGCACCATTCAGAAGTTGACAAAAGCAGAATTGTAGTTTCTTTCTCGGAATTCCCTGAAGGACAGTAGTGAAAGGCAATCCTCTCAAGGGGAATAACTTTCAGCAATGTACTCAGTTGTTTGTTCTATTTAAAATAAAGTCTGCTGTCAGGGACCTCTCTGGAGTACTGAAGAGCAACAGTGTCAGTCTGGAGACTAAGATGTGCCTGATCTGGGCCATACTCTTCACAATTACTTGCTATGTGCCAGAAAGCTGGACAATGACTAGGGCTGATAGAAGGGAATTGATGCCTTGAGCTGTGGTGCTGTAGAAGAGTATTGAATATAACATGGACTGTTGGGAGAACAAACAGGTTCATCCTATAGAGGGTGAAACCACTGCTCCTTGGAGACAAGGTTTCTGAAGCTTTATTTGACATGCTTTGGACATGTTGCAAGGAAGGAACAGTCCTTGGAGAGGGACGTCATGCTTGGGAGGGTGGAGAGTAAGACTGTCGATGAGATGGATTGACTCAGTGACTGGGATAATGAGGGAAGATGTGTCAGAGATAATAAGGTTGGCTCAAGATAGAGCAGGGTTCAGAGCTGTTGTGCAGAGAGTCATTATGAGTCTCAAGTTACTGGATGGCACACAACAACAACGTGTGCTGATTCATAGACTATGGACAATTGTTTAACTGGATGGTCATGGACAGTTAAGGAATATTATTGGAAGATTAGTGATAAAGAAGTATGAGAGAGAAGCATGTGGATAGACCCCTCTAAATGGACCAAAGAAGTGAAGATAATTTGTTTTTCATACTAGTTCTTACTAAATGATGAATTCAGCAGAGGATGATTTTAGCAATCAAATGGATAAAAGGAGACAGTAAGGGAAAACCAATCTTCCTTTTTAAAAATGATTTTTTATTTAATTCTTTTCATTGTTGCATATTTCCTTCTCTCCTCTCTTCTCCCCAGGCCTCCTTGCAATGTACCCCTTGTTCACGATTGTTGTGATACATATAATGCCTAATCATATATTCCTTTCAGACAGTTCTTCCCCTAATCTGATCTAGTGCAGTGTTCATTACCTATCCACTCTTTCCATTCTCTCCCCAACCCTCCCATCTCTGTCCTATTTTATAATAGTTGTGTTATGTAGTATTTGTCCTTTTGTGATGGAGATAGTTCACTCAGCGTAATGTCCTCCAGGCTCCCCTCTGTTAGGTTATGTTTTATGAGTTTTTGGTTTTCAATGTTGCATAATATTCCATTGTATCAATGTACCATATAGTTTTTCTCTCCATTCATTTGTTGATGAGCACTTGGGTTGCCTCCCTCTCTTTGCTATTGTGAATAATGCAGCAATAAACATGGGTGTATACAGTAATCCTTTTTTTATCAAGCCACTCCTGTTCATCTTAAGAGGTTCATGAACAAACTGGCCATGGAGGCAGGGATGGAAGTTATTCATGGCTTCAGTAACACAGTCTTCTACTCACCAGCCTGTCCCTTTGAGTACCAACACACTGTTTTAGTTGAATTGGACATTAAGAATCCCATCTGTCCACTTAGAGCTCTTCATGCTGAATCAAAAGACAAAGAGTTACCACATTGACTGCTATGATTCATCCTAATTACTAAAAGAAAGTTCAATGGTATTATGTAATGGTGGTAAAAAAGAGTATTTAGACTACCTAAGGTCACTTAGGCCATCTACCATGAAAAATTACAGCAGCCCTATTGAACGTGACTACTACTGCAAGTGTCGTAGGTCTCTATCTTTTTATATGTAAGCTCTAATGGCTTAGAGGTAAGGAGTTCATTCCCAGCTCTAAGACAAATTGTCCTCCACGGAAGGAAGATAAGCAGTCTCCTCCCATGCAATTAACTGCCTCTGAAAACTCACTGGAGGGCCAGCTACAAATCAGTTCAAATTTGATAGTATACAACAATAACTAATGGCTTGGACCTTTTAGGAATGAAGGCTTGAGTCACCCTATCAGGTAAAGAACTTTGCCTAGCTTAGAGCAAAGGAGATTAGTGGGTGGTGAAAGAAAGTAGTTTTAAATAACAGTTACAATTACATATTTGGTTGTAGAAATGAAGACTGTAATTGTTAAAGAATATTGTTTTATTATACAAATATGAAGAAGGCAGCATCAGGATTGTAAAAAAGATTCATTAATGTTCTGCAATATGTAGATGGTACAACCTTGCTTGAGGAAAGTGAAGAGAACTTAACACTTAACTGTTGAAGATCAAAGACTATAGTTTTCAGTATAGATTGCGTAGTGACATAAAACAAAAATCATCACAACTTGACCAGTGGAATGCCATAACCCTTAAAAACTGGCTTTTCTAGATATTAAGTTAGTCCCTGTTGTGCGGACATGATCTCCAGCTAATTTAACTGCAACGTACGGTCTTGCAAATCACCAACAGTTGTGGGACCGATATAAGAGTATACTTTGCATACCATGAAAAACAGTGATGGAGGGACTATGAAGATTCTGCGAGAGACGGTGGTGGAGAGATTGTAAAGAGACTTGTGGCACTGCTGTGAAGAGACTGTGGCAAGGTGTAGCCAAAGGCACCCTAGAGATAGAGGGCCACTCTTAAAGGTTTTGTTTGCTGGATGATTGAAGGAAAAGCTGACTTATAACTGCTCTGAGATAAAGCTTGCTGGATTATTGAGGATACTAGAGGCTTTTTGCCTTTGTGCTGCTGAACTGAAATCTGGACTAGCTGAAGAATTGTGCCTTGTTAATCAGGTTTGGGACTGCTGGACTAAACCTGGACTTAAGTTATGTGATACTCTTTGCCTCCCCCACTCTCTAACCTATTTCCTTAATAAACCCCACAACTCTGAGTAAAATCTGTGAGTCAACAATTAATTAACAAACCCAATGATTGATAAAAATAGGTACTGGAGCATGTGGGGTGGCATATCTAACTATGCAGTTATTTGTATGATGTTATGGGCAAGATTGATGGGCAAAGGTCCTCTTTATGAAATGAGTAGAAGTCAGACTTGGCCACTCCCATGTCACTGCATCTGCTCCTTTTACAACTAGTAAACTACATATTAAACAGAAAAAAAATCAGTGATGTCATTTTTCTTACAATCAATGTCCATGAAAGAAGTTTTCATGAAATGATGTTATTACATGAGACCAATCTTTAAAAAAACTCTATAAAAGTGTTAAAGGCAAAAAATATCACTTTGAGGACTAAGGTGCACCTGATCCAACCCATGAGATTTTCATTTGCTTCATATGCATGCTAAAGCTAGACATCTAATAAGACCAAAAGAGAGCCGATTTCTTTCAATCAGTGTTGTCAAAGAATATCGAAATATACTTTGAATAGACTGAATATACTTTGAATATAATATTGGATAGGTTGTCTACAACTCAACAGGACTTAACAACATCAACAGCAACAATAATGAGAGAGCTCAGTTAGCCTAGTGGACAGAAAGTGATGCTACCAAGCCAAAGGTGGGTGACTTTAATCTACGACCCTCAGGCCTGGTTTTTAATTGTTTTTTTGTCAAACATTCTTCTAGGTTGTATAGCATTGGCCTGTCCATTTGCTGTACAGAGGTAACTTGTGGTTGCTGTGATGCTGAACACTGTGACACTGATGTGTCAAACATGATAATGGTTACCCGTGGTGGACAGTATTTGGTGGAGCTCCTCAATTAAAACAAACTTGGAAGCAGGAGTGGCATCCACTTGCAAAATAGCTTGCTTCCGGAAACCCTATGAACCTGGAGAAAGGATGAAAGTTATACATGTGTTCAGGTCTTTTGTTCATAGGGTCGCTATGAGTCACCTACGACTTGACAGCACTTAACAACAACAACAACAACAACCAGGGGAAGAATCCTTCTTGGAAAAAGTATCATTGGAGTGCTCTTTAAAAGGGAAGATGGCAAGACTTTGTCTCACATATGTTTGATCATGTTATCAGGAGGGATCAGTCCTTGAAGAAGGAATGATGTTTGGTAGAGGATCAACTTGAAAGAGGAAGCCCTTCAGTGATAGGAATTAACAGAGTAGCCACAAGAATGGGCTTGAAGACTGAGCAACTGAGCAATGTTTCATTCTGTTGTACATGAGGTCATCATGAGTCATAACTAACTCAACACCAAACAGCTATTTGTGTGTGTATGTGTGTGCATGTTAGAGAGAGAGAAAGAGTACGAGAACACCGTAGTGATGTATACTGGGCTGGTAAATAAATAATGATTTGAATCCACCAGCTGTTCTATAGGAGAGAGTTGGGCAGTCTCTTCCATAAAGATTTATTGCCTTAGACACCTGTGAAGAGTTGCTTTGAAAATCAACTTGATGTCAGTGGGATGGACACACACACACACACGCACACACACACCCCTTGGAGAAAGTGCAACCAGGGTGCTCCTCAGAGGTAAGGATGGTGAGACTTCGTCTCACATATTTTGGGCATGCTGTTAGAAAGGAGCTAGTCCATGGAAAGGGATGTCCTGCTTGGAAGGGTGGAATATTAGCCAAAGAGAGGAAAACTTTCAATGAAACGGATTGACACAGTGACTGTAACAATTGGCTCGCATATATTAGAGATGATAAGGATGGCACAGGATAGGGTAAAGTTCAGATTTGTTGTTCACAGGATTGCTGTGAGTCATTCTTGACTCTATGGCACCTAACAATGACATAAATATAGCAAGTATTTTTGTTTTCTTCCCTCATCCTTTTCCAAGGACTGGTCACTCCTGATAATATTCCTTAAGTATGTGACATGAAGATTCATCATCCTTACTTCTAAGGAGCATTTTGATTGCTAGGGAAAAAAAATCCAGAATATACATGAGAACATAGATCTAGGGCAAAACTGACAGTTTAATTGGAAGAGACAGACACAGGGGTACAGACAAAATGAGAATTTACTGATAAGCAAGCAATGATACCCAGATCCTCAGATCTAGAATGAGAAGAGGGATGGTGGGTTCTAGGTGAAAGAAATAGAATGAACAAGTGCTGATGGACTCTTCAGCTAGCAGTCAGTCCAACCTATGCTTCCTGCTGCTCTTGCTGTCTGATCCCCATGATATTCTAGGACTCCTAAACTCCACCTACCTTATCTTGACACCAAGCAAGTGTCTCCTTTGACAAGGAAAATATGACATTTGAGTCCTAGACAGAGTCAGCCAGCTCAAGGTCTGGCCTGTTTGTTTCAAATTTGGCACTAGATCATCTACAGCTTATTTTTGGGGTGGCAAACATGAGAGAAACAGGGACTATGTATACAGAGAACATGGATCTCAGTAAAAACCTGTAGAGAAGTGTAAATAATTTCGACAATATTTGAGATTTATAAAGGCCCCTAATAAGTCTACACCTTTCTTAGTCAACATAGAAAGATAACTGTACATGCCTCTAATCCTTACCTGAAACTTTTGGGGACAGAGATGTGTTTAAGAATTGACCAGATTTCAAAAATGCGATAGAGTGTATATATTATATATTATGAAATACTTTAGTGGGATTCTGACCAGTGCCTTGTAATCAAACACATCAATATTTCTGCAGCTAAGTTATGAATAATCACTCTAAGTGAGACTAACTAAAGACTATAAGTAAGATTATGATGGTTAAAGTAAGGTTTTGGGTCAACTTTGTTATTTACTCAGATATTTTTCATTTTGAGATTGTAGCTAAGAGATGTGTGTTTATAATTCTTAAGTGTTGAGAGTGAAGTACAGGTAAAGCTTGCTGAATATATCATGTGCTAAGTAAGTATACACTCTCAGTTCAGAAAAATACACATGTCCAAGGTGGTGGTATTAGTTTAGAAGGAAAAAAGCTGTTACAGTGAACAGTGTCCAGATTGAAAATTAGCTGCCTTAAGGGAGTTACGTCCAATCAGAAGGGGGAGAGACGCACTGAAGGAGAGTGACTTAGTGTCAGGAGAGTGACTTACAGTGTTGGGAGGGTGAGGGGACACGCTGTTTACGAACATTGCCTGCATATCCATGCATCGAAGGGGAAGAGTAGAAAGTGATGTGCAGGTGTGTTTGTGTGGCACAGTGTCGCCTTATATAACATATCTTTATATTATGATAATATTGTAATAAACATTTTACTACACGTGTGTTTGTTTACATCTCTCTTAGGATTCATTTAGGGGATCACCAGAAGATGTGTATGTATATCTTTAAAAATCTGTGACATACAATACGACTAAAATTTATCCTACTTATTTAAAAACATTATGAACTTCAGTTTTTTGTTTTTAATGTAGCCTTGAGGATGACTGAGCCCAAACTTCAATTGGTTTGAGAGAAACTATAAATTTACTCCTTACCTTCCGTGTGATGACAGCTGTAGAAATTGCTGGGAAGTCCTGGAATATCTTCAGTTCCTTGTTAATGAGCACCTGGTGAGATCCCAGGTGACTCTGGAGATAGCATCACTTGCTCTTTCAGATCTGCAGCCTCCTCTTCTCTGTGATAATATTATCCTTGGTCCAGCCATCTGGACTGAGAAGACTGGGTTTCTCCTGGCTCCGGGTCTTCACAGATAACCCAAGCCTGTTGACATGATCCTAGAAGAGTGTGAGTTTACCCGTGTAGCCTATAGCATTCTTTGCCCTCATTACAATCTGAGATTAGACTCATTCTCAACTTCAGACTGATGAAGGGTATTTTGTTATGTAAAGTCCTTTCCAGTCTGGAGTCTTAACTGAAAATGAATTCCCTCTTGATCAGCACCGTGACACTTTCTGTTTAATATCTGTAAATAATCTCGGAGCAGCAGCAGCAATGTGAAATATTTTATTATCATGTCCCTAAGATCATGTGATTCTAGTGAATCATTTGACCAGGGCAAATGAGCATTTTGATGGAGATTTTATCTGGGGATTGTACATTCTTGGCTGAAGCTACATTAAAGGGAAGACTGACAAAAGGTTATAGTGACTTTAGATCTTTGGCAAGAAAAAGATTCTTTAGAATATCAGTTTCTTTCTTTAAGACCTATAATTCCTGGAGTCATGGATCCAGGGAGGGAAGTTCTAATTGTTTTTGTTGGGACTTTAGAAAGCAGGGGATTAGTTATTACGTGTGAGACTTAAATGATTCTGAACTGGGAATGTCTCAGACGAGTGTCATGGCCAAATGGGGACCCTAGGGCACATTGTCTAGATTGTCAGATGGTAGGGAAGCCTGTATACTCCTTCCCCAGGGGTCAAGAGGTAAACAGAATCCAGTTTTAGGACTAGAAGGCTGTGATTCCAGACAAATCCCCAGGCACCTGCCTCTAGAGAGTGCCACTCTTCCCTGACTTCCAGGTTTGGGATCTATAGAGGAGCTTTTGTGTGGGAATGTAGGAAATTTTAGGTTAAAACAGTAGTGAGGGAGGAAGTGTTAAGTTAAACCTTGAGTACTATGAGCCCATGCTAGTTCCTTGATTTTCTTATTTTCTGTGTATGGTAATATGTGCCCCCTCCACCTAAGCATGGCAGATGTTAGGCCAAGGTGTCTGGATATTGTGGTACACATAAAGATTTCACAGCATAAAATGACTGAGTGGTTATCATAGTCATATACAGATAGTGGGGATAAAGATGACATAATTCACAGCCACAGGTCTCAGTTTCTTCTCATAACTACCCTTCACCTCCACTGGTAGGCACCATTGTTTCAGCTGTATCTTATTTATCTAGTCTTGCTATAACAGAAATACCACAAATAGGTAACTTTAACAAAGCAATTTATTGTCTCACAGGTTAAGAGGCCAGAAGTCTGAATTCACGGTGCCACCTCTAGGGGAAAACGTTTTCTTTCAGTTTGCTCTGGAGGAAAGTCTTGTCTCTTCTGAACGTCTGCTCCTGGGCAGTCTTCGGATTGTTTGGCATCTCTCTTTATCTCTCCTCTGCTTAGTCATTTAATCTTGTATTTCAAAAGAGATTGACTCGAAAGAGATCTTACACTAATTTTGCATCATTAACATAGCAAAGACAACCCGTTCTCAAATGAGATATAACACGTATATAATATGCCCATTATAACTTGTGTTTTCTGGATGTGAAGATTTCTAGGAGCCTGTCCCTGATCTGTTTGGTGCGGATCCCGTAGATGAGTGGGTTAAGGGAAGGTGGAAGTAGCAAGTAGATGTTGGAGAGAAGGATGTGTACAGACTTTGGGACCGAGTGACGACCAAAACGGTGTGTGAGGTAGGAGAAGAGACCAGGCACATAGAAAGCCAGAATAACACAGATGTGGGAACTACATGTACCAAAGGCCTTGGCACGGGCCTCCCGGGTAGGCAGTCGCAGCACGGCATGGGCAATGAGTGCATAGGAGCCAGTGATACCCAGAATATCCAAACCTGACACAGCCAGTGACAGTGCCAGCCCATACAAGTTGTTTGCCCGTGTGTTACCCACCACCAGCTCTACCACTGCCATGTGGGCACAGTAGGCATGGCGTATAGTCTTGGATCGGAAGTGCCCAAATCGTGCCACCAGTAGAGGGAAAGGTACAACAATAACCACAGCTTTCAGTACCAGTGCCAGGGCTACATAGCCCACACGGGTTTTGGTGACCAGTATGGGATAGTGCAGTGGACGCCCTACTGCCACAGCACGATCACAGGCCATTGCCAACAGTACGCCAGATTCCATGGCAGTCAGTGCATGTACAAAGAACATCTGGGCCAAGCAGGCAGCGTATGGTATAGGTCGGGGCCCAAGACACAATACAGCCAGCAGACCTGGGGCTATCGATGTGGCTAAACCCACGTCTGTGGCTGCGAGCATAGACAGGAGTAGGAACATGGGCTGGTGTAGGCTGGCGTCTATCCGTACCACTGCTAGCAATGCCCCATTGCCCAGCAGAGCCAGCAGATACATGGGTCCAAAGATCAATGTCAGCCAGCCCTGCGCACTCCCAAGCCCTGGAATGCCAGTCAGTAAGAAGAAAGTTGGGCGTGGGAAGGTGGAATTGGGCTGTGTAACTTCTGCCATTCTGTGTGGAACAGGAAGTTTTAGGGCTTATGGCAGAATGAGTCTTTACAGAAAGGACAAGGGAGAACACTTAGGGGTGCCACAGTGGCACAGACCAGTCCCTGGAGTGTGTGCAGAGGTATCTCAGAGCTACGATTACAGAGTCCAGAGTACAGACTTTGGGACAGAGTGACAAGGTTTAGAGTAGATAAGCAAGATCACAAGCTTGAGATAATCCTCTGCACCTGAATGAGAGCCCATAGATATTGTAGGAGAGAAATGTAAAGATGGTGGTAGTGAGGAAAGGGGACGGTGGTGACTGCTTCAAGGCAGAGCCCTCCAGGTGTATGCTTCTCAAGGTTCAAATAGAGTTAAGTCTCTGTAGATGGAGAGAAAGTCAGCATCTAAGGATAAGACCCCAGGTGGTTCTGTCCCTGACTATGCATCCTTCTTTGGGCCTCAGCATCCTCAGCTTTAACAGAGGTAGAACACATTATCTTAAGCTTCACCCAACTCTGACATTCTGGGCACCAACCCTTCAAGGGTTGGAAGGAAGAAGCCCATTAGAGAGAAAGGGAGAAACAGAAGGGAGAAGTCTATAGCATCCTGGAAGTCTGGTCCACCAGGAGAAAACCTGGTGGAGGTTTGGGGAGTGCTCACGTTTTTCTGAACTTGAAGTCGTGGTCTTGAATAACAGCTGGCAAGTTGCAGGGAAGGCTGGGAAGCAATGGAGAAAGAGATAGATGGCATCAAATAAAGGAACTTCCCTTCTCCGGCTCCTTCCTTCTTCATGATTTAGAAGGGGTTTCACTAAAATAGTTTCATCTCAGGAATGCCAGGAGCAGCTGTGACAGAAATGACACTCAACCCAGAGTAGCAGCCATATGAAGAAGTTGTCTCTGAAGAGGCAGAACAATCAACTCCCTTCAGAATCTGGCTCACAGTAAGAACCTAATAAGGGTTAAACGGATCCATGAATAAGGAAGAAAACACTGCAGGAGGCTTGGCTGGGGACTGATCTCAGCCCTGGGGGTTGACAGCTTCTTTTCTTGACCAGTGCCTGGGGAGCCCTTTATGTGGCCCTTCTGCCTTCTTCCCTCAGGGCCCTTCCCCTTCCCACTTGTGTCACATTAACTCTTCCCTGCTCTATCTTCTCTACTCAGTGCTAATAGGCTCAGTAACTCAGGAAGTGTTAGGGAGGTACACCTCGAAATCACAAAAAAATTATTATTTTATCTTTACTAGCATGGTTAAGTTAAAAAAAAGAAAAAGGAACACAAGAAAATTTGCCAAGGATATAGACATATTGGAGTAAGGAGGTAGAGTTGAGGGTAGACAAGAAAGGTGGTTAATGGGAGTGAAAAGAGCTAGTAAAGAGGGAGCTCCGGTGGCATAATGGTAAGAAATTCCACTGCAATCCTGAAGGAACGTGATTCGAATCCACCACCTGCTCCGTGGGAGAAGAATGGGAAATCTATTCCCAAGTGATTAACTGCCCCTGAAAGCTCACTGGAGGGTCAACTATAGGTTGGTTTTGACTCGATGGTACTCAACAACCACAAAAACCAATATCCTCTGGATAGTTTTTGCTGAATCCCCGAAGTCTTCGAAGTCTTCGAGAGAAGCCCTTGTTTTATTATTTAATATCATCTGTCCTACCCTACAATCATTATCTGTTTGTCTTGCTCTGACTCCTAGAGTGAATGAATCACAGGCATTGTTCCTTATTAACCACAATATTGCCTGCTTATCACAGTGCCTGGTATGCAAGTCGCAAGTCGTTTGAGGAAATACTGTTTTTAATTATTGACTCAAACGGATTCTGCTAAAAGAAGCTTCCATTATTTTAGAGCCTTAGGTATCCATGGAGATGAGGAAGAGTTACCCACTATCAATTAAAAGCTGATAATGAGACAGACACACTCTAAAAATCACCACACTATACAAAGTCAATTAAAAACCCTGTAAGTCTTATGGTAAAAACAGAGTTAAGAGTCCTATACTAAACAATGCCATCAGTGCATCATTAGCCAGTATCCAGCCCAAGCCACTGCCATCCAACGTGGTCAGACTCCTAGCAACCCTCCCTTAGGTGGCTGAGGCTCTTTACAGGAGAACACTCCCATCTTTCTCATTCAGAGTAGCTGGTAGGTTTGAGCTGCTGACTTTTCTGATAACAGCCCAACATATTATGAAGTATGCCGCCAGGGCTTCTTATTTGTAGTTAGGGAGGTATACATCTAAATCACAATAAGATATTACCTTCCCTTTACTAGTATGATTAAGTTTTGGGTTTTTTTTTGGTTGTTTTTTTGTTTTTGTTTTTGTTTTTTTAAAGGAAAACAAAAGTTGCCAAGGATATAGACATATTGGAACTCTTATCCATTTTGGTTGTTGTTATGTGCTGTTGAGTCACATGTGACCCATAGTGACACTATGTACAGAAGCTCTGTCCTGAGCCAGTCTCACTGACTCCAACACACCTACCCCCACTGCCCCAGTTACGTATCAATCCATCTCATCCGGGGTCTTTCTGTCCTGTGCTGTTCCTCCACCCTTCCGAGCTTTATGTCCTTCTCCAAGGACTAGTCTTTCTTGGCTACATGGTCAAAGTATGTGTAACGGAGCTTCAGGATCCTAGCCTCCAAGGAGAAACTTGGTTTCACTCTCTCCAAGACAGACCTATTTGTTTTCTTGGCAGTCCACGGTATGTTCAAGATTCTTTTCCACACCACAATTTGAAGGCATTGATTCTTCTTCTGTCATCCTTAGTCATTGTTCAGTTCTCTGATGCATAGCAAGTAATTGCAAAGATCATGGCCTGGATTAGGTACACCTTAGTGTCTAGACTGATATCGTTGCTTTTCAGTACTCTGGAGAGGACCCTGACAGCAGATTTTCCCAATGTAATTCGTCTTTTTATTTCCTGATTGCTTATTCCAAGGCTGTTAGTTGTGAAGTTGAGCAAGCTGTAATTAACAACTTCAATCTCTTCTCCATCTATCATGGTGCTGCCAATTGGCCTAGTGGTGAGAATCTTTGTCTTCTTGACGTTGAACTTCAATCCAGGTTGAAGATTATGGTCCGTGACATTCTGCAGCAAGTACTTCAGGTCCTCCTCAGTTTTAGCAAGCAGGGTTGTGTCATCTGCATAAGTTGTTGATGAGTCTTCCCCCAATCCTGATGCCACAATACTCCTCATAAAGCCCTGCTTTCTGAATGATCAGTTCTACATACAGATTGATAAGGTATGGAGACAGAATGCATACCTGACACACTCCTTTCCTGACTTTGAACCATGCAGTGTTTCCCCTGTTCTGTGGACTGCTTCCTTGTCCAAGTATAGGCTTCATTTAAGCACAATCAAGTGTTCTGGGATTCCCATTTTTCTCAAGGTTAGCCACAATTTGTTGTGATCCACACAGTCAAATGCCTTTGCGTAGTCAAAGAAACACAGATAGATATTCCTCTGGTACTCTCTACTTTCAGCCAAAAATGCAAACTGTTACAGTCATTGCAGAAAAGTTTAGAGGGTTTTCAAAAAGTTAAGCAAAGAGTTGTGAGATAATCCAGCAATTCCACTCCTAGATATGTACCCAAGGACTTGAAAGCACAGACACAAACAGACACATATACACTAATATTCACTGTAGCATGATAGTCAAAAGATGCTGATAACTTTAATGTCCATCAAATGTATAAACCAACTAACTGGTGGTGCATTTCAAATGGGAATACTATGCAGCTAGTAAATGAAGCTAAGTCTTTATATAGATGCTCCAAGATGGTTGGAGCTTGAAGGTACTATGCTGTATCATCAGATGAGGACAAATACTGTATTTTTCTACTCATCTGAAGTATATTCATTGCTATTGTGTCTGAACTGATTGATAGCTGACCGCTCCAGTGGGTTTTTGGGAGGATATATTCTCCCTTGGAGCCACTGGTGGATTAGAACTGCGAGAGAGGGTTAGTCTTTGGGTTAGCAATGCAATTTTCTATTGACTATGCCACCAGATCTACCTGATTTGAATATTGAGAATAGTCAGAACATATTGAGTATGTTGTTGTTGTTGTTATGTGCCTTTGAGTTGCCTGCGACTCATAGTGACCCGATGTTCCACTCCCCTAAATGCTGTTCTATCCTGTGCCAATCTTATTGTCTCTGATACACCTGCCCCCATTACCCCAGTCCCTGGAATCTCATATAGGATTTTCCTTTCCTGCGCTGTCCCACACCCTCCCAGGCATGATGTCCTTCTCCAAGGACTGATCCTGCCTTGCAACATGTCCAAAGTATGTCAGACGAAGCCTCAGAATCCTTGCCTCCAAGGAGCAGCCTGGCTTCACCTTCTCAAGGATGAACTTGTTTGTTCTCCTAGCAGTCCATGGTTTATTCAATACTCTTCTCCAGTACCACAGCTCAAAGACATCAACTCTCTATCATCCCTAGTCATTGTTCAGCTCTCTGATGCATAGCATGTAATTGCGAAGACCATAGCTAGATCAGGTGCACCTTAGTCTTTAAACTGACATCATTGCTCTTCAGTACTCTGGAGCGGTCCCTGACAGCAGATTTTCTCAATGCAACTTGCCTTTTGATTTCTTGGCTGCTGGTACCAAGAGTGTTGATTGTGGAGACAGAAGCTGTTAACAATCTCAATCTCTTTACCATCTATCATGGTGCTGCCAATTGGCCCAGTGGTGAGAATCTTTGTTTTCTTGATGTTGACCTTCAATCCATATATCAGGCTGCAGTCCTTGACTCCCAAGCTTGACTGAAGCAAGCGTTTCAAGTCTTCCTCAGTTTCAGCAAGCAGGGTTGTGTCATCTACATAATGCAGATTGTTGATGACTCTTCCTCCAATCCTGATGCCACATTTCTCCTCATAGAGCCCAGCCTCCCAGATAATCTGCATGTTGTTGTTGTTGTTATGTGCCGTCGAGTCGCTTGCGACTCATAGCGACCTTATGTACAACAGCCCTAAACTCCGCTCTGTCCTGTGCCAATCGCACTAGATCTTGAAATATATTTTAGTGATTATTTTAACACTATTCTGCTTCCATTTGTTGCTTTGGGCAAAGTAGTTACTTAATGCTGCTCTAACAGATATCAAATGTGGATGGCTTTAACAAACAGAAATTTATTTTCCTACAGTTTAGGAAGCTAGAAATCCAGTTTAGGATGCCAGTTCTAGGGGAAGGCCTGCTTTCTCTCTGTTGGTTGTGGAGGCAAGTCCTTGTTTCTTTCAGAATCTGTAAGCCAAGTGTTCTTTAGAGAGCTCCATGTGCCCTGGCCTTCCACACTGTCAAGGAGTTTCATCCAGCAGAAGCCTGTGTTAAGAAACATGCCCTCTATTCCTGGCAATTCTTTCTTGGTGTTACTGAGGTCCCCCCCTTCTCCTTCTGATGGTGAATGGTGCCATCCTCATCATCTCTGATACACTTAAGCCCATTGCTGCTGTCACTGTGTCAAGGACACAAAGAATAATGCACTGATGCAGAAATACACTTGTTTAAATATATGTGTATTTCTTTCCTCTTAGATATATTTATGAACTTTTCTATTTTTTTTTATTTTATTAGTTTTAATGAACATTTACAGAGATTTTGGGTTTTCATTCATTCATTGTTGCACTGTTTTCTCTACCCTCATCCCCAGTTTGTTCTTCTCCCCC
>NW_006399794.1:9821054-9836169 GCF_000299155.1 Elephantulus edwardii
ATGCAAGGCAGAGGTGAAGTGAGGAACTGCTTATGAGGTTTTCCATCCATTGCAACAACTAAGGAATAGTGAGAAGAGTTGGGACCTCAGAAGGCATTTAGGACCAATTAGTAGGCTCTGTGTCCAGGAGAAAACGAATATACTTACCAGTAATGCTAATGCTCACCCTCAGCTCTTCTGGGAGGATCTAAATTGTTGAAGTGTGCTCCTTTGTTTCCAGCTGGGAGCTGGGGCCTGTCAGTCCTGTCGGCCACGAGGACCTGATGTGGGCCACCCTTGGCCAAGTGTCCTTCAGATCCACACTTAAAGCAAGTGAGTGGGAGCTTCCTCTCTACTCAAACTTTTCTATTTTTTAAAGGGAAAAGAAAATGTAAAGCAAAAGAATGTAAGAAAAAGATCTTTGTCTTTCTAGTCTCTCTCCCCTTCATCCTTTTCTTCACCTTCTTTATATTCTCTCCACCATAGCCCCCCTCCCCCTTTATTCTTTGGTTCTCTAGGATCAGGGAACATGGATGACATTACTATTATTATTTTGAGATTTATATACAACAGAATTGGTAAGTACACTTTTAATGAGTTTTGACATAGACGCCACTCATACTTAACAATATATAGAATCTTCTCATCAAAGAAAACTACTCCCTTTGATGTTGGAGCAAAATGCTATTTTGATTAATAGTGGTTTTCTGTTATTTAAGTTTACTTAAATTACATGTATAAACTTAAAACAACAAGAAGAACTTCATAAGAATAGACTTATATTCTACTGTATGAGGGGTGTTTTTTTTTTAATGCCTGGTTTCTTTCACTCAATGTGAGTTAATTTATTGTGTGTAAAACATTGTTGCATATTTTACAAGTTTAATTTAATTTATAGTTGTGTGACTATCCCACAATTGCTCCATTTTATGATTATACAACATTGTTTATTCTGTTGATGTGTGTTTAGGTTGTTGCCAGCTTTTGAGTCCTGCAAATACAATGCTATGAATGCTTCTGCTCAAAGATTATGTGGACATAAGGTTTTATTTCTTTTGAGTAAATAACCAGGAGTAGGATTTCAAGATTTTTGCTATTGTATTGTTTTAAAATTCTTAGACTTATTGGAATCCTAGCAATGTCTTTGAAAGTTTTAAGATAAGATAGGGGAAAGTACTCTCCTAACATTCTTAGAAAACTCTAAACACACAGATAACGTTTCTTTTTAATATTTTTGCTGTTCTATGTTTCAAGTTAGAACTAACTCATATAAGATTGCAAGTGACTCATAGCTAATCCTCTAGAGTGTTTTCAGAGGCTCTAAATTACATGAGATGAGATTGCCCATTTTTATTCTGCAAAGCAGCTGGTGTACACCATCTACCTGCCTTTGGGTTGAAAGCCTAATTCCTTACCCATGAAGCCATTAGAAGTCTCTTCCCTTTTAATAGTGAATTTTTTAAAATGCTTTTTAATTTATTCTTCCTCTCCCCTCCCATTTTTATGAGCCTGCATTGAGTAATGATTCTCAAGGCTCACTTGAAGATTGTCTTTCTCTGGCAGTTAAAATTTGCCAGCAGCTTTGTGAGAGAAATATGGGCAGTCTCCTCCTATGCAAAACCCACTGGAGGCTCAGCTAGGAGCGCGTTCTGACTTGATGTGAATGAGTTCTGAGCTACCCAGAATCACGATTTCTGCTCTGGAAATGAATGCTCTGATTTGCTCATCTGAATGCCTTGGCCTTTTCTCCTCATCAGCTACTTAGTCACTGAGGTTTTATTTTGCAATTTGTCAAATGATTGTAATACTATCTTATTTCATTAGATTATTAGGAGAATTAAATGAATAATCGTATGTAAACCAATTAAAAACCCCTGTATTTGTCCAGTTGTTCTGCTAAAATTATTGATTTGATCCTTGTTGTTGTTATGTGCCGTTGAATTGCCTGCGATTCGTAGTGGCCTGATGCACAATAGCTCTGAGTCCTGGCCTATCGTGAGCCAGTCTCACTGCCTCTGACACACCTAACCCCATTATCCCAGTTACTGGGTCAATCCATCTCATCCAGGATCTTCCCCTTTTGCAATGTACCTTCACCCTTCTGAGCTTGACGTCCATCTCCAAGGACTGGTCTGTTCTGGCAACATGCCTGAAGTATGTTAGATGGAGCTTCAAAATCCTCTCCTCTAAGGAGCTACTTGGTTTCTTCTCTCCAGGACAAACCTGTTTTTTCTCTTGGCAATACATGGAATTTTCAACACTTTTCTCCAACACCACAACTCAAAGGCATCAATTTTCCTTCTATAATCCTTAGTCCAGCTCTATGATGCATAACAAGTAATTGCAAAGACCATGGCCTGGACAGGTACATTTTAGTTTCCAGATTGACATTGTTGCTCTTCAGCACTATGGAAAGGACATTGAGAGCAGGTTTTACCCAATATAATTTGTCTTTTGATTTCCTTAGTGCTGATGCTGAGAGTGTTGATTGTGGAAACAAGTAAGCGGAAATTGTTAACAATTCCAAGCTCTTCTCCATCTATGATGGTGCTGCCTATTGGCCCAGTGGTGAGACACTTTGTCTTCTTGATCTTAAGCTTCTGCAGCAAATGCTTTCAGTGATTTATAACTTCACTTATCAATCTCAACCCTAATTCAATCCACTACATTCATGTAGTTCAACAAATGGTTTTGTGCAATTAAGTTGATTCTGACTCATGGTGACCCTCCATCAATTTTCCAAGGCTGTAAATAGTAAACAGACTACCAATCTTTCTTCCCAGGAGCAGCTAGTGGATTCAAACCATTGGAGGTTAAGTTACCTTTTGAATACTAGTACATCATACTAAAGACTATACCACCAGAGCTCCCTTGATAATATTAGCTGTTACAATATTGTTATTTTTACATAATTTCTTTATCATTTCTGACCTATGTTTTGCCTTTAAATATCCATGTGCATCTTAGCTGATGTTATTCTTTTCTAGTTAATGTTCCTTCTTGACCTTGTCATTATTGTTAGATGTCATCAACTCATAGCAACCCTGTGAACAACAGATCTGAACCTTGCCCTATCCTGCACCATCCTCTTGACCCTAAGGGGAGGATATTAATTTTTTCCCTTGGCTTGTTGACTTCATGCTAAATGATCCCAGAGGTGACTCTAACACCTGCATCCAGAAGAAGAAGCATGTGACTTTTCAGTATCTAGATATAAAGGCTCTGTACATACTGGGAACAATAACATCTCTCATACCAACATGATCAACTTCCAGGCTACTGCTTTACTCTCATTTCTTTTCTTCTATCAAAATAAGCTATTATTGGCTCTTCTCTACCACTTTTCTAATCCTACAGTTGATACTGTGTCATAGTAGGTGAGTTTAAAATGATTGGTAGATGTGTGTATGGGTGTGTGTGTGTATGTGTATTTCAGAGTAGTTATGCAGGATGTAGGGGATAGAATAGAGGCTTGGAACTGGAAGAAAAAAAATAGGAAGACAAGGGATCAATGAGGCAAAGATTGAAGAAAGGGATTGTGGTGTGACAGGAATTAGAGTAAGCTGGACATTGCGGGAAATATCAGAAGGACTAGCCTGTGGACACTTATGAGAAACAGGAATGGGAATAAAGAGAGGGAGCAGTTAATGTTGATGTTGGATTTGGGAAATATAAACTTAATGATAAAAAGATTTGTAATAAAGATTGAGAGACAATTTATATAGCAGTCTCAACCAAATGCAACCTGGATACACGATGTTAATAGGCTATTTATGAAAATAGTTCAGGCTTCAATTACACTTCATTTTTGACAAAATAAGAAAGCTGCTGGAGAAACAGTCATTTACTAATTTCACTTGGCAAAATATTTTCGAAGTTCCTAGGTTTTGTGCTTATTACTCTGAATTCCTTGGTTCTAAGATGAGGAGGACTCTGGAGAAAACTTTCACTTGGGAATTTGAATGGTGACTATCTGAACCTGAAAATTCTTCCTCATGCAGTCCCCTGTTCTGCCTTTAGCAGAACATACGTAGAACTTTGGAAAGGAGGGGACTGAGGCACAAAGCTGGGGTTATTGACATATGTGTTATCACTTCACAAGAGCGTGGTAGATAGTCTAACACAATACACCACCTTGTGCTTATTCAAATGTCAAAAGAGTTCCTAAAATATTTCTGGGGAATAAAGGAAATTGAAAGGTGAACATATTTTATGAGATTAAAAAACATGAGTCACTGTTAAGATCACATCAATAAATCTAGCTCAGTATCTGCAGCACACTGGAGACTGACTTTGTATTGGGAACACATTTTATATGATGTCTTTAAGTGTATGTGAACAAGATTGAGGTTATTAGGGGTATAAATCTGAATTTCCTCCAGTTTATGAAAAGAGTGAATGATATGAAATGTTTGGCACTTTATATATTTACATAAACAAATTTCTTGCACTGTATCCCACAACTAATCTTGCCAGATTCTATGGCCCGAGGAGAAGGAAGAGCTATTTTATTTACTGGGGACATGGCTGTAGTGCGTTGTACATTTTGAAGAACGCGAGGGTGGTAAAAAATGCTTGAGCTTTGAAACAGATATGTAAAGAAAATTGAACATGAAATAAATATTTGTTTAAATACATTTCTAGACTATTCAATTGGACATAAATAAATGAACAAATAAATAAATTGTTATAACTTAACCCTCATATTAGAAAAAGGAAAATGAAAAACAAAGGCATTGCTGTTGGGTTGATTTTGATTTTTATCAACCTCATAGAACTGAATAGAATTGTCTCTAAATGATCCCAAGACTTTGTACTTTTTTGGGAAGCCAACTGTTAAATCTTTCTTCCAAGGGGCTTGGACCTTCTGGAAAGTAGCCTAGCGCTTAGCCACTGGGCCATCAGTCCTTGGTATCCTTGGTACCTGCTATATTCTTACTCAAAAGCTCACTTATGTCTTGTCAATTCTGATTCACATCCACCCTCAATCAGTTGTTCAAGGCTGTAAATCATAAGGGAAAAAGACTGCTTATCTTTCTGGGGAGGATCCTGAGAGCCACTTGTGGATTTGAACCACCAAAGATGTGTGCTCTTTTGGCTAGCAGTGCAACATGCAACAGACTATGCCACTATTAATTGTAAATTATAGGTTGTGGATACATTTTAACATATTGCTCTATTGGTTAGGAAGGTCTTTGAAAATGAATGTAGTGTAAAGACAGAAAGACCTTTACATAAATCCCTCAAAAAACAATGAACATATCCCAAATACAGAGTTTTGGGTGCAGAAGGACCCAGAGAAGAAAGGAAGACACTTTGGAGAGGAAGGTAGAGCAGAGACTGTCAGGAGCTGCAGGGAAGAAGTGGCTGCATTTCTCCACAGTCTGGACCCTGTCTTCCATATGAAATATGGAAGGTAAGGTTTCAGTGATTATTTTTCTTTTCTTGAGCACTTCTTTTATCATTTTCCTTCAGGGAAGAGGATATTTTTTAACTCATATCTGGATTTAGAATAAACCTTTAATGTTGTTAAGTATTCAATCTTCGCAGAAAGCAGGGAGTAGAGTATGTATCTGTGTTTCATTGATTATGCAAAGGCGTTTGACTGTGTGAACCACAACAAACTGTGGCTAACTCTGAGAAGAATAGGAATTCCAGAGCACTTGATTGTGTTAATGCAAAACCTATACTTGGACCAGGAGGCAGTCGTCAGAACAGAGCAAGTGAATACTGCATGATTGAAAATTATGAAGGAAGTATGCCAGGGATGTGTCCTATCTCCATAGCTTTTCAATGTATTGTGCAGAACAGATTATCCGGGAGGCTGGGTTCTATGAGGAGAAATGTGGCACCAGGATTGAGGGAAGACTCTTCAACAATCTGCGTTATGTAGATGATACACCCCTGCTTGCTGAAACTGAGGCAGACCTGAAGTGCTTGCTGCAGAATGTCAAGGACTGCAGCCTTCAATATGGATTGAAGCTCAACATGAAGAAAACAAAGATTTTCACCACTGGGCTGATTGGCAGCATCATGATGGAAGGTGAAGAGACTGAGATTGTTAACAACTTTAGTTTGTTTGGCTCCACAATTAACAATTAAAAGATGTATTGTGTTGGGAAAGTCTGCTGTCAGAGATCTCTCCAAAGCACTGAAGAGCAATGATATCAGTCTGGAGACTAAGGTTCACCTGACACAGGCATGTTCTTTGCAGTCATTTGCCATGTATCAGAGAGCTGGACAATGGCAAAAGATGATAGAAAGAACTGATGCCTTTGAGTTGTGGTGTTGGAAAAGAATATTGAATATACCATGGAGTGCTAAGAGAATGAACAAGTTAGTCCTATTGTTATGTGCCGGCGAGTTGTTTGTGACTCATAGCGACCCTATGTACAACAGCCCTAAACCCTGCTCTATCCTGTGCCAATCGCACTGCCTCTGACACACCCATCCCAATTACCCCAGTCACTGAATCAATCCATCTCATAGAGGGTCTTCCCCTCTTGCACCGTCCCTTCACCCTCCCAAGCATGATGTCCTTCTCCAAAGACCTGTCCCTCCTTGCAATATGCCCAAAGTATGTCAGATGAAGCCCCATAATCCTTGCCTCCAAGGAGTTGCTTGGTTTAATCCTCTCCAGGATGAATCTGTTTGTTTTCTTGGCAGTCTATGGTACATTCATTACTCTTATCCAGCACCGCAGCTCAAAGGCATCAATTCTCCTTCAATCCTCCCTAGTCATTGTCCAACTCTCTGATGCATAGCAAGTGATTGCAAAGACCATGGCCTGTATCAGGAGCACCTTAGTCTCCAGAGAGACACCATTGCTCTTGAGTACTTTAGAGAGGTCCCTAACAGCAGACTTTCCCATAGCAATACGTTTTTTGATTTCCTGACTGCTGGTGCCAAGAGTGTTGACCATGGAGCCAAGCAAACTGAAGCTGTGAACAATCTCAATCTCTTCACCATCCATCCTGATGCTACCAATTGGTCCAGTGGTGAGAATCTTTGTCTTTTTTTACATTGAGCCTCAGTCCATACTGAAGGCTGCAGTCCTTGAGCCTCTGCAGCAAGTGCATGAGGTCCTCCTCAGTTTCAGCAAGCAGGGTTGTGTCATCTGCATAACGCAGATTGTTAATAGATCTTCCACCAATCCTGATGCCACAATTCTCCTCATAGAGCCCAGCCTCTTGGATAATCTGTTCTGCATACAGATTGAAAAGGTATGGATACAGGACACATGTAGACTAATAGAAAGGGCAACGTAGGTAGAACTTTCAAGTATGGAAATACAAAGGAAGAGGAACAGTTGTAAGCAAACCCTAGTGATTGAAACATGGAATGTGAGAACCATGAATGTAGGAAAATTAGAAATTGTTAAGAAAGAAATGGAACGCATAAATATTGACATATTAGGCATTGGAGAGATGAGATGAACTGGCATGGGGCATTTTGAGTCAGATGATCATATGATATATTACTCCGGAGATGAAAAGATGAGGAAAAATGGGGTTGCCTTCATGGTAAAAAAAAGTAATTTCTAGATCCATCTTGAAGTACAACATCGTGAGTGAAGTTAGTCCTGGAGAGGGTTAAATCAGGCTTCTCTTTGGAGGCAAGGATTCTGAAGCATTGTCTGACATACTTTGGACATGTTGCAAGGAGGGACTAGTCCTTGGAGAGGGATGTCATGTTTGCAAGGGTGGAAGGCCAGCACAGAAGAGGAAAATCCTCGATGAGATGGATTGGTTCTGTGACTGGGGTGATGGGGGTAGATGTGTCAGAAACAATATGATTAACACAGGATAGAGTAGTGTTCAGGGCTGTTGTACATAGGGTCTCTATGAGTCGCAGACAACTTGACGTCACGTAACAACAACAACAGCAAATATTTAACAATGTCTTTTTCTTGCTAGAAAAAATACAGCAGGATGAGGGAAAAACAGAGTAATAAATAAAAATGATAGCTCAATATTCCAGGCACTATATAAAGTTAACTCATTTAAGCCTCACAATTACCTCACTGAGTTTATTGTTATCGACATTTTACAGATGGAAAGCATAAGGCAGGCAGAAATCAAGTAACTTGCTAAAAAAAATCATCCAGCTAGTCAGGGAGGAACTGGAAAATGAACTCAGGAAGTCTGGCTCCAGAGCTTGAATGTCCTCGCCTACCACCCTGTTCTCTCCCACTCAGCGCGACTCCTTGCTCTTTGCTGTCATTCTGGCTCGCTCTTCTTGTTCAGCCAGATGATCTCTTAGGGCTCCAAAAAGTACTTCACTGGGAAACTTTTTGTTCCTGTGACTTTCCTCTTTTGTCATCTTTGACTCTTAGCTAAATAAATCTAGAAACCTCCAAAGGTATTTGCAAAAGAAGTAATAGCCCGAATGAAAGTCTTCCTCCCAGAGACAATAACTTTTGTTCCACAACCTTCTTACTAGCCAGCCGAGTCTCCCTGCCCTTCTTCCTCCAAGTCCTATAACTACTGGTAAGTCACATCTAGGGTGAAAGGAAAACAACAATCATCAGAACTGAAAGAAAACAAAAGTGTTTTTATGAAGATTTCTATTAGGTGCTCTTTTCCTGAGAAAACATGTTAATAGCTAGGACGAGCTGAGAGAAGTGAGAAAGTAAAGGTTTAGTGAATTTTCTTTTAAAGAAAATAGTTTTGTTTTCTTGTAAATCTTTTACTTATATAAATTTGAGATTAGTGCTTAGAGGCTGAGCAGTGTTGATGGTTCATCTTTGTGCTCATCCTAGACGAGCTCAGTAAAAGTGGAATGATATTTAAAATATACTGGCTTGTTGGTAAATGCTGTTGAGCCAATTTTCAATTCAGAGTGACACTGTGACAGAGCACAGCTATCCTGCAGTGTTTTTTGGCTACAAGCTTTTTGCAAGTAGATTTCCAAGTGTTTCTTCCATAGAGCCTCTGAGTGGCTTCAAATTGCCAACCTTTGGGTTAGCAGCAAGAAGATGCTATATTATTAGTTTACCCGAGGCCCTTATTTGTTTGAATCTGGCCCTGCTCTCTTCCCTGCCCACTCTTAAAATTTTGTTTCTCTGTTCCTACAGTCGATCATGCTCAGAGTAAGTGCATGGGTTTAGAGTTGGGAGATGATGGATTCATAAACTGAGGTTTTTATTTCTTTGTGCATCCTTCTCCCTGGGACTTTTGGATGTCACCATTATTAGTAGATACATCAAGTGTTTGTTACCTTTACTCATCATTCTCTTTTTAATGCTCTTTAAATACTTTTTTTGATGGTCCCTTCCAGATTCTTAATCATATTTTCCCCAGACTTAACAACTGATAGATAGTCTAGAGCTTTAGAATGAACAAATATTACCTATAGAGGGAAGAGTTAGGATAGTTTCCATATTTAATCCTCAGCAAATGGGAAATATGAACACTTCCTGAGGCTTAGAGAAATGGGGCAGGAAGGAGGGCTATATTAGTGAGGCCAGATTAATGTATTGATTCTTTCCTCAAAACAGTTTCCTTTGGGGGCTCCTATGGATAAGGAGATAGAGGCATGAGTTGTATTGAACTGTGTTTAAGAGTGGCATGAGAAATTTATGAGAAGCAAAATAACCCTTCTCAATCTTTACCTTACTCATCACTGCCTTTGCAGAAGTTTTGAATTTGGGTCAGAATGGAGAAATAAGTCTTCCCAAGATACTTTTAGGGAGCTCTGGTGGCTTAGTGGTAAGAGGCTATGCTGCAATCCCCAAAGCACACAGTTTTAATCCAGCAGCCACTCCATGGAAGAAGTATGGGCAGTCTCCTCCTGTCTGATTTACTGCCTCTGAAAATCCACCAGAGGGTCACCTATGAGTCAGTTCTGACTCCATGGCACACAACAACTATAACAGCAACATCCTAGATTTCCACTTCGTAATCTGTGTTCTTGTACAAGGAGTCACAACTTCAAGGATGTTAGGTAAATCTTGTGTGAAACATTTAATTTAATGGGTAGAAAAATTTAATATGGTGACTATAATAAAGTTAAAATATACTTTAGTTAATAGATCCTTGGAAAGGAGATGTTATTGGAAACATGCGCCTTTATAAAGGGACATGTTCAGTCTATTTTCTAAGCTACATTTACTGAGACGTACTTTTCCTTCATATTTTAACATCTGTGGTATTGAGTCATCTTACAGTGATTGGAATTTTAGATTTGATGAAGAAAAAGAATAAAAAATGCCAAACTCAGCAATAGAAAAATAGATAAGTGAGCTAAATATGTTAATTTAATTTCTTGTGTTTTAAAATTTCTTTTAAAATATATTTTAATTTCATTTGAGTGAGTTTACAAATCATACTAACTTTTAAGTTATTTTGCCCATCTTTCTCCTGTGGAACAGCTAGTAGATTCAAACTGTGTACCTTTGGGTTGGCCGCGCAACTCCTTCCCATTAAGCCACTGTTGTTGTTGTTATGTACCAGCAAGTCGACTCTGACTCATAGTGACTCTGTGTACAACAGCTCTGAACTCTGCCCTATTTTGAGCCAATTTTATTTTCTTTGACACATCTACCCCCATTACCCCAGTCACTGAATCAATCCATCTCATAGAAGATCTTCCTCTCCGGTGCTGTCTCTCCATGCTTCCAAGCATAATGTCCCTCTTCAAGGACTAGTCTCTCCTTGCAACATGCAAGAGTATGTCAGATGGAGCTTTCAAATCCTTGCCTCCAAGGAGCAGCCTGGCTTTACCCTCTCCAAGAAGAACCTGATTGTTCCTTTTCAATTTATATGTGGAACAGATCATTCAGCTCTATGAAGAGAAATGTGTAATCCGGATTGGAGGAAGAATCATCAACAACCTGTGCTATGCAGATGACATAACCCTGCTTGCTTGCTGAAACTGAGGAGAACCTAAGGCATTTGCTGCAGAAGGTGAAGGACTGAAGCCTTTAATATTGGTTGAAGCTCAACATCAAGGTAACAGATTCTCACCACCGGGCCAATTGGCATCATGACAGATGGTAAAGAGATTGAGATTGTTAACAGCTTTAGGTTGCTCAGATCCACAATCAACACTCTTCCTATCGGCAGTCAGGAAATCAAAAGAGGAATTGCACTGGGAACATCTGTTGTCAGGGACTTCTCTAGAGTGTTGAAGAGCAATGATGTCAGTCTAGACACTAAAGTGCACCTGATCCGGGCCAGGGTCTTTGCAATTACTTGCTATGCATCAGAGAGCTGGACAATGACTAAGGATGATAGAAGAATATTGGATGCGTTTGAGTTGTGGTGCTGGAGAAGTCTTGATGAAGCCACTAGAGCTCCACTTTCCCTAGAAGTTGCACCATTTTGGTTCCCACCAGCAGTGTGAGAGTTCCAATCTCTCCATACCCTCACCAGCATTTGCTATTTGTTGTCTCATTGAACTTTGCTGCTGTTCCTGGATTGAGATGATCTCTCTCTAATAGCTAATGACTATGAGCATTTCTTGAAGTGCTTTTTGACCATCTGAATGTTTTCTTTCCTTATGAGGTATTTTTCCCTTGCCCTCTCCCCATTTATTTTTGTCTTTCTCTTGTTGAGATGTTAATGTTTCTTTAATAAAGTTTAGAGATTAGTCTCCTTGTCAGATAGGTCATTGCCAAATATTTTTTTAGGCTCGTAGGTTATCTTTCTACCCTTTTGTAAAAGTCTTTTGATGCACATAAGTGTTTACTTTTATCGTATGCTGATTGTGCATTTCCAGCTATACTTAATATATTGTCTTATTGATGCCTTTGATAAGGGAGCATCTATATTCTTTGATAGTCTATAGTTTTAAGCTTTATGTTCATGTCCTTGATCTATCTTGAGTTAGAGGGTATGGTGTGAGATGTATGTTTTCTACAAATAGATACCCAGTTTTGCCCATACCATTTGTTAAAGAGGCTATCATTTTCCCACTTAATGGAATCCATTTCTTTGTCAAAGACCAATTGTCTGTATGTGGTTGGCTATATTTCTTTATTTTAATCCTATTCCATTGTCATGTGCTTATTGCACTACCAGTACCACACTATCTGATTCCTGTGGCTGTGCAGTAGGTTTTGAAAGCAGGGAATGTAAGGGATCCTACTTTGTTTTCTCCTTCAATCTCACGTTGTGTATCTGGGCTCTCTTCCATGTACAGTTGGTGATTGTTTTTCCTATTTCTTTGAAAAAGGATGATGGGGTTTGAATCAGGACTGCATTATATCTGTAGTATTTTGATAGTATTATCATTTTCACAATGTTAAGTCTTCCTATTCACAAGCGTGACATATATTCCTGTTTAGATAGATTTTATTGTTGTTGTTTCTTGTAGTAGAAGACATGTTAAGTCTTAAGGAGGTATTTTAAAGTAAAAAATTTGGATAAGCAGAAGTGAAAGGGGTGTGAATTTAAAGTAAACAAAGAAAGAATGAACAGGACAAACATGACCAAGATAGAAGATCAATGTTGCTGTGAATAAGTAGTGGGATATATCCAGAAAGGGTGGGCTCAAACTGTGCAAGTAAGGGAGCTAGAGGCAGAGCGAAGCATTTAGGCATTCTTGAGTCAGAAGTTCTACAAGCAAGTGAGGGCTGAGGGCCAGAAGCAATGCTTCCATCATAGTGAACCTTCTTTGGGGAATTTTTTTCTAGAGAGATCTAAAACTCGGGAATCCATAGTATCACTGGCCATCTCTACACATCTTCAAAGATGTTTTCTGTTCTCATCCCTTTTAGAGGACTCATCAGGCCCTCAGTAATTATAGAGAGCTCTAAAGTGCATCATGACTCACACAAACCTCACCATCTTCCACCCAGAAGTTTTTGTCCTACTTGGCATCCCAGGGTTGGAAGCTTATCACATCTGGCTGTCCGTCCCTCTCTGCCTTATGTACGTCACTGCTGTCCTGGGAAACAGCCTTCTGACAGTGGTCATCATCATGGAACGCAGCCTCCATGAGCCCATGTACTTCTTCCTCTCCATGCTGGCGATGACAGACATCCTGCTGTCCACCACCACTGTGCCCAAGGCCTTAGCCATCTTCTGGCTCCGTGCTCATGACATTGCCTTTGATGCCTGTGTCACTCAAGTCTTCTTTGTCCATGTGATGTTTGTAGGAGAGTCAGCCATCCTCTTGGCCATGGCATTTGACCGCTTTGTGGCTATCTGTGCCCCCCTGAGATACACAGCAGTGCTAACATGGCCTATTGTGAGAAGGATTGCTTTGGCCATTGTTACCCGAAGCTTCTGCATCATCTTCCCAGTGATCTTCTTACTGAAGCGGCTGCCCTTCTGCAGGACCAACATCGTCCCTCATTCGTATTGTGAGCATATTGGTGTGGCTCGTTTGGCCTGTGCTGACATCACTGTGAACATCTGGTACGGCTTCTCCGTGCCCATTGTCATGGTCATCTTGGATGTCATCCTCATTGCTGTGTCCTACTCACTGATCCTCCGAGCAGTATTTCGTTTGCCGTCCCAGGATGCTCGGCACAAGGCCCTGAGTACTTGTGGTTCCCACCTCTGTGTCATCCTCATGTTTTACGTCCCATCCTTCTTCACCTTATTGACGCATCGCTTTGGACGCAATATTCCTCGCCATGTCCATATCTTGCTGGCCAACCTTTATGTGGTAGTGCCACCCATGCTCAACCCCATTGTCTATGGAGTGAAAACAAAGCAGATTAGGGAAGGTGTAGCCCACTGGTTCTTTGAGATCAAGGCCTGGTGTTGTACCTCCCCACCAGGCTGATCACTCTCCATGAATCCCCACTCCCAGTTTAATCATGGAAGCCATAGGTGACATGCAGAATTTCCTAGGACTGAAAATGCTTCACCTCTCCTTTCTCCTTTTTCAAATTCTCATCCTCCGTTCTCTTCATTCCATTAGTTTTCTCTTCTTCCTCTACTTGTCTTTTTTCTATAGTTTCTTTTCTTTTCTACCTTTTCCTTCTTCTTCTTTCCACAGCCCTGAAATTATTACTAAGTGTACATAACTCTGAGAGGAGCATTGTATGTCCAGAAGACCAGACATGTCCCTGGAGCACACGGAGTGAAATACCACATGAAGTGACAGTATGAGAAAGTGAATGAAAATAACAATGCTTTTACTATCAACAGGAAATAAAGTTATAATACTAAAGTGTTCATAGATTTTTTTTTCTTACAGCATTGAGTAACTTTCCACTAATTTGTACAATAGTAGATGTTCTATTTTAAAAATAGTATGTGTTCTTTAAGACAAATGATACAGGACCTTGTTGCTGTATGCTATCAAGTCAGAACCAACCCATAGCTGACCCATCAGGGGGTTCTCAGAGGCAGTAATCACATGGGAGGAATTTGCTCATCTTTCTCCTGTGGAGCAATTGGTGGACCCAAACTGCTGACCTTTGGGTTGGCATCACAGTTCCTTACCAATAAGCCACCAGAGTTCGTTGCAGGCCCTTAGGTCATCTCAAAATCTTTTTCTTAATCTTAAAATTTCAGTTCACGAGTCTCTTTCCTGAGATGTCATACCTGATCTTTCCAGGCAGGTCAATTTTCCTATTTTTATATGTCTACTGCATCTTCCATAAACCTTGAAATATTCAATGTGAATTGTAATTATTGTTCATTTTTCTATGCTTATATGTTCTATGCTACTTGAAGTGAGAAAAATGTGTGTCATTCTTATTTGTACCCTCAGTGTATTAAAGAATGCCTGGGATGTAATAAATGGCTAAAAATTGATAGAAGAGTAAGTAAGAGCCTAATTGCCTTCCTGAAGTCAGAGTATGACTCGGAAATAACCAGTTAGTGCAGTCCACAGACCCAGTGACTAGTAAACCAGCCTCTCACAAACCATATCAGCTACTCATCCACATTGTTTCATATTTTTTAACACTTTACTTGCAAAAAGGAAACTGAAAAAGTAGGAGGGAAAAGAGCATTTTTGTTTCTCCTAACTGCAGTCTCCAATATGGATTGAGGCTCAATGTCAAGAAGACAAAGATTCTCACCATTGAACCAATTGGCAACATCAGGATGGATGGTGAAGAGATTGAGATTGTTCACAGCTTTTGTTTGCTTGGCTCCACAGTCAACACTCTTGGCACCAGTAGCCAGGAAATTAAAAGGCGCATTGCCCATAGGAAAGTCTGCTGTTAGGG
>NW_006399794.1:9836314-9838415 GCF_000299155.1 Elephantulus edwardii
GGAGAAGAGTGTTGAGAATACCATGGACTGCTAGGAAAACAAACAGATTTGTCCTGGAAAGGGTTAAACCAGGTGGCTCCTTGGAGGCAAGGATTTTGAGGCTCCGTCTGACATACTTTGGACATGTTGTGAAGAGAGACCGGTCCTTGGAGGACATCATCCTTGGGAGGGTGGAGGGACAGCACAGGAGGGGAAGGCCCTCTATGAGGTGGATTGATTCAGTGACTGGGATAATCAGGATGGGAGGGTCAGAGACAGTATGATTGGCACAGGACAGAGCGGAGTTTAGGGCTATTGAAGCGACTCGACGGCACATGACAATGACAACAACAACAACAACAACAACAACAACAACAACAACGGGCTTCTGACTGTCTTAGTGTCAGAGTTAAAGGGCACTGTTAATGGCTAATTTGGTGAAAGCAGTTTCTTGAAGTTTACAACTTTGACCCTTATTTTTTACTTTTCCTGAAAAGGGCTTGCCTTGCATAATAATTTTCATCACCACCATTTTACTAATGAGCTCAACATTTCTCTCTCCAGCCCAGAATTCTTTTTGGAATTTTGCACTCATAAATCTACCTGCCCCCCCCAAAAAAAATAAATCTACCTGCCAAATAGGTATCTCCTCCAAAATTTATGACTCCCAATCAAATCACTTTTTGCCATGTGTTCCCTTTATTTGGGAAAGTATATTGTGACGATCCCATCAAGTTCACTAAGCTTGAAATTTTGGAGTCTTTCTTCTTTGACCTCAAGCATGCTTCTCAACAAGTCACTGCTTTTGATGTATAATAATTTCTTCACTAAGTAGTGAAGTTCATAGTATTTTAAATTATATCAGAGTAAAGTTCTGTACCTATAATTTTCTTTCTGTGTGAACTTGTGAAATATTTGTTACATTTTCAAGCTCCCCCCCCTATTTTTTCTTGTATAAAAAGGAGGTAACAATAGTACTCCATAAATTGTTGGAATGAAAGGACATAAACCACATACAATACTTAACACAATTCTAAGCTCAAACTAAGTATCTGAAAAATATAAATTAAAAGTTATTAGTGTTGTTAATATTTTTTCAAAAACATTGCCCCCTGTAATTATTTAAGTGAGCTGGTGGTATAGTGTGTAGGGAGTTGTACTGCTAATTCAATGGCAGTTACTCTCTGGTGAATGGAATCCACTAACAACTCTGAGGGAGATGAGCAACCTCTTGTCACATAATTTACAGCCTGCAAAACCCTTCTGTGTGGTCAGCTATTAGCTCCCATTTGTTGGCAATGAAACAGAATAGTTGATTTCACCCTTATCTTCTCTTACCTCAGATTTTGTTATCATCTTTAATAAAGTTAGGTTTTTCATACTGTTTATAAGTGCTGTCAAATTGACTGTAACTCATAGTAACCCTGGAGGCCACAGATCAGAACCTAGCCTTATTCTGTGCCATCCTCACAGTGTCTACAATGCTTGAGCCCATTGGTACTGTCACTGTGGCAATCTCTTTCCCTGAGGGCCCCCCTCTTTCTCACTGATCCTCTACCTTTCCCAGCATGGTGTCTTTTTCCAATGACTGGACCTTGTTGGTAACATACCCAGAGTACATGAGATAAAGTTTCACCATTCCTGACTTTAATAAGTACACTGTTTGCACTTCCTCCAAGATAGACTTGCCTTAGCAGTTCACAGAACAGTTTGTACTATTTGACAACACCATAATTCAAAGGCATTGATTTTCCTTCTTTTATCCTCATTCATTGTCCAGCTTTTAGATGCATAGAAAGCAATTGGAAAGATCATGGATTTTTCTCTGCCTCTTACAAATTGAACGAATCGTTGTGGATATCATCCTTTTGTCATTTAAAATAATATTATTTTAAAATTAAATATTTGCTCTGATACCTTCATATTTATGAGAACTTTGTGTTGAGGGGTGGAAAGGAGTTCTCTTAGATTGTGATATTTGTGAAGACATTATTATAAATAAAATTTTACATGTCTTAAAAACACACTCCTTCCCCCCTTTATATCTACGCCCCTGTTCAGCATGAAGAAGCCAGAGAGTCGGCATCCAATTCCCAAATCAATAAGACAGTTGGCTTAATTA
>NW_006399794.1:9838705-9839794 GCF_000299155.1 Elephantulus edwardii
CCCCACACTACAAGTATAAGTTATCAAATCCTGTATCTTCATGACCCTAGTGGAAAAACCTTTTGAGACAAGATTAAGATATCCTTCACCCCGCAAATCTTAGAGACAATGTCTCTTTTATGGTATATGGTTGTAAAAAAGGGCAAGAGCAGTGTTGAAACAACCATAGATGACCTCTACTAAATCCACAATGGGAAACTGTCTCTGTCAATAGTACCCACGTCATAAAGCCAACTCCCAGGAGGTCTGACATGCTCCAGCACCTCTTTCTACTCGTCTCTACACCAATCTTATGACTTTACTGGGTCTGAAATCTGTTGTGATAGCTCAAAGGCTACCCAGAGCCATAGGGAAGTCAAAAGGAAGCAGATACAATCACTCAGCCAGGACAGCTTCTGAAAAGCACTCACAAACACCTCAGCCTCACAGCTTTTGGCAAGTGTTACAAAGCCTTTCATCCTGTCAGTGATGTTTCTGTCCCATAATCCTCCAAAAAACTTGGGCAAAAGGTTCTTAGCTCTGGTTCCATGGGTCAGCAGTCCTAAGGGTGGCTCCATTTCATGTCAGGTCTCTGGTTCTTTGCTGTTGCTGCAGCTGCTTCTGCTGCAGGTCTAGCAGTGTAAGAACATCTGGCCTGAAAGGTGTGCACTATGTGCCCACTCCAAATATGCCTGCTCAGTTTAGTGGCAAGACTAGCCAGTCTGCGTGTGGATAGGCTAACACATATTCCCTCTAATCCACATGGCACAAACAAACTCAATGGCTAGGAAAGTAATTTTAAACAGTAAACCTTTAACTCCATTATGATTAAGCAGTCACCAAAGCTAGGTTAATATCAAGATTATAGAAGCTGTTATTAAGAAGGGGAAATTTTAAAGTTTAGCATAGAGTTTACAATCATATTAAGACTTTAAAATGGAGTCAACTGTTCAATTTATCCATATCAAGTGCCTCTGATGTTAAGTTCTCATATAATTGTACCTTCGGACTTTTTGGTTGGTAACAAAAAGCTTTATAAGCCACTTTGCCATCATAGTTTCTTTTTTTTAAAATTTTTATTTTATTTTATTATTTTTGTGTGCGTGTACC
>NW_006399794.1:9839929-9840775 GCF_000299155.1 Elephantulus edwardii
TGTCTCTCCTTACCCGGCAGAGCATCTGGTGGATTTGAACCGTTCGCCTCTGGGATTGTAGTTGCAGCTCCTTGCCACTAGGCCACCAGAGCTCCCCTGCCATCATAGTTTCTATGGCTTTCACAGAGTCACAGTGACACTCACCCAAGAACAACAACTACACATCCCTCCCCAGACCCCCTTTTCTAATGCTTTTGTATGGGCTTTTAAAGTTATCCGCTCCATTCTTCCCTGTGAAGTTTTAGACACTAAAGAACTGACACTAATAAATTTCTGGAAATGTACTGGTTAGCAAATGCCTTTGTAATGAGAATTTGTATTTCATGATTTTACATGGAAATCTTGATAAGTTGTCAGCTTAAACAGTAACTTGAACAATTTATCCAAATATTGACATTTTAAAATACTTACAAGGGCTTCTAGGGATGCTAGGCCAAAGTGATAAAGGAGAAAAAATGTTTTTCAATTTTGTAGGTTATAGTGAATGATTCAGCAGGGTAGAATCACACTTATAAAACATGAGGCAGAGTTGGACATTTTTAATAATGAAAGTATTTAAAGCTTTGAATTTGCCTCTGGGAAATTAAATTTTGAGGTGAATGGATCTGCTTAACTTTGTTATGCCTTATTTTCATTTAATTTTCCCTCAATAGCCTATGTTTTTATTTTCATTTCTGTATTTGAGCCAAAATCACTTAGGAAAGAGATTTTTAGTTTCTAAGGAGCTTTATTTTTAGTAATTAAAGATTACTGATAATTTTATCTTTTTTTGTTTGTATTGTCAAAGTCCATTTTGGTCTTTTCTTCCTCTTCTGTCTTTGTAATGACTGTTTACACTCTTCCTGA
>NW_006399794.1:9844305-9845621 GCF_000299155.1 Elephantulus edwardii
TACTGCCAACCCAAAGGCACATGGTTTGAATCTATCAGCCTCTTCCTGGATAAAGGTGAGCAATCTCCTGCCTCTGAAAACCTGCTGGAGACTCAGCTATGCATCCGTTCTGACTCAGTGGCAAACAACAAAAACAATATTCAATATACCATGGATTTACAAACAAACAAACAAACAAACAAACAAATATATCTTGGAAAAAGAGTAGCTAGGGTGCCCCTTAGCGGCGTGTTATCAGGAAGGACTAGTTTTCGTTACCAGGTGGCACATCAGGCTTAGCGAAGTCGTGGGTCAATGAAAGAGGAAGATCCTCACCAAGATGAAGGTACACAATGACTGTTCCAGTGAGCTTATCCACAGGGCAGATTGTGAGGATGAACCAGGATTCGGCAAGGAATCAATCTAGTCATTATGGATTTGAGTCAACTCAGTGGCATCTAACAACAGGCTCAGAATTTGTTGTTGTTGTTTTTATTGTGTGCCATTGAGTCACCTGCAACTCATAGCAACCCTACGTATAATAGCTCTGCACTCTGCTCTATGATCTCTGCTCTATCCTGAGCCAGTCTCACTGTCTCTGACATACCTATTCCCATTAATCCAGTTACTGTGTCAAGCCATCTCATCTGGGATCTTCCTTTTCTGCATTGTCTTTACACCCTTCCAAGCACGTTGTCCTTCTCCAAGGACTGGTCCTTCCTGGCCACATGTCCAAAGTATTTGAAATGGAGCTTCAAAATCCTTGCCCCCCAGGAGCAGCCTGGTTTTACCCTCTCCGGGATAAACTATTTGTTCTGTTTGTGGTCCACGGTATGTTCAATACTGTTCTCTAGCAGCACAACTCAAAGGTATCAATTCTTCTGTAATCGTTGGTCATTGTCCAGCTCTCTCAAGCATAGTAAGTAATTGAGAAGACTATGGACTGAATCAGGCATACTTAAGACTCCAGACTGACATAATTACTCTTTAGCACTTTTCTAAGGTCCCTCCAGCTTTCACTAGAGCAGTTCCTTAGAGATCTCTACATCTTGGCATCAGACTTTCATGGACGTGGGAGGTTCACCATACAGGAGCCCTGATCCCAAAGGATGTGCTTTTCTTCCTTTATGGTACTAGGTTCTTTTGCTGCTCTCTTTTTCTTGTAAAATACAAGAGAGATAGGTTACAACTAAAGAAAATGACCCTAGAATAGAGTAGAATCAGGACTAATTCAATTTAAGGTAGTACATCTCACCTTTAAATCAGATCAGAGCTGAATACATTAGATTATACCTTAGGGTATGATTACATCATTACGTCATATTAATTAGAATCAT
>NW_006399794.1:9846320-9848181 GCF_000299155.1 Elephantulus edwardii
TCTCTACAATATATAGGATAATCACATCAGATCACAAAAATGGAAGATAACTACACTTTTTTTTTAAAGATACAATTTAACCCATAATATTTTGCTAAGCATCCAAAAACTTGAGAATGATCACACCTTGCTTTCCAACCCTTTTTGCCTGTTGCACATAACTACAGTCCAAGAAAATGGAACTCCAATCCTTGTTATCTTCTTCATAAACTCATATATAAACTCTACATGTTAGCTGGCACAGATATTCTACTGCCTACCATCACTGTTCCTAAAACTCCTTTTATCTTTTGGTCCCATCATAGAGAAATCACCTTTGATGCTTTGTATATGCAGTATATTTTATCTGTGTTGCTCTTTTTTAAAATTTTATTATTATTTGTGTGTACCGTCAAATCAGATCTGACTGGTACAGGAGGACATTGTCCCTCCTTCCCCGGCAGAGCATCTGGTGGGTTCGAACTGTGTGCCTCTGGGATTGCAGTGCAGGTTCTTGACACTAGGCCACCAGAGCTCCCCTTTGTGTTGCTCTTTTATGAATGAGTTCGGAATACTGTTGGCCATGGCTTTTAACTATTAAATGGTCATTTGTATTCCTTTGAGTTACAACTATCTTAACTCCTAGAGCAGCTGAAAAAATTGACCCTGGTCTTTTCAGGATGAAATATTCCAATCATTTCCCCCTATAATATTCCTGCTTAATAATCTTCTAAACTATCAAAATAATACCTCCCACTCAAACTGTGAGCACATTAAAGTGGCTTGATTAGGCTGTGCTGACATCACTATCAATCTCTGGTATAGCTTCTTAATGCCAGTGACATCCATTTGTTAGATATTGTGTTCCTTGATGTTTTGTTTGCTTTGTAATTCCAAGCTGTGTTTTGACATTCTTACCGTGATGCCCAACACAAGGTTCTCCATACTACATTGTAATCATTTACCTTTTCTTTGTGCCATTAAAAAAAAAAGTTCTACACTTTGGCAAGAATGTCCCTCACTATCTTCCTGGGAAATCTGTAGATATTCCTCTCCCACTCTCATGCTTAGCTCCATTATTTGTGGGGTAAAACCCAAGAAAATCAGGGACAATCTGATTCACTTATCTTTTAGAAGGATGCCTTGGGAATTTTAGAAGTTAAAAAAGGGATTGTTCTCTAACTTCTCAAGTTTATTTTTGTGAGGAGCCATTGAGTCAATTAATGACCCAGATTAACCATGTGAACAACAGACTGGAAGTCTGCCCTGCGCTGTGCTGTCCTCCGATCCCTGCCGTGAGGCTCTTCCTCTCTTTTGTTGACACTTTACCTTTCCTAGCATGATGTCTTTTTCCAAGTACTCAAGACCTTGAAAGTTCTCATGTTCGAGCATTACAAATATATTGCAATAGAAAGTGGACTTTCGGATAGAATAGTATTTTAAGTTAAATCCTGGCTCTCTCATTTTTTGACTTTTGGTCAAAAGATTCACACTTTTTGAAAATTTATCTTAACCAGTAAAATGGAATCTATTTACGATCCTCTAAGATTTTTGTGAAGATTAAATTAAAATACATTGAGTGATCTCTTGATGCTACCTTGAAGTTTGTTGCTTAAGATAGAGTTTAGATTTGATGTATATTTCCAAGATTTCCCAAGACTTCTCTCTCTTCTTCTGATTACCTCCTAGCAAAGTATGATAACCATTATCATCTCCAAAATAATTACTATTATCACTTCAAACTTATTATATGATACAAAATTAAATATCAAATTAAGTTATGAGTACAATATAGTACATTTTAAAAATAGTAAGCTGGGAAAAGAAACTTAAGTTGGAATTAATTACTTCTGTACAAGAAACTATCCTCACATTGAAATAG
>NW_006399794.1:9848426-9849606 GCF_000299155.1 Elephantulus edwardii
AAAAAAAAAAAGAAAGAAACTGTCTTCATTATTATATCAAAAAAGTCTTATTATTCAACCTGGAAATGCAGAACACAGGTACAGACATTACCCTTGAAGGGAGCTACAGTGGCCTAGTGGCAAGAAGCTGCACTGCAAGGGTTCAAGGCCACCAGCTGCTCTGTGGGAGAAGGATCAGCATTCTCTTCCTTGCAATTAACTGCCTCTGAAAACCTGCTGAATAGTTAGCTATGGGTTGATTCTGACTCTAGAGTACACAACAACAACATCTTCATTAGAGAAATTACCCTTGGATAGCTGAGCATCTGAGTTAGATATAGAAACAGTGAACAATTTATGTTGTTGTGTTGTAATGAGTCACGGCTGACCCTCCAGAAGGTTTTCAGAGGTTATAAATAGTGTAGGAGGTGATTGTCCATGGCTCTTCCATGGAGCAGCTGGTAGATTCTAACCACCTGGCGTTGGATTGGCAGTACAACTCCTTATCCACCAGGTCACCAGAACTCCCTGTCCTTTATCTGTACCTTTTCCTAATTATAACCAGTTATATAACTTTAAATATAATTTCTAAATAATGATAACTTTGGAATTTATATCTATATCCTAAAATTTCTCCTTGAGAATGAAGGTTATATATTAACTGTTTCTTGCTTTCTCCATTTATTTTTTAGTAGGCATCTCAAAAGAAACATACATGTCTGTGTTAGACAGTAAGTATAGTCTAGGCTGTACTTCAGTAGATTAACAAATTTTATCATTTAACATATAGTGTTTATAAACAAAACCTATTCTTTATTTTTAGACTGAGGAATCCTGAGACAGTTTCTTTACCTGGGAGTTAAAGAATGATTTTTATTAGAGTCATTGCCAGAAATTCCCTTATCTCTCCTCTGCAAGCCTTGGCTTGGTTTTCTGGACACTTACTCTTTTACGTTATCTCAGTAGGCCACATCTTACATGGACATTGGGACTATGCCTTTCTTTTTTTTTTTTTTTTTCCTTTCTTGGGGACAGCACAGCTCTTGGTCCACTTTCTGGCACTGAAAAGTTGGGACCCAAAAGTTATATTAACTCTTCTGTATATATTCTTAGCTGAATGCTTGGTTTATTTAGTAGTATATGACCCTTAAAACCCTAGTATTTCTGGTCTGTTTGCTTCTACATGTCAGGTAGCTGATTG
>NW_006399794.1:9850816-9852808 GCF_000299155.1 Elephantulus edwardii
ACCCCTCCCCTCAGTTCGCTCTTCTCTTTGAAAAGTAAAAGAAAAATTCTTTCATTGCTATGCAATCCGCCCCCACTCTCACCTCCCTGAGTACACTCCACTATGCAACCTTCATTCTGGACTCTTGTCATAACCATAATACTCAATCATATATCGCTTTTAAACAGTTCTCTCCCTCATCTGTTTCAATTTAATATACAAAATTTATCCAATTTTCTCAGTCTCACCCCAACCCTGATGTCAGTCCCATTCTACAACAGTGGCACTATGCAGCATTTGTCCTTTTGTGACTGAGATATTTCACTCAGCATAATGTCCTCCAGGGTCATCCATTTTGAATAATATTTCATGAGTTCCTTGTTTTTTAATGCAGTGTAGTTTTCCATTGTGTGAATATACCACAGCTTCTCTATCCATTTGTTTGTTGATGGGCACTTGGGTTGTTTCCAACTCTTTGCTATTGTGAACAAAGCCACAATAAACATGGGTGTGCTGAACACCACATTTTTAACATGATTTTTGTCCTAAGGCACTTAAGTTAACTGACAAATTTTATTTGAGTACATCTAATCTCTAAGTTTTTTTGTTTAAAACCCATCTCTAATTATTTGAAACTGAGAAGCAGTCCATTTTTCTTTTTTTTTTATCATTTATTTATTTATTTCTTCTTTTTTTTCATTTTTCTAACTCTGTAAGCTCCTAGATAATTTTTTAAAAAACTATTGATGATATGCAGAATAATGACCCTCAAAGATGTCTGTGGTCTAATGTCTAATTTGCAAATGTGTTAAGTTACATAGCTTGGGAGAATTAAGGTTGGTGATTAGCAGGTATTAGAAGAAGATTATCATGGATTTAAGTAGTGGTATAACCTGTAGAGAGTTACACCTCCATGGCAGCTGAAAGCCATCAGTGATGCCAAGTGAGAAAGATAGGCAATCTCCTCCCATGCTATTTACTGCACAATCTGCTGGAGAGTCAGCTATGAGTCAGTTCTGGGTCAAAGGAAATGAGTAGAGAGGTGGTGCATGTCTTACTTGACTGCTAACTGAAAGATCAGTATTTTGAACCTATAAACTACTTTAGTCAATAAGGAGTCATGCTGCCAACTCAGGGGCACGCAGTTTGCTCTATCATCTGCTCCACAGGAGAAAGACAGACAATCTCATCTTTTCTACCTAGATAATTTGTAGCCTCTGAAGATCTGCTGGAGGGTCAGCAATGAATCAGTTCTGACTCAACAGCACATAACAACGACATCTACTCTAAGGGAGAATTATGTGGCTATGTGCTTCTGTAATGATCTAAAGCTTTGGAAAGTCTATGGAGCAATTCTTCTCTTTCCTGGAGGATTGTTATGAGTCAAGTTGACTTAATGACAATCGGATTGTTTTGTTCTACACTAAATTACCTGAGTGGATTGAATGTAATCATAAGACTTTTTATCAATGAAGGAGGAAAGCAGAAGAGTCAATGTCAGAGTAATGTGATGGGCGAAGGCTCATGTAGCCATTGCTGGTTTCGATGATGGAAGGGAAACGTGAGTCCAAGAACATGAGCAAACTGTAGAAACTGGAAAGGCAAAGAGACAAAACCAAAACATGCAGGATCCAGATTCTCTCCTGCAACTTCCAGGTGGAATTCAGCCCTGCTAATGTCTTGATTTTAGACCAATGAAACCCATTTTGGATTTCTGACTGAGTTGTAAAAAACTAAAGAGAATAAATTTATTTTGTTTCAAGCCTCCTCATTTTCAGTGAACAGGGTTGTGTCATCTGCATAATACAAATTGTTAATGAGTCTTCCTCCAGTCCTGATGTCACATTTCAACTCATAGAGCCCAGCTTCCCATGTAATCTGTTCTGCATATATAGATTGAAAAGGTATGGAGATAGGACACATTCCTGGTATACAGCAGCAGCAGCAGCAGTAGCAGCAGAAGAAGGAGAAGAAAGAGGAGGAGGAGGAGGAGGAGGAGGAGGAAGAGGAGGA
>NW_006399794.1:9853021-9865876 GCF_000299155.1 Elephantulus edwardii
AAGACCTGGAATTCTGTTTCTGCTAAGATTCCAAACCAAATCCATTGTTGTTGAGTCAACTCCTTAGCTATTCTATAGGGAAGATTAGGGAGTTCTGGTGGCTGAATGTTAAGGAATTGTGCTGTCATTCCAAAGGTATATAGTTCAAATCCACTAGATGCTCTGCAGAAGAAAGATGGCCAGTCTCCTGCTGTCTGATTTAGTGCCTCTGAAAACCCAACTTGAGGGTCAGCTATGGGTTGGTTCTGACTCGATGGTGCTCGACAACAACATAGCGAAGAGTGAAGTCGCTATATAAAGTCTCCAGGACTGTCATTCTTTAGATAAGTGCTGACTGCCATGCTTTTCTCTCACGGGGCCTGTAACAGCCGAGGAAAGCCCATGCTATCTTGCTATGTCTTGTAGGGCTGCTGTGAGGTAGAATGAACTCCATGGGGCACTGCAATAAGGGCAAAATAAAATGACGGAAGTGACATTGCTGAGAGTCCTTGTCCTGTAGGGTTATGGAAGGCAAAAGAAGAACTTGCTATGAGCCAGCTGAAAAGCTCCTGGAGAGTTGAGCAGAGGAATGGCACAATCTGTAAGCTTTTAAAGTATCATATTATCTACTGTATGGCTACTATATTTTAGGGACAAGAGGAGAATGACAGGCAAGTGTTGTATTGTGAAATGCTTGGATGAGAGTTGTAGCAGTAAATGTAGTGAAAGCCTGAAGTTTGGATATAGATTAGGATAGATAAGTTTTGCTGAAGGACTGAATGTGAGATGCGAGAAAAAGAGATGGACAGTGACTTCAAAGATGGTGTTCCCAAATATTGAAGTACAGAATATTGGGGAACAGACAGATCCATAAAGAGAGAATGCCAAAGAGAAGTTGTTAACAAAGCCCTTTCTATGCATTATAGCTCAGGATCAAGGCCTGGTGCAATTTAATATGCCAGATAAAAGCTTGGATGAGTGGAGGTACGGGCATCATGAAATTATCTACCACCCCAACTGTGGCTATAAGTCATTGCTGAGATGACATAAGAAGATGGGATGTAATAGCCAGTAGTTTAGTAATTTAATTCACACAAATAATGAGATTTTGTAAGTGGGCTATCATATAAGGAAGAGGAGCAAACTACTTCTGGTAAGACAGATTGTGACTGTGCAGAATCTCTAACAACATATTTGGTATGAGGGGGTGCACAACAGTTAGAGTACTGCATGTAGAAGAAAGAAGAGACCTTTTAAGAGAAAATGGTCAGGAGGAGAATTCATAGCCCCAGAGTCAGAATGCACCGATTCAGCGCAGAAGCCTGGCTGGCCACTAATGGATTGAGTCAACGGTGTCTCTGGCATTCCCAAGGTCTGCTTAATTGAAGTAAGTCTTCTTTTCTCATACTCTCTTTCCCCCATTGGGCCAGACAGTCTAAAATGCTAGAACAGAGAGAGTGTGGTTCCTATCTTTTTTGGTATTTGTAGTCAATTTGGCATTTAGTATCTATTTCTCCTTTATTTGAATGTGATTTCCTATACTTCCAAATCTGCAAAGCTAAAATTCCCACTTTCTCACTTGCCTTACAAGTAGGATCTGGGGTCTAATTAGTTTCCACAGAATAAATGAAAAAAACACAAGAAATGTGGATGGTGCAAAAGCAGCTAAACCCATCTTACCATTTTTGGCCATTTCTTGCAGTCAAAAAAGTCAAATAGTTGAGCCTTTTCTTTTTAAATAAAATTTTTATTTTATACTGGTTTACTTAAAATGTTCATATACCTTGTTTTTCATGTCAGATCATTCCCATTTCTTTTACCCTCTCCCCAGTTTGTGTGATCATCCTATGATTATAACCACCCCTCCTTGCCCCAGGCCATCCTCACTCCCTGTTCCTACCCTTACCCCCCTCGGATCCTCATACGCATTTTAATAGTTATCTATTTCTACAATAACGGTCATATACAGTATTTGCCCTTATGGAACTGAATTAGTTCAATTAGCCTAAAGCACTTCAGTCTCTCCCAAGTTAGGTAGTGATTTTCAAAATCATTGCTCCTGGGTGCTGTGTAGTATTCCATCATGTGAATGTACCATAATTTCTCAACCCATTCATTTGTGGTTGAAGACTTAGGCTGTTTCCATGTTCTTATGATGGTGAATAATGCTGCTATGAACATTGGTGTACAAATCTTTCTCATTGTGACCAGTACTATTTTTCTTTGTGGGACAATTCTGTGGCTCTTTTAGAAACATTTTTGTAAACTTGATCAAGCATTTGCTCCTTTCAACAGATTTATGTAAGTCCCTTATTAGACTACTTTCTGCTTAAAATGCCTACAGTGGTTTTGGTTTCCTGAACCAAGGTTTGGCTGATACAATGTCCACAAAGTCCAGACGAATGCCTGCCCAAGATTAACACAGAAAGAATGTCCACTGATTGACTGGATTGTTTAATTTGAAAAGAGTGACTACTAAAAGTTCATGCTCCTCATTTATTGTGTAGAGCTGCTCCCGGGGTTAAATTGACAAACCAGCTCTTCATTTCTCCCCCATCCTCCTGCCTGCAGGTATGCCCATGTATTTAATTATGACCCAAGAAATGTGAGTAGAAGTGATGTGTGTCACTTCTAATTTGAAGTGTGGTTTTACCATGTTTCCTTTTCAGATTGTGGTGATTCTGGAGGACACATATCAAAGATGACACCCTTTAAAACGGAAGGAACTTGACTATCAGAGTTACCACTTGGAGGAGAGCTGTCAAGGAGAGTCATTCGACCAGTAATATAATTTTCCCCCCTGTTCTGTGTGACCAATAAATAACATTTAACTGTGCTTACTGAAAATTTGTCATTGTTGTCTTAATAAAACAGCTAGTCACTGAAATAATCAGATTCTTACAGATTTTGAATGTCAGGAAACATATTTAACTAACAGGATTTAATAAATAACTGAATTAGATTGCATTGCAATTTTTAAAATTGCCTGAAGCTCTCGAGAGGACATTGCTGTTATTCTTCTGCCCTCTTCAGGTAGAAATGTGGAAGCACAGGAAGAAAAGTGCAAGTGCTAGAATTATCGAGACCCCCTTCTGCAATTCCTTCTCTGCGTATGTGAAATTCTAACCACTGGTGGAAAAACAGCATCTCTTGTAGGAAAGGAATGCAGTTTATTACCTCATAGCTGTATCCAAATATAACTCTCAACTGCACTCATTCCTGTTGAAGGACTGCTTTGGGTTTTTAGCTTTCATGTCGTCATGATCTGCATTGATATACTCTATCCTGATTTCATTGTTTCTACTACTACATCCACGTTCTGTTCTTCAAGGAACTGAGGACGGAGTGTGAATTCATCCACGAACTTCATGAGACTGTACCTCAGCCCATCCATGGTCTAGAAAATGTGTGTGTGTGTGTGTGTGTTGTTTTGTTTTTTAAACCTTTATGTTTGTTTTAGTACCCTGGGAAAGATACTCTATTAACTTATTCTGAATGACCAAGACAGTCACACAAAATTTGTTGGCCTGCCAGGGTGTAGAGTCTTTTGCCAGGCATGGTTTTTCTCAGTTTATTTTTTGTTGTTTTAGTTGTTTTGATTCTAATTTATGGCCGTGGGTATGTGGACTAGACGTGCTCAGTGGGGCTTTCATGGCTTCCACCTTTCAGAAGCAGATTGCTAGACTTGTCTTTCAAGGAGTCTTTAGATTTATTTCAGCTGCCAAATTTTAGGCTAGAATCCAAGTCCTTAACTGATTGTGAGACCCCAAACTCCTCCAGTTCAGCTAGGAAAATAAAAACAATAAATTTTGGTTCTGCTAATAAGAGAAAAACAACAAAAACTCATTTTTGCTTCACCAATAAGAGAAAAACAACAAAAACTCATTTTTGCTTCACCAAGAGGATCCTTGGTGCCACTGTTGTTTTAGCATTGAGTCAGAATGGACCCATAGCTAACCTTCCAGAGGGTTTTCAGAGGCAGTAAATCTCATGGGAGGAGACTGCGCATCCTTCTCCCACAGAGCAGCAGATGGATTTGAATCATGTACCTTTGCATTGTTCCTTACCACTAAGCCTCCAGAGCCTGGAGTCACGAATCAGTTATTTTCATTTTATTGCAAAATACTTTTCATTTTATCCATGGGATAACAGGGAACTCTAGTGGGGAGCTCTGTTGGCCTAGTGGTAAGAATATGTGCTGCACTCCTGAAAGCATGCTGTGAATCAACCATCTGCCCTGTGAGAGAAGGACAGGCAATCTTCTACCATCAATTTGCAAGCCTTCAGAAACCTGCTGGGAGAGTCAGCTTTGAATAAGTTCCAAGTCAATGGCAACAAGAGGGAGAGGGATTACTAATAGTGTGTGACCGTGGTTGGTTAGTCTACGAAGTAAATGCCTTCCTGATGTTTATTGGTCACTTTATAAGACTGTTTATTGTTTAGCAGGAAGTTGAGGTAAAGGAGTGAGTTTTTAAATGCCAATATGGTCTCCCTGAGGTGCTGGGCCTGGGGCTTCTACTCAGCTGGGATCATCCTTTTTTTTTAGAGGTTTTTTTTTTTTAAATTTTTTATTATTTTGTGTGCGTGTACCGTCAAATCAGATCTGACTGGTACAGGAAGATATTGTGCCTCCTTCTCTGGCAGAACATCTGGTGGATTTGAACCGTGTTCCTCTGGGATTGCAGTGCAGCGTCTTGTCACTAGGCCACCAGAGCTCCCTAGGGATCATCTTGACCTGGCAGCGGGATGGGAGAGGAATAGACCAGGACATGGAACTTGTGGAGGCTAAACCATCAGGGGATGGAAGCTGCCTCGAGAGAGAATACAATATACATGCCTTGTGAAGCATGAAAGTCTGCTAGAGCCTCGAATCATGAGATGGGAACTGTTCTTCTAACTCAACTCCTTGGAATTATCATTGGAATTATTGGCCTGGTTCTCTTTGGAGCTGTGGTCCTTGGCACTGTGAGCTGTGGAGCTGTGATCTTGAGAAAGAGGGCAGGGCTCTGTTGTGCCTCTCTCAGCATGAAACCACTGCCCTTGTGTGGGACTGACGATGACAACATTTATTCACATCAATTTTGTGGTTTTAGAATATGTGATTTCACTTATAACCAGGAGATAATAAAATAGATGAACAGGACCGTCTAAGAATCGAATCCCTATTCACATAAAAAAAAACTTATCCAAAAGGGTAAAAAGGAAATCCACAGACTAGGGAAAATATTTGGCAATGACATATCTGTTAAGGGATTTAGATATAAAATTTATAGAATACTCTAGTACCTCAACAAGAAAAAGATAAATAACCCAGTCACAAAATGGGCACAAGATATGAATAGACACTTCACCAAAGAAGACATTCAGATGGTAAACTAACACATGAAGGAATGTTAAAAATCCTTAGCTATCAGAGAGATGCAAATCAAAACACCTAGTCCTTATCATCTCACCAAAGCAACAATAGCAAAGTCAAACAGGGCAGCAAACAACAAATGCTAGCAAGGTTGTGGGCAGACTGGAACTCTTATTTACTGCTGGTGGGATTGAAAAATGGTACAACCCCTATGGAAGGTGGTCTGGTGCTTTCTCAAAAAGGTGGAACTAGAAGTACCATTTGACCCAATAATTCCACTACTGTGAATATATCCTAAAGAAACCAGAGCTATGACTCAAACAGATGTATGCATACCTATGTTTATTTTGGTATAATCTACAATAGCAAAGAGATCAAAATAACCCAAGTACCCATCAATAAACAAAAAGGGAAAAAGTATGGAGCTCTGGTGGCCTTGTGGCAAGAAGCTGCATTGCAATCGAAAAAGCATGTGGTTCGAATCCACTAATTGCTTCATAGGAGAAGGATGGGCAATCATCTCTCACGTGATTAATTGCCTCTGAAAACCCATTAGATGGTCAGCTATGAGTTGGTTCTGACTTGTTGGTATAAAATAACAACAACATGATACATTCACATGATGGAATATTACGCAGGACTGAAAAACAATTGGATGCAGGAGTGATATCTACTTCTTAAATAATATGCCTCTGGAAAACAATGAACTCGTAAAACTTTACACAACATGGTGAGCCTGAAGGATATTATGGTGAATGAAATATCATAGTCACAAAAGGACTAATACTGCATAACACTGCTGTTATAAAATAGGGCTGACACAGGGAGTTAGTGGGAGAATAGAAAAGAGTGGATGGATAATGAACAATACATTGGAACAGGAGAGGGTAAGGACAGTTCAAAAAGAATATATGATTAGGTATTATATGTATGACAATAATCTGGGACACGAGATGCATTGCAAAGTGGACGGGGGGACGGTGTAAGGAGGGGGAGGGAAAATGTGCAACAATGAATGAATAAAATTTTTAAAAAATCACACACACACACACACACACACACACACACACAAAGAATCTATGATTTCTCTTTCTCTGCTGGTGTTTCAATATGTCTCCATTCCTAACAGCATGATTTGAGTATGTTGGGGGACTAACCCACTGTGCCTACCAGGACCTCCTTCCTACACTAAACTGTACCCCTCCATGATCCCTGTTATATGTCCCAGAAGAGGTAGGACAGAAATAGTTCTATTTCTGTTCTAACACCCTATCACTCGGAATTATAATTTCTCACTTCTCTATAAAAATGTGGTCCTCAGACTTGGTTTTAATTGTTTTTGGTCAAACATTCTTCTAGGTGGTATAGAACTGGCCTGTCCGATTGCTGTACAGAGGTAACTTGTGATTGAACACTGTGACACTGATATGTCAAATGTGATAATGGTCACCAGTGGTGGACAGTGTTTGGTGGAGCTCCCTGATTAAAACAAGCTTGGAAGCAGGAGTGGCATCCACTTCTGAAATAGCTTACCTCCAGAAACTATGAACGTGGAGAAACGATGAAAGTTATACAAGTGTTCAGGTCTTTCATTTGTAGGGTCGCTATGAGTCGTCTACGACTTGATGCCACTTAACAACAACAACAACTACAAAATTGAGATTATTTTTATGAAAGCATTTGATAACAGGAAAAACAGTTTAAGACAACAATCTGGAAATGTAAGATTAAATAAATGAAATTCTGAGAATGTTCTAGAGGAAAGAGTCTATCATGTATCATTGTAAAATTATTTTTTTTGAGCGATTATTTTATTTACAAAGTCTTCTGACTGAAAAGTCTCATTTTAGAATTTAGCCTTTTTAGAATTTATGTTTTTCCTATTTGCTGATCACAAGCTTTAGTCCATATAGATGTGAAGAGCTTCAAAGAAGGAAGGCACTGGATATGAAGATCTAAAGAAGGAAATTCAACCATGGAAATTAAAGACAAGACACATAAGCAAAGTCAGAGGCCAGGACAGATTCTAGGGCTATCTTCTCACTTCTTAGGAGTCGTGTCATAGGTTTATATGTTGCTTCAGAAGGTCCTCTGGTTGGAATTGTTTCTACCTTATTGAACCAACTGTGTCCAGTCGTCTGTAGTTCAGAAGACATCGCCAGCTTTGCGTACAATTCTTAGACTTTGAGTTTTAGTATAAATCAGATCTCTCAGATTCTCTGGTACTCCTGTGATCTCCAGGTCCAATTCAGTCTATTTCAAGGTTCTCCAAGGTTTAATGATTTTTACATTTTGATCAGGAAAAAGATCACAATGCCCTTTTTTTCGAGGGCTTATCCAAGTAATTTGTGAGAGTAGATTCTCTCATCCCTAATTCCAGAGAAGCCCCATCAGTTGGGCAGCTGTCCATGCCAGCCTCCCTAGGCTTAATTAATCCATATTTGCAGAGTAATATTTATTATAATATTCATTATAATTTGCTGAGTAATGTTCATTATAAGAATATTTTGAAGTCTATTCAAGTATGACACACCATTGTGCCACTGGTGTGTCAAATGCCATAATGGTTACCCATGGTGGACAGGGTTTGATAGAGCTCCCAGATTAAGACAGACCTGGAAGCAGGATTGGCATCCATTTCTTACATAACAGGCCTTTATAAACCCTATTAACATTAGAGAAATGGTAATAGTTACAGAGCAGCATTCCGATCTTTTGTTTATAGGGTTACTATGAGTCAACAGCACTTAACAACAATATTAAAGTAAAAATATGTGTGCGTGTGTGTGTGTGTGTATGTATATGTATAGGTATATCTATATATGTATAGGCATATGTATATATGTATAGGTATAGGTATATATATGTGTGTATATATATATGTATATATATGTGTGTATATACCTATACCTATACATATATAAATGTATACATTTTCTAGAGATTGCCTCAGAATTTTTGGCAGCATCCTTTAAGCAGCAAAAGATAAGGTCCTAATTTTACAAACATTTTCCCCTAACCAAGGTAACTTAAAGCATCTTTTTTATTATGCTTGCAGATTCTTTTAGTTAGGAATTTTAAAGAGCACGGCTGGAGTGACTTGCTTCTATTCTATAAGTATCTGCAACCTCAGTTTGGAAGAATAAAACAGTTGGGGTTGATGGAATGGCTTGGGGATAGAATAATTTGAGTGTCTCATCTGCCAATTCTGGCTCTGGGACTTTCATAATTCTAGGCATGGGCTCAGCTGGGAATTGTCAACTCTAACACATGTACATGGCCTCTCTATGTGACTTGGATTTTTTACAACAAATCAGCTGAGTATTAAGGGACAGCACACTGAAGGAGCAGTCCAAAGAACAAACATTCCAAGAGAAACAGGTGGGCATGGCATGTATTTTTCTGACTTTGAATTCTGCCACATTCTATTGATTATAAATTAATCACTGAGGGCAGTAATCCCAGATTCAAACTCTTAAGTGGAGAATTGGCAGAGTTTCATTGTGAAAGCTTGTGGGATGAGAGACATTCTTATTTATATCTTTGGGAAATATAATACACTGTATTCATTGAGAAGCTTGATGGGAAATAAAAGGAACATAAAAATGCTATTTGAGTTTGAAATTGAAAGGATAGACTGCATAGTTATTATCTAATTTGGATATATTGATCAACAAATAAAAGTATGAATGTGCTCTTGAGATTATGAATAAAACATGTCAAACGAACCTATCAGAGAAAAATAAAAACAAATCACACTCAAAGAAATAATAATAAGAAATACGCTACTGCTGTAAAGTTTGACCCAGTCAGTTCTGACCTAGACCCCGTGCAACAAAATTCAGGACAGCTTTGTCCTGCACACCTCTGCAGTTGTTGTTATACTAGAGTACATTTTTTGTAGCCACTGTGTCCATCTTTATTGAACATCCTCATTTTCTCAGAATCTCTAACTTACGTAGCAGAATGTCTTTCCTAATATGTGCAATGTATGTGAGACAAAGTCTTGCCATTCTTACTTCTAAGGGACATTTTGACTGTACTTATTTCAGATAGATCTGTTAATTTTTCTGGAATTTGATGATGTGTGCTAAGTACATTTTGACAACACCATAAAACAAAAGTATCAATTCCTCTTCATCTTTTTTATTGACTGTCTAGCTTTTGACTATGAGGCAATTAAAAAAAATACACCATCAGCTTACAGAAAAATGAACAAATCAGGTACACTTTAGTTGTCAAAGTTAGATATTTGCTTGTTAATACTTTAAAGATGTATTTTACAGTTGTTTGCAATGTGCTGTTGAGTCACCTGTGATTCATAGCGACCCTATGTACAACAGCCTTAAACCTTGCTCTAGCCTGTGCCAATCTTATTGTCTCTGACACACCTACCTGCATTACCCCAGTCACAGAATCCCTCCATCTCATTGAGGGTCTTCCTCTCTTACGCTGTCCCTCCAACCTCCCAAGCATGACATCCCTCTCCAAGGACTGATTTCTCCTCATAACATGTCCAAAGTATGCAGACAAAGCTTCGGAATCCTTGCCTCCAAGGAGCAGCCTGATTTAACTCTCTCTAGGATGAACCTGTTCATTCTCTTAGCGGTCCATGGTATATTCAATACTGTTCTCCAACATCACAGCTCAAAGGCATCAATTCTTCTACCATCTCTAGTCAATGTCCAGCTCTCTGATGCTTAGCAAGTGATTGCAAAGACCATGGTCTGTATCAGACATACCTTAGTCTCCAGTCTGACACCATTGCTCTTCATTACTTTGGAGAGGTCTATGACAGCAGTAGATTTGTCAAATGTAATATGTTGTTTGATTTATTAGCTGTTGGTTATATGAGTATTGATTGTAGATACAAATCAAATTTTTAACTTCTTTTTTTGTTGGTTTATTATGATGTAACTTATTGGCCCAATTGTGAGAATTTTATATTGAGGATAATTCATGAGGTATACAAATTGACAAAGAGGAGGTAAAGTTATCTCTATATGCAGATGATATGATAGTATACTTAGAAAACCCTAAAGACTCAGCAAGAAAACTACTAGACAGAGTTGACCAATTCAGCAAGGTGGCAGGATACAAGATCAACATACAAGAATCAATTGGATTTTTGTACAGTGACAAAGAGAATACAGAACTGAAGCTAAGAAAAACAATACCCATTACAACAGCTAATCACAAGATTAAATACTTGGGAGTAAATCTAACCAGAAGCACAAAGGATCTATTGAAAGAAAATTATAAAACATTACTACAAGAAACAAAGAGAGACCTGAAGAAATGGAAGAATATACCTTGATCATGGACAGGAAGATTAAATATTGTGAAAATAACAAAACTACCAAAGGCAAATTACATGTTCAATGCAATCCCAATACAAATATAAATTCCATTCTTCAGTGAGATGGAAAAGGCAATCTCTAATTTCATCTGGAATTGGAAAGAGGCCCTGAATAAGTGAAGCACTTCTTAAAAAGAAAAACAAAGTAGGAGGCATCTCACTCCCTGATTTCAAATACTACTACATTGCCATGATGGTCAAGACATCATGGTGCTGGTACAATGACAGACATATAGATCAATGGAATAGAATTGAGAACCCAGAAATCAGCCCATCTACCTCTGGTCAATTGATTTTTGACAAGGGAAATTATAGCCTTTTTAACAAATGGTGTTGACAAAATTGGAAAACTATCTGTAGAAAACTCAAGCAAGATCCACAGCTCACTCTATACACAAAAACCAACTCAAAGTGGATCAACGACCTAGGATTAAAACCAAGTACTATGAACTTCATTAGAGAAAAGCTTGGAAGAACTCTAGAAGTCTTAATCCACAAAATGAACAGTCTTCCAAACATCCTGAAAAATCTACAACCAGGAGAGGATAAAATAGATGAACGGGACCTTCTGAGGATAAAATAGATGAATGGGACCTTCTAAGAATCAAATCCCTATGCATATCAAAAAACTTCTCCAACAGGGTAAAAAGGGAAGCTACAGACTGGGAAAAAATATTTGGCAATGACATGACTGATAAGGAACTTATATATAGAATTTATATCTAGAATACTCGAGCACCACAAGATAAAGGGAAATAACCTAATTCAAAATGGACACAGGACATAAACAGATACTTCATCAAAGAAAACATTCTGATGGCAAACAAATACATGAAGGAGTGTTCAAAATCCCTAGCTCTAAGAGAGATGCAAATCAAAACAAGTATGAAATATCATCTCATCCCAGTAAGAATAGAAAAATTCAACAGATCAGCAAACAACAAATGCTGGCGAGGTTGTGGAGAAACTGGAACCCTTATTCACTGTTGGTGGGAGTGTAAAATGGTACAACTACTATAGATGGCAGTATGGCGTTTTCTCAAAAAGTTGCAAATAGAAATACCATTTGACTCAGCAATTCCACTACTGTAAATAAACCCTAAAGAAAGCAGAACTGCCACTCAAGCAGGTATATACACACTCATATTTATCATGGCTTTGTTCACAACAGCAAAGAGTTGGAAACAACCCAAGTGTCCATCAACAAATGAATGGATAGAGAAGCTGTGGTATATTCACACGATGTAATACTATGCTACATTGAAAAACAAGGAACTCATGAAATATTATACAAAATAGGTGACCCTAGAGGACATTATGAGGAATGAAATATCTAAGTCATACAAGGACAAATACTGCATAGTGCTACTATTGTAAAATGGGACTGACATTGGATTTGGGAGGAACTTAAAAAAAGAGGGGATAAATAATGTATACTGCATTGAAACAGATGAGGGAGAGAACTGTTTAAAAGGGATATATGATTAGGTATTATTTTCATGACAAAATTCCAGAAAAACAATTGCATAGTAAAATGGACTGTGGACTTGTGGAGGTGGATGGGTGGGGAGTTGTATAACAATGAAATAATGTTGTTTTTTTTTTCTTTTTAAAGAGAAAAGCAAACTAGGAGGGGGAGTGGTGGGCAGAGAGGAAAATGTGCAGCAATGAATGACTGGGGGGAAATTACTTGGGAAGAATATGCTGTAAAAATATATGTTGGATTAAAAAATAAATAACAAAAAAGTAAAAGGCAGAAATGATAAAATAAGAGAGATGAACAGGAGATTTAAAGGGCAACTGTAGAAGCAAAACAAGGCATTATAATTAAATATGCAAGACTTGGAGTTAGAAATCCAAAGGGATGATATTTGGATTTTCTCAAGTTGAAAGAACCGAAGAGAAAACTCAAGCCTCAAATTGCAATGTTGGAGGATTCAATGAGCAAAACATTGAATGGTTCAGGAATCATTAAAAGAAGACAGAAAGACAACCATGAGATATCATCTCACCCCAGTAAGACTAGCAAAATTTAACAGAACAGCAAGCAACAAATGCTGGCGAGGTTGTGGAGACACTGGAACCCTTATTCACTGTTGGTGGGAGTGTAAAATGGTGCAACCACTGTGGAAAGCAATGTGGTGCTTTCCCAAAAAGTTGC
>NW_006399794.1:9866500-9868999 GCF_000299155.1 Elephantulus edwardii
ATGGAATTCCAGGGTCTCTGTAGATGTTCATTGAAACGAAAAAAAAAAAAATTTAAAAAAAGAAGATGGAAGGAATACATGGAATTGGTAAAAAAAAAAATTAATCAATGCAGAATTATTCCCCATTGGTTCTTGATCATATGTAACTTCATATAGTACTAAAATTACTATAGGATGAAGTTCAAGTTACACTGAAGACATTGGAAAAAAAAATAAAGTTGTAGGAATTGATAGATTATCACTTCAAGTATTTCACCAAAGAAATATAGTCCTAGACATGATCATTATATACCAAGAAACTGGTCAACAAACTGGAGGAGATTCAACCTTACTTGCAGAAGGTAAAGACTTGAAGTATTTACTAAAGAAGAATAAAGCCTTCAATATAGATTGTTGTTATGTGCTGTTGAGTCGCTCGCAACTCATAGAGACCCTATATATAACAGTTCTGAACCCTGCTCTACTGTGTATATGTACTGCCGAAGTGAGCACTCGAGGTAGATTATACCTCAACAAAAATAAATGCCAGTAGTCAACATCATGGTAGATGCAGAAAAGATTGGCATTGTTAAGGATTTTATTTCACTTGATCCATAGTCAAACCCCTTGGTAGCAGACGTCAAGAAATTAATGATGCTGCTTTGGGCACATCTGTCTCAAGGACCTCTTCAAGATGTTAATGTTTTAGAAGTGGTTTAGATTTACATGTTACATTTAAGTCTATGATTTTTTAAAAATTTATTTTTATGTGAGTGAGGGCTTATAAGTCATACTGGTTTTTTATACAATCATATTAATTACCGTGGATTATTATAATTAATCATAATATCTAATCAACTCCTTATTGTATATTGCCTTTTGATTTGCAAATATTTTCTTAAGAATTTTAAAATATCTCTTTGTGACTGTTATTTTTCTCAGTCTGGATTTTTTTATCTTGTAAAGTCTGTAGTTATCAGAATAATTCTGGTTTTATGAAGTGGATTGAAATATGTTCCTCTTCATCTTTTAAAAGCTTCCATATTATAAAATTGTTATTGTTCCTTTCTTAAATGTTCCATAATTATTCAGCAGGAAAGCCTGGATCCAGTTTTCTTTTCCCCCCTTCCCCACTCCTCTCCATTCCTTGCCTTCTATAATGCCGCCTCATCCTTCTCATACATAAGTACTATTTTAAAAAATTCTATTAGAGTACTGTTTTTTCCATTAATTCCCTAATTAAACATGGTTTCCTTTTTAAATAGTATTGACTTTTTAAAAATATGTGTTGCTTTTCAGAGGAGCCTGAAAATTCCGAGTCCAACATTTTTCTCAAACTTCATTTTTCTTCACTACTCCTGCTCCACTGATCTTCTAGCTGTTCATCAATAATTTCTTGTATGAATGGAACTTTTTTCTTTATTAAGTTAGCAATTTAAATATTAAGTTACCTGGATTATTTTATTGCCATTCTCCAACTTTCCTCCCTAATTGTCATCTCATGGGTGAAGCTTCCCCTGATTCCCAGTCACCTCTCCAACACCTCTCCAAGGTGTTTCCATTTCTCCAAAGTGTGATCCCAGATCTTTGCTAGCACTTCTGCTTTGTCTTTGGTGATGATTTGCTTTAATTTCATGAGTACCTTTTACCCTATCATCTTCCAAAATCTCTGTTATTCTTTCCACAACTCCATATAAGAAATTTAGAATTTTATTCAGAAATTTCAATTTTTCATTCAATTCAGAATTTAAAAATACATTACTGTTTCAAGGACTTTTTGACTGGTTTTAGAGACTCAGTCCTGCTTGTCCTGATTTATTGAGGGACAAGGATACATATATTTTATTTAAATAAAAGTACAGTTATTTTGCAAGACAGAAAAATCCAGATCAATAACACCAACAAAGAGATGCTTAAAAATCATCACACTTTTTTTTTTAAAATTTTTATTGTATTATTTTTACGTGTACCGTCAAATCAGATCTGACTGGTATAGGAGGAGATTGCCTCCTCCGTCTCCAGCAGAGGATCTGGTGGATTTGAACCATGTACCTCTGGGATTGCAGTTCAGTGTATTGCCACTAGAGCTCCCTTAAAAATCTTCACACTTTTGCACTTAGGTGAAAGTTAAGAGCTTCAGTCTTGTGGACTTATATTCACACCAATCTTAAAAGCCAGATCTAAGATGTTTTATCTCACAGTTTAATGTCATAGATATAAGTTCCTATGAATTTCCTTTGTTGCTCTTGCATTGCCTTATTTATTTATTTTGTTATTTTCATGCTTACTCCGTCCTCCATTTCTTTATTTCTGACCTGGTGATTTGCTCATAATGTCTTTGACCTGCCTTGTTGTTGTTATGTGCCGTCGCGTCACTTCTGACTCATAGTGACCCTATGTACAACAGCCCTAAACTCCGCTCTGTCCAATCGCACTGTCTCTGACACTCCCATCCCGATTATCCCAGTCACTGAATCAATCCACCTCATAGAGGGCCTTCCCCTCTTGTGCTGTCCCTCC
>NW_006399794.1:9870614-9897530 GCF_000299155.1 Elephantulus edwardii
TTCCTTGTGCTTTGGCTTCTCTGCGCTCCAGTGCAATCTTCAGAGTCCCTTCTGATATCCATTTTGGTCTTTGCTTCCTCTTCTGTCTTTGCAATTACCATTTGCACTCTTCCTGTATGATACCCTTGATATCCTCCCACAACTCATCTGGTCTTCACTCATTAGTGTTCAAGGCCTTAAACCTGTTCCTGAGATGGTTCTAAAATTCAGGTGGGATAGACTCAAAGTCATATTTTGGTTGTCTTGGATTTGGTTTAATTTTCCTCAACTTCTGCTTGAACTTGCATATGAGTAGTTGGTGGTCTGCTCCACAATCAGCTCCTGGCCTAGTTTTCACAACTGATATTGCGCTTCTCCAGAGGTTCTTTCCACAGATGTAATCTATCTGATTCCTATGCATACCATCAGGTGAAATACAAGTATATAACCTGCGTTTATGTCTCTTAAAAAACGTATTTGCTATCAGTAAGTCATTGATTGTGCAAAGTTAGATCATTCTCTCTCCAGCTCCATTTCTGTCACCAAGTCCATGTTTTCCAACTACTGAATCTTCTTCTTTGTTCCCAACTTTTGCATTCCAGTCACCCATTATTATCAATGCATCTTGATTGCATGTTTGATCGATCTCCGATTGTAAAAGTTGGTAAAAATCTTCTATATCCTCTTCCTTGCCTCTGGTTGTTGGTGCATATATCTGAATGATAGTGGTATTCACTGGCCTTCCTTGTATGCATATGGATATTATCCTGTCACTCACAATATTGTACTTCAAGATGGATCTAGCAATGACTTTTTTAACTATGAAAGCAACTCCATTTTTTCTCACCTTTTCATCTCCACAGTAATATATCATATGATCATCCAACTCAAAATGCCCCATGCCGGTCCAACTCATCTCACCAACACCTAGTATGTCAATATTTATGCGTTCCATTTCTTCCTTAACAATATCTAATTTTCCTACATTCAGGGTTCTCACATTCCATTGATATATAATATCATATATCCTAAATTCACTCTCACCATGTACCATTTCTGTCAGAAGATAAATGCTTTCTTATCAAGTTCATTATCTAGGATTTATCTGAAGTCTACTTTTTGTCTTCTCATCTTTTCTTGGTTCAAATTGTTTTCCTGTCAAACGTTCTTCTAGGTGGTAAAGCCCTGGTCTGTGCATTGCTGTACAGAGGTAACTCGTGGCTTCTGTGATGCTGAAGCCTGTGACAGTGATGTGCCAATCGTGGAAATGGGCACCCATGGTGGACAGTGTTGGCTGGAGCTTCCCGACTAAATCAAGCCTGGAAGCAGGAGCGGCATCCACTTTCGAAATGGCTTCCTCGGGAAACTCTATGTATGAACAGTGCTCAGGCCATTCGCTCATAAGGTCGCTATGAGTCGTCTAAGACTCGACGGCACCAAACAACAACTACAACATCTTTTCTAGATCTCAGTCAATAACCTTAGCATCTGCTGCTCCTTAATGGATGATTTGATTCTGTGTACTGATTACTCTTAATCAATATCTTCCAATATAGGCTGAATTGATCCCCAGTTCCTGTATCTCTTGAATTGACAAGATGATATAATTTTGAAAACATACAGGTCTGACGGAATCCCGGGGTATACATTTTATGTATACTTAATGCTCCCTTTGCTCTGTAGAACACATTATTTTTTTCCTATGAAGAATTTCTTCCTGAATTTGAAGGATTCATGAGGAGTCACACAAGATACATCAAGTCTTCTTCTTTGAGTCAAATGCACCCAGTTTTTCCTGTATCTTCATATTAAATGATGAGATTCTTTATAGATTTGACTATCCTTCCATGGGTTAATCTGGCAGGATTAGTTTTGATAACTTCATGGAGGGTCAAATATAGAAAGACTAAGAAAGCCCAAATTGTTGAGTCATTTTTACCAACTGTAGATAACATGTGGATTATAATAGATGCAGATTTCTCCAATCTTCACCTAGCCTTATACCTGCCATTTTGAGTAACACAGAGGAGGCCTTTGCCATTTCTTTGGCATTGTTCTCCCTTCTAATATAAGTTCCACCCTTCGTCTCATGGTTCTGCACACCTCACATGAAGTCGTTTAGGTTAATGATCTGTGTTGCTTTCTCCTTCACTCTACCTGGATCAGATAGTTTGGGTTATCAAGCCATTCCTCATGACAGGAAGTTTCTCCTTGCTCCTGGCTGCAGAGTGTTAACCTGCTTTTTGACAAGGCAACCTGGAATATGCTGTTCAAAATATTCCCTACAGGGGATGTTCTCTGGGGCCCTAATAAGAGGAAAGAACTTGTTAGGTCCTTTGAAGAGAGGAGAGAAATGCTAATTGGTATCTAGGTAGTGGGAGCTTCACCCAGGGTCCCTACAGGTAATGCTTGAAAAGGCCCCCATTAAATATCACATTCTTGAGACCTGGCTGGTAGCTCACTTCCCTGCAGTTCAATCTTTGGTGAGTATTTGCTAAGCATAGACCCAAAGATGATGTGTACATACAGCCTTTGTTTGCAAATTATTTTTTCCCTCACCTTCCTAGATCTGGACAAGCCTATGGCTTATCTGGACAGGAATTGCATGGTTTCAATACACATGAGGAAAATGGATAGTAAAAGTAATACTGTGGATGGTCTATCTGGACCTTTGGTGTGGTATGGACACAGATATGTATTGGATTGAGTGTCTGAGAATTTCTTGCCCCAAACTTGCAAACGTTCTTCTAGTCTGAGTCCACAGGAGATAATCCAGAATCATACTCCTCTATAAAACCAATTGGGGGATCTGTAGGGAAGAATTTATAGAGGCACTTGAAACAGTAATCTTAAATCCTAGATTCTTCTGGGTTTTGGACCTTTATTCACTTTCCTTTTAGAAGTAGACGAGTTGAATTTATTGTGTTAGTCTTTTCCTTGAGTTAAAATGGAGGGAATATTGGGTCCTGAGGGTCTATTTGGGTAAACCAGATGCAAATGTTTCTTAACCTGTTCTGAAAATAGTGTTATGACTCACAAAGAGTGGTGAGGTGGTTTAAAGATGGGCTTCTTTGGGGGGAAGGTGCTCAGGTAGTTAAAACCACATTATCCGACCTTTGTTTCCTCCCCAGACCACACCCAGGGGCTGCTGAGGGAAGCGTTGTGTTCTTTTTTTTCTTAATCAGTTTTTTCATTTTAATTGTGATTTTAATGAAAGTTTACAGAAAAGGTGTATTTTCATCCATGCATTATTGCACATTTTCCTCCCTTCTACCAAGGGAAGAAGGGAACAATGTGGGAGGAGGAAATAGTATTTTTTTACTTGGTTGCTTCAAGTTACTACTATACATCATTCACCAGGAAGATGAATATATATGCCTATCTTTTGCCAAATGAAGTGCATTGTCTTTCAATCTCTGAAATTTATTTTCTTAACCAAGGATCCTATTATTGTTTTGTATTCTAGAGCCAGAACTGACCCATAGCTGACACTCCAGCCAGTTTTCAGAGGCAGTTAATTGCACAGGAGGAGATTACCCATCATTCTGCGGAGCAGCTGGTGGCCTCAAACCTTGCCACTAGGCCACCAGAGCTCCCTACCCAAAGATCCTAGTGCAGCGTTTATTTCTGATTGTTCAGTGACTTACTAACACTATGCAGCACTTGATGGTTCTGTATTTAAAACATTTTCTTTTAGCATACTCATTTTACACGTGAAGAGACGAAGCCTTGATGTGATTAAATGCTTTGGAGAATGTTACTCAATCAACATATGGTGAAAATAGCTGCTCAAATCATATATTTGACTCCTAATTCAGAATTTATTCCATGACACCAGAGCTACAAAATCTACCCACATATTCAATCCTCATAAGCCTTATAGTTTCTACTGCCATCATGCAGTCTCCTTCACAGCTATAATTGAAGGTATGAAAAAAACATGGAGGAAAAAAACAAACTTCCTTGATCATGTTGGTTTTTGGAGTGGAAAAAAGCAAAACTTCTTTGACCGTTTCAAAATTGTACTGTGCTCTTTTTGCTCCTTTAATTCTTGCTGAAGTTATTGAGGTTCCAAGATCAACCTTAATGCATTATTCTGTCTAGAATGCCAACTACTTCTCCAATACTCCAAGCTTTCTCATATACTAGGCTCAACGATGTGTGTGTGTGTGTGTGTGTGTGCGTGTCCTTGCATTTGTATCTCACTCGAGAAGGTTACAGTGTTGGAGGAATTGAAAGATCTTGGGGATACACATGATCCCTAAGTGATTTTGTACCAACCTTGTTTTTTGACCCCTGTACTGCTCAACCCTTAGTGACAGGACCTTGAATGTTCCTCTGTAGTGCCGTAGCAGCCACTGGTAAGACCAAGACCGAACATTGGTGGATCTAACCTCTGGTCTGCATTTGTCCTTAAATAAAGTTGCAACTCATGGCAATTTATCTCAGTTTATTTTTTTTGGAAGGTTTTTTAAAGGGTAAATCATAATGATAGATTTATTAGAAAGTTATGTCTCTCAAAGGATAGCTCATCCTCCCGGAGAGGATGTTACCTCTGTTTTTCAATCTATGGTACTATTTGACACAATAAAAATATTGAGCATGTTAACAATTTTGTACACTTCCTTTTAATCTTACCTGAATGAAGGATCTTGAATTCACATCCACTGGTGGCTTAGTCCTTTGTGCTGCCAACTCAAAGGTGGAGGCTCGCTGGTGGTTTGTATCTGTCAACAGTTCCAAGGGAGAAATATGGATAATCTTCTCCCACGCAATTTGCAGACTCTGAAAACCCACTGGAGGGTCACATAGGAGCTGGTTTTGGTTCAGTGGCAATGAGTGAGTGAGTGAGTCTCCCTATCCTGACAGGGATTTGTATGTAATTTTTTGTATTTTGTGCTATTATTTCTTTGCCATGACCTTCTGTTTCTCCTGCAGGTCACCACAGCTCTATGTCTTGTCATCTACTACAGTGGCTCCTCCAATGAAGAATATAATACAGAAGAAGTCAGACAGCTATTGAGAAAATGGGTGGAGAAACAAGACCTGTATTTGTGAAACAAAGAAGAAACTGTCCAAGGAAAAGCCTGATCAATGCTAGTGCCACCAAGGATCATTTATTCTGTAATCTTGGCAACCAGAGGAAGTTTGGAGGAGTGGGATATCCTCAAATTAAGGAATTTCCCAGATGTTAGAATTCCCAGGTGAAAGCTCATAGAATAAGATTAAGGGACCAATTAAGGTCAATGTTGATTAAATCAACCTCTGATTAAAATACAAAGAAATAAACAAAAACTTGTTGCTCTCTGGTCAATTATTATGAATAGGGAATAGAATAGAATTACCATACAGGGCCTCCAAGATTGTAAATCTTTTGGGAAGCCACTATCACACAGAGCTGCGGAGGTGTTTAAATGGTTGACCTTTTAGCAGCAGAACTCTTAGACACTGAACCACCAGGTTCACTTAATAAAGCCCCAACCCATAGCCTACATATGTGAGCCAGGTAGAAAGGATTTTTATTTAAATCTTGCTGTTATTGTTAAGTACCATTAAGTTTGCTATGAACAACAGATCTGAGTGTTGTCTTATTCTGAGCCATCCTCATGAATTCTGTGACTTGCTCAGAATCACACATGTGATAGGAAATCTAATCCTGAGAACTCATTTCTATACTTGTTCAATACATTTTCCACTAGGCCAAGTTGTCTTTTCTGCTTTGGAAGATCTTACAGAATTACTACACCGAATATTATTTTCAGCTGTTTCCTTAGAACTGTGGGGAGAGTGATGGTTAGGCTGATGAACTCCCAACTCTTACATTGTTGATTAGACTCTGATTTTCTTTTCAGTGGTCCTTTGTTCTTCTAAATAAAATGTCAACCATGATTTTTCCCAATAATTCTCATCTCTTTCCACACACTTTCTTCTTGGCTGGCATCCCAGGGCTGGCTGCGGCTCACATTTGGATCTCACTCCCTTTTTGCTTCATGTTCTTGCTGGCAGTGCTGGGGAATGGGATCCTCCTTCTTCTCATTCGGACAGAGCGGAGTCTACACCAACCCATGTTTTTCTTTCTCGCCATGCTCTCCTTTGTCGACCTGGTTCTTTCCCTCTCTACTCTGCCTAAGATGCTGGCCATTTTCTGGTTTGGGGCTACAGCCATCAGTTCCCACTCTTGCCTTTCACAGATGTTCTTCATCCACGCATTCTCTGCCATGGAATCAGGGGTGTTGGTGGCCATGGCTCTGGATCGCTTTGTGGCCATTTGTAATCCTTTGCGCTATGCAATCATCCTCACCCCAGTGGTTGTCACCAAGATCGGCGGCCTGGTGATGCTGCGGGGTGTGGGGTTGACCATCTCCTTTCCAAGTCTGGCCCATCGGCTCTCTTATTGTGGTTCACACACTATTGCCTACACCTACTGCGAGCATATGGCTGTGGTGAAGCTGGCCTGCGGTGCCACCACCGTGGACAACCTCTACGCCTTTGCTGTGGCAATATTTCTTGGCGTGGGGGACGTGGCTTTTATTGCTTACTCCTATGGGCAGATTGTGAGAACGGTGATGCGTTTTCCTTCACCAGAAGCACGTGCCAAAGCAGGAAGCACGTGCACAGCCCATGTGTGTGTCATTCTCTTCTTTTATGGACCTGGCTTTCTCTCTGTGGTCATGCAGCGGTTTGGGCCACCTGCAGCCTCTGCTGCCAAAGTCATCCTGGCCAATCTTTACTTGCTCTTTCCACCTGCCCTGGACCCTATTGTCTATGGAGTCAAGACCAAGCAGATACGGGAGCGGCTTTTCACTATTCTAAGCTTCAATCGAATTGACTCCACTTGAGGGCAACCAACTCCCATGATCGTACTTCAAGAGACCAAAATGCCTTCTTTTTGGCCCAAGAGCCACACGGCTTGGGCCATGAAATGATCCTGAAGGTGTGGACCTTAGCAAATCTTGTCTGAGAGCTTGGCTGTTTAGATATTGGCATGAAAAATCGAGAAGGGCTGACTACGTCACTTGACCAATCATCAAGCAAATATTTTGCTAACTTTTCTTTCTGAAAATATGTTGTTTATTTGCATTGATAAGTACATCAGGCAATTGAGAAACAATCAAGACTGTGACTTGGATTAAAATGTCTTAGTTTTTCAGAGAAGAGGAATGGACGATTGTATATTTTGGCCACATGAATTGACACAAGGAACCTTCACTCATCAGGCATTAACACGCAACCCGTCTGAAGGAATGAATAGTCACCACCTACCAAATTATCTTTGATCTTAGAGAAACAGGGGTGGCAAACCAGGGGGATAATTTAGAATTAGAAGCTTATAAGAGAAATTATTTAAAATATGTATTCTCTATTTCAGTTCAGAAGTGAAGCAGAAACTTGGATTCTTCACTCAATGTGGTGTTTTCATCCTATTTTTGAGTTGGAAGATCCTTTATAATTCTTAAGTGATACATTTGTTAATCCCAGAGAATTAGAATAATTCTGGTTTTTTCATGTTTAGTCTCTGATGTAGGGAGTTAACAACAGTTCTACATTTACTGCTAACATAACCATTCTGCTTGTTCGGTTTATCATTTCTCTTCATTCTTGACTGCTCCCCATCCCCTTTCCGGTTCCTTCTGTTTGAAGAAATTTAATATGCTTGTTGTATATTCTTAAATGTTTGTGTATCTTCTTAATAAACATGCTATTTGTGTCTTGTGTATTCTAAAAATACATTTGTGACCTACTCGGATTTTCCCAAGTGTTTTATGGTCCCTCAGTTCCAAGATTTTGGTCTAGATTATTTCTTACGGGATGTCAGCTCCTTTTTTAATCATCATCATTTTCATTCATCTTGAACTTCAAATTTTGCTTTTCTGGAAAAGCTTTTTCAAGTCACTTCTTTTTGACCTCAGAGCAGTCTATCCAGTATTTATTATTCATTATTCATAATTAATTTTACTTGTCACTGTTATGTGCTGTTGAGTCATCTGTGACTCATAGGGACCTTGTGCACAACAGCTCTGAACCTTGCCCTAGCCTGAGCCAATTTTCCAGGGAGATGATATACTTCTATATATTTTAATTGATTGAATAATCTTTGTCCTCACTTCACTAGATCAAGAATTCTATTGTATTTTTAGGTTTGTACTTGTCACATAATTGGATTCTAAGCAAATACTTGTTGGGCACAGAAATGTCACTGTTTAATGGGTTGTGTCATTATTAGCATATCCCTTCCTCATTCCTTCCCATAGTACCTATTTTGAATGATTAAACACATGTGTGTAAATCAATCAAACGTTCTCAATACATTTTTACTGAAGAAATAGAATGATACCACAAAATTACTATTGCCATTATAATCACAACTAATCTATTGTGTTTATCTTGTAATCATTACTAATACCACTTTAACTGAACTTTCCAGGATTAGTAATTTCACATGGTCATACTTTGGACACTGTGTAGAGGCGCTAGAGAACATTATTACTGTGAGAAGGTAGATTTGCCCCAATATACCTATAAACCAAACAAAAAGAAAAACCATCTTTTCATTTTTATCATATTTTCTCCTTTTCTCTACTATTTTTTCCTATAGTTTGAGTATTTATTAGGCTGTGGAGTTATAATAACTCTCAGTGTGATGGCTGACTAACTTTGTAATAGGAAATTTATGATAATTTTAATACTGCTTATGGTAATTAATGATATAAAATATATTGTATATGAATGATTGTATAAAGTACATGTACAAAACAGGATGTACATGAATGATTACATGCAAACCAACACAAATTTTAAAAAATGTAATAATTCTATGGTAGAGATTGATCTCAAATAAAGGCCTTGTAGAAAAAAAAAAGAGAGAACTACAGTTCTACTGTCTTGGAACAGTGAGGGGCCAGAGAAGGCCATGATTTCATTGGAGTAGAGGGATGACAAGAATGACAAGGAATCCCTGAGTGGTATAAAATAGCATACTTTGTTGATAACTAAGAAGTTGACAGTTCAAGTCCACTCAAAGTTACCTCGGAAGAAATATCTAGTGATTAACTTCTAAAAATACCTGCACGAGAATACCGATGACACATGTTGCTATGAGATGAAACTGACTCAGCAGCTGTTGTTACTGAGTTAGTTCTGCTTTTACATACTTTTAACACTGTGGTTTTAAATTATAATACTTGTTATTTGTGTGATAATAAACATAACATATTATTCCATAATTCATGAGAACAAGTTTTTAAAAAATTTTCTGTTAGTTTATTTACAAAATTCAGATACATTGTTTTCAAGAACAAATTCTTTCAATTTCCCTAATCCCCCTCATCAAATTGTACAACCCCATAATTAAGTTCCCCTCCCCCTGAACATCCTCTTCCTTCTGCTTACAACCTCTCCCACCCCTCTTGGATCCTTATACTCATTCTACAATAATGGTTTTATAGGAGAGCAAGGCCTTTTTCATCATAGGAGTTACTAGTTTTGTTTTTTTTTAACATCTAATAGAAGACCTGCCATTGACAGACATTAAATAAATATTTAGGGGACTCTTGTGGCATAGTCCATAATGATTTGCTCTCTATAAAAAGGCCTCAATTCTCAGCGGATTTGAATCCACCAGAGCCTCCACCTGAAAAAGTACACAGGTTCTCCAGTTTCCATTTATAGCCTCAGAACCCAATGGTTTATCTATTTGAGCTTGAACCATCTCTACTGCTGTGAGTCTGTTAGCATCGTTTCCAAGGAGAATGTGTTCATTAGAGTGGAGCGTTAGTCAGAGTTATGGCCAAGGGAAGAGTCTTCCTGCTGGTGAGGAGACGCAAGTGAGGAGACCTGAGCTGATTTCATTGAGAACTTGCTCAGATGTGCCTGTCTTGGATCTGAAGTGGATGTCTTTGGGCTTGCCATATTCCACTGGAATAGTAGCAGAATGCTCAGCTCACCTGAGGTAGAAGGGCTTTTTATGTTGGGTTGGGTTATTCATAAACATATTTTGAGATGTATTGTATATAGAAATTTTATTGAGGAGTATATCTGATAACAACAATGGTCATAAAAGTTAGAGGAGCAGGATAATGCAGAGAAAGAAGTTCAACTGTGATGGATTTTTCCATAGAGGCCCCTCCTCTGCTGATGGATGTGGTGTTTCTGAGCTGGCACAGTTCTTCAGTGTTGCTGCAGGATCAATAAAGGGGTCAGATCTCTAAACAGGCCTGAAACTGCATGTGGACTAATTTTAGAAAGCAAAACAACCTTGCAAGAAGACATTCTTTTTGATCTAACAAAAATTATTTACTACGAATTTTTCACAGCCAACACTCAAAAAGTGATAGAATGAGCACATTAAACTACAATATCTGCCAAGGAATTAATTGTGGCCCTAAGTTATTTTACAATAAAAAAGTTATTTTTCTTATAAGCAAAAAGCAAATAAGCAAAAATTATTTTGTTCTGTTCCCACAGAGCAGTGTGATTCATGAGATTTGCCACTACAATTGGTAGGATATATAGCATAAGAGAGAGTTGTGGTGGCTTAGTGGTAAGAAGCTGTGCTGCAATCATCCTGAAGGCAGTTAGAATCCACGAGCTGCTCTGCAGGAGAAACGTGGGCAGTCTCCTCCCATGCAATCGACAGCCTTGAAAAACCCAGCAAGGGTCACCTACGGCTTGGTTCTGACTTGATGGTACAAACAACAACATAGCATAAGGATGATGAGCAATGCTGGACAGGGGTGAGTCATCCATTCAAGAGCTGGGACCATCTTTACTCTTGCTTTGCTGCCTAATTATCTGCCCCTGGGACACAGCGCTGTCTGCCTCCAGTCAATCTGGAGGCTAAATTTGATGCTTTTCTGGTGTGCCTTTGAATCCTCTGGGAACTGTCAATTAGAATTAATGGCTGATCTTATTCACACTCATTAGAGTTGCTTGAAGTAAATATCAAGAAAGGATTAGTCTTCCAGGATGGAGATGACAGAACCAGCTATGAAGGGGTTGCACGAGATTTCAGACCTGAAACATAAGGTCAGGTTTGAGTCATGGTTTAAGGGAAGATTACCGACAATTTCCTTGAGAGGTGTGGTGAGGACCTAATGGGTTGGGAGTTAGGCTGCCAACCCAAAGGCAGGTGGTTTGAACCCACTAGCTGCTCTGTAGGAGAAAGCTGGATAGTCCGCTCCTGTGAAATTTATAGCATCTAGAAACTTGATGGAGGGTCAGCAAGGAGTCGTTTCTGAGCCTCAAGCAATGATTTTTTTAGTAACTGACAACTGGTTTTTGCCTTTCCCACGGCTCTTGTGACAAGGGTTATTTCTTGCTTTGGCTTGTGTTGTTATGTACCACTGAGTTGGAATGGATTCGTAGCTGATCCTCCACTGGATTTTCAGAGGCAGTAAACCGTACAGGAGAAGATTGCCAGTTTTTCTCCTGTAGAGCTGCTGCTGGATTTGAACTGCCTGTAGACGGAAGTGCAACTCCTTACAGGTCGGTTACCAGAGGGCCCTCTTGACTAGTGTGGCACTGTAAAAAAAAAAAAAAAAAAAAATCAGGGAGCTCTGATTACCTGGAGGGTGAGAAGTTGTACTGCCATCCCAAAAGTGGTTTGAATCCACCAGTGGCTCTGAGGGAAAAAGATACACAATCCCTTCACATACTATTTTGAATCCTCAGATATCTCTGGTTTGATACCTCTTAGAAGTTGTAAGCTTGCTTTCCTTGACTCTTGAGTAACTGGTTTCTCCAGGTTTAGTTCCTCAAAACTAACCCTTTCTGTTCTATTCTTCTTACTATCTACTATTCATATCACACGTTAACACAAAGTTTCCTTTTTTTTTTTTTTACAAAGTTTCCTTTTTTTTTTTTTACAAAGTTTCCTTTGAGATTGTAGGTAACTACAGATCCCACTAAGCAATTGTGGGGCATTCTTAGGAGCATTTAACATGGTCCTTGGCTGCATCTTCACTATCACACATGATACATGGAGATACAGCAGGTGAATCTCTTCTCAAGTCTTGCCAGAGGCAGTACTCATGCTTCTTATTTGAAAAACATGTATACAGACCTGTATTTGATATCCATTTTGGCATTCAGAGCCTGCTATGCAGATCTTCTGAATCAGTAATCCTCTTCATCACTGCTACTCATAAGTTAGGGCAGCAGACCATCATGGAGATTGAACTGGGCACTGAGGGTGTTGAGAAGGGAGGACTATTGTGGCACTTTCTTTTTTCCAGATTCTGTTTTTGAGTCATACTTAAAACTGACAGGACACTTTAAAGCATGCTATGACGTCAGTCTGGAGACTAAGGTGAGCTTGATCCAGGCCATAGTCTTTGCAATTACTTGCTATGCATCAAAAAGCTGGATAGTGACTAGGGATGATGGAAGGGAGAATGATGCCTTTGAGCTGTGGTGCTGGAGAAGAGAATGAAATATACCATGGACTGCTAGGAGAACAAACAGGTTCAGCCTGGAGAGGGTGAAACCAGGCTTCGAGCATATTGCAAAGAGGGACCAGTCCTTGGATAGGGATATCATGCTTGGGAGGGTGGAGGGATAGCACAAGAGAGGAAAACCCTCAATGGGATGGACTGACTCAGTGACTGGGGAAATGGGGTTAGGTGTATCAAAGATGATAAGGTTGGCTCAGGATAGAGCAGGGTTCAGAGCTGTTGAGTCGCTATGGGTCCCTAGTGACTTGGCAGCACATAACAATAGCAAACAAACCTCGGTTTATAATAGGATTTGAAAGTAGATCATATTTTCTAATCTCAAATTACTTTTAGATGTATGCTTGAAAGTGAATAAAGAGTAATTTTTAGGGCTATGCTATGAATTATGACAGTATTATTTTACTGACAACACCTATAAACTAGTGAGTGTATCTGCCCCATTATGGTCTACGCTTTAACCATTTGATGTGCCAGTAAGATTTTTCCTTATTGCTTGACTATTTTTTTAGATATTTATAGTATACTTTGGTGAAAAGGAGAAACTCAGTCCTAGGCTGAGCAACACACCATCGAAATACCCTGGACCAGAAAAGGTGCTACATTACTTAGTTCACATCATGGGCTCACCATTCAGACAAACAGAAACTCTGACTCAACAGCGTCATTCCAATCCCATCTTTCTGCTGAGCTGGCAAATGACACTGTTCCGGGCCATTCAGTCTGTTTTCTGTTTCCCACCCACAACTTGCAGGCCTGTTTTAGATTTGTGTGCTTACATGCTTTATAGTTTGCTCTTTTTTTTTAATTGTGAGACAGAGCATTTTATTTTTCTTTTTTCCTCTGTTTTTAAAATTTTTTATCATTATTAATTTTAATGAAAGTCTACAGAGACCTTGGATTTCCATTCATTCATTGTTGCACTTTTCTCCCCTCCCAGCCCTCCCCCCTAGTACACTACTGCCTTGGAAAAGTAAAAGACAAATTCTTTCATTGTTTTACAGACCCTCCCCCAGGTCCACTCCACCATGTAGCCTTCACTCTAGACTCCTGTCATGACAAAAATACCTAATCACATATCCCTTTTAAACAGTTTTCTCCCTCATCTGTTTCAGTGCAGTATACATTATTGAACCCATCTTTCTCAGTCTCTCCCCAACTCCAACTCAGTCCTGTTTTACAACTGTGGCACCATGCAGTATTTGTCCTTTTGTGACTGAGATACTTCACTCAGCATAATGTCTTCCAGAGTCACCCATTTTGAACAATATTGCATGAGTTCCTTGTTTTTCAATGCAGTGTAGTATTCCATTGTGTGAATATACCACAACTTTTCTATCCATTTGTTTGTTGATGGGCACTTAGGTTGTTTCCAACTCCTTGCTATTGTGAACAAAGCCACAATAAACATGGGTGTGCATATATCTGCTTGGATGTCAGTGATGGTCTCTTTGGGGTATATTCCCATTAGTGGAATTGCTGGGTCAAATGGTATCTCTGTTTGTAGCTTTTTGAGAAAGCGCCATACCGCCTTCCACGGTGGTTGTACCATTTTACACTCCCACCAACAGTGAATAAGGGTTCCAGTTTCTCCCCAACCTCGCCAGCATTTGTTGCTTGCAGTTCTGTTAAATTTTGCTATTCTTACTGGGGTGAGATGATACCTCATAGTTGTTATAGTTTGCTCTTATGGGCATAGCACTTGTCTGTCAATTTGTTGTGCAGGGATGACTTTTGTGTTGCTATGATGCTGGAAGCTATGCCACTGGTATTTCAATATCTGCAGGCTCACCAAAGTGAGTAGGTATCCGTGGAGCTTCCAGACTGAGATGAAGATTAAGAAGCAGGACTGGGTCATTCACTTCTGAAATGATAGACCATCTAATACCCTATGACTAACAGTGGAACATCATTAGATATAGTGAGGGTAGGTGAGTCCCTTGAGTTGGGAGGCACTCAAAAAATGAGGAGAAACAGCTGCAAACATCGATTAATAATTGGAACATGCACTGCAAGAAGTATAAATCAAAGAAAATTTTAAGTTGTCAAAAATGAAATAGAACACATGAAAATCAACACCCTAGACATTATATCGGCCATTTTGAACCAATGAATATATGATCTACAGTAGAAAAACTGTGTTTTTCTAGATCTATCTTGAAGTACAATGATATGAGTGATAGGCTACTATCTATACACAGAAAGGAAAAACTCACTAATACAACTATTATTCAAATATACACACCAAATATTAAAGCCAAAGATGAAGAAATTGAAAAGTTCTACCAATTTTCACAGTCTAAAATTGATCACATACATAATAAAGGTTTATTCATAATAACTGATGACAGGAATACAAAAATTTGAAACAAAGGAAAGGGAATGGTAGTTGAAAATTATGGTTTTGTTTATAGAAATGAGTTTGGACAGCAAATGATAGTATTTTACACAGCCAATGATTTATTCATTGCAAAAACCTTCAAAAACATAAGTGGCAAATATATACCTCAAATATGGACCTCACTTGATGAACTACAAAGGAATCAAATTGACTACATCTGTCAGAATATTCTCTGAGAAGCTTTGTATCATCAGTCTAAACAAGGCCAGGGGCTGAGTGTTGAACAGACCATCAATTACTCATGTGCATGTTCAAATTAAAATGGAAGAAAATGAAAACAAGTCCACAAGAACAAATATATATCCTTGAGTCTATTGCACCTAAATTTAAACTATCTCAAGAATAAATTTGGTGCACTGAGCACAAATGACCAAAGTTCTGATAACTTGTGGGTGACATCAAGTATATCATCCATAAAGAAAGTAAAAAGATCAAAATACAGGAAAGAGAAAAAGAGCCAAAATGGATATCAGAATAGACTATGCATAAACTTGCATTGGAATGAAAAAAGCCACAACAAGGGGAAGTACTACTTAGATGAAAGAGTTGAATAGAATATTTAAAAGGGCAGCTTGAGGAGACAAAGCAAAGTATTAGAATAAAATGCGCCGGAGTTAGAAACTAAAAGTGAAAAACCTGCCTGGTACTTCTTAAACTGAAAGAACTTAACAAATTCAAGCCTCGAATTGCAAAATTGAAGATTTCTGTGGGCAAATTTTTCAATGATATAGAAAGTATAAAAACAAGAACTAGAATATAAAGAGAATTGGCCAACAATAGAACAGTTCAGGAAGGAACATCTGATAAAAAACCAATAATAATGAGAAAAATAGTTCAAGCTGCATTGAAAGCACTGGCAAAAAATAAGGCCTCAAGAATTGATGGAACATCAGTTGAGGTGTTTCAACAAACAGATGCAGTCCTGGGATGTACTCACTAGTCTATGCCAAGAAATTTGGAAGGCAGATGCTTGGCTAACTGACTGGACACGATTAATATTTGTTACCATTCCAAAAAGAGGATTCAACAGCATGTGGAAACAGCCAAACAATATTTTTAATATTTTAATCAGAAAAATCTTGGGGAAGATTATTTTTTAAGAAGCTGGAACAGTATATTGACAGGATATTTCCAGAAATTCAAAATCAATTCAGAAGAGGTCAGGGTCCAAGAAATAGCATTGCTGATGCTGGACACTCTTGGGTGAAAACAGAGAATAAAAGGAATGTTCACTTATGTTTTATTGATTATGCAAAGGCCTTTGAAGGTGTGGATCATAAAAAGTTATGGTTTTTATGAGCACACATAAATGTGCTCATGAGAAACCTAGACACAGACCAAGAAGCAGTTATTCAAACAGAACAAGGGAACACTGTATATTTAAAATCAGGAATGTGTACTTCAGCATTGTATCCTTTCTTCAAACCTACTCAGTCTGTATGCTGAGAAATTAATTGTAGACTCTGGAATACATGAAGAAGAATGTGGTATCAGTGTTGGAGGAAGACTCGTCAACAACCTTCAGTATGCAGATAACATAACCTTACTTGTAGAAAGTTAAGAAGACTTGAAGCATTTGTTGCAACCTTCAACATGGATGAAACTCAGTATCTCAATATCTATCTAGCAAACAGAAATCCTCACCGCTGAACCAACAGGCAACATCATGATATATGGAGATATGATTGAAATTGTCAATCATTTAATTTTATTTGGATCCAAAATCAATATCCATGGGAGCAGTAGTGAATACATCAAATACATGTTGCATTGGGAAAATATGCTTATGGCCAAAATCCTTTCCAAAGTGTTAAAGAGCACTTGACCCAAACCATGGTCTTTTTAGTTGCTTATGATACATCTGAAAGTTGGACAGTGAATAAAGATGATAGAAGAGGAATTGATGTCTCTGAATTGTGGTGGTGTTGGCAAAGAGTTTTTAATGTCCCATGGACGACCAAAGGACAAACAAGTCTGTTTTGAAATGTAGAAATGCAGCCATGGTGCTCCTTAGAGGCGAGGATGGTGATACTTAACAAGATGATCTCACATTCTTTGGACATATTGTCAGGTGACGATTGTCCTTGGCAAAAGACTTCATGCTGGAAAAGTTGTAGGGTCAGAAAAAGAGAGGAAGATCCTCAACAAGGCTGAGTGACACCATGACTGTAACGGTCTATTGTGCTCAAACATGTCTGTAAGTGTGAGGGCAGTGTGGGTTAGGGCAAGACTCAGGTCTGCTGTTCATAGAGTCACTGTGAGTTGTAGCTTCTTGACATAATGACAGCTAATACATAACTCTATATAACAACTATATATAGCTATATAGAACTATGTGTAACAACTATACAGAAAGCCAGATGAAGTATCTTCAGTTTAAGATTTATCTCACAGCATTATTCAAAACCTCTCCCACTTCTCCAGTCTCTGAATTCTGCTATATCTATTGCCCAGTTACTAGAGTTTGCAACACTGGCTGTCCCAGCTAATGCCATCCTGTTAGTCACCATCTAGTTGGAACACTTTTCTTCATGAGCCCAGGTACTATCCAGTTGGTCACTTCTCCCTAAGAGACATCATCCTCTGCCTCATTGTCATCATCAAGGTCTTGTCCATCTTCCAGTTTGAGACTTCAGGACAAGAGGGCAGAGTAGACAGAAGCTATTTCAGCCCTCCTGCAACAAAAACCTTCAGTAAATAAAAAAATTTGACATGCATGATTATAAATGAAGAGTTAAAGATAAACATAGAATGAGGGGATAGATGATGCATAGCACCTTAAATGATGTAGCACAGTCATTTTGAATAGCTCTTTATTTACTGTGAGAACTCAGGTCACTAGCAGTGCCCAAACCAGAGTCTAGTGGGCAGGAAGGTTGCAACAGGTCTCGTTGTTCCCCATTTCCCTCTTAAGTTTGAGTAGTGACTTTCCCCTCTGCCAACCAGTGGGATCCATTCCCTGCGCCATTTTATATTTGGCACCAGGAACTTACAGAACTCTAAAATACCAGCCATCTTCCAGGAATCTGTGGATTGTAACTTCCTGACCTGCAGTCACCCTCTGGAGTTGTGGGGCTACTACTGAGAGTAGTGCACCCTTCAGTGTGTTCATCGTCCATGAGGATTTCAGGTTGGCAGTGATTATCACTGAATGCTAACCATATTTGACAGGGCATCTGCCAACGTCCACTGCCCATACTGGTAAAGGTACAGTACCTAGTCAGGCAGACAATTTGAGGCGCCTCTGAGGCCAGAAGAAAGAAACTGTCACACTTTGGGTGTCCTCACTTACCACAGACACTTAGAGACTGGACAGCTTGTCTCCATACACAAACTCAACACAACTGTATTGTCAAGAAGGCAATAGGCAACCACAAACCAGCCAAAACCCTTAGAATAAGATAGAATAAAAAAAAAAAGAGAGAGACCAGAAATATAAATCAGGAAAACCTTGCAGAGGAAAAAAGGATATTACAACTTCCTTTTTAAGGAATTAAAAATAATATTACTCGTCTATTCTACAAATAAAGCAAAACACATAAAACATAGAAGAATTGGGGGAAATCCTATGCAAGATCAGATAGATAAAATACATGAAAAATTAGATGCAATTAGATGCAATGCAAAAACAGCAAAGTGAAATTCAGAATATCAAGGCTAAATTTGCAGAAATGGAAACCATATGGGAAGGACAAAGAGAAAAAATGGAAGAAAAGGAAAAAATCAGTGAATTAGAAGACAAATTTCATAATGTTAGAAGAAAAATTTAAAAAAGGAAGGAAGATAAATGAAGAAAGTCCAAGAGTTACGTATAACAACATTACGAAGAATAACTTATGTCTGATTAAAATCCCAGAATAAGAAGCTACCAAGAAATGTACAGAGGAGACTGTTGAAAAATTTCCAACCATTATTTAAAAAAACAAACAAAAAAAATCAAGCAGCTGAGTGAACTCCAAACAGAATTGTCCCCAAAATAAAAACATCAAAATACATCATAACTAGATTTTCCAAAACTAAGCATTAGAAGAAGGACATTAAAAACACCTTGAGAATGCAACAAAAGGTAATAAAAATAATAAAAAACCAACTTGGGAAAAAGAAGAGTCACCTACAATGGAGAACTAATAAAATTAAGCTCAGATTTCTTAGTAGAAGCCATGTACGAAGAGGGCAATCTGAGGACATACATAAAACTCTGAAAGGAAAAAAATAATTGCTAACCAATAATCTTGTTCTCAGTAAAATTGTCTATCAAATATGATAGTGTAATTAGGATGTTTCCAGATAATCAGAAACTAAGGGAGTTTCTGAATACTAAATTAACTCTACATGAAATTTTAAAGTGAGTTCCTTGCCCTGAGAATTAACAACAGATAAAAACTAAACTATTGAGAAATTGATTCAGACACAGAAATAAAGTGCATCTAATACTGAAATTAGGAAACCAGTAGATGTGCCATCAAGTTAACTACTACTCATACGAACACTATGAACAACAGATCTGAACCTTGCTCTAGCCTGTACCCTCCTCACAATCTCCAATACACTTGAGCACGTTATGAAAGTCCTCTTTGAAGAAATAGGTGATAAAGCTTTGTCACACATACTTTAGGCATGTTTCTAGGAGAGGGACATTGTGCTTGGAAAGGTGAAGAGTTGGTGAAAGAAAGGAAGACCCTCAACCAAACAGGTTGATACAGTGACTGCAGCAATGGGCTCAAATATTTCAGAGATTGTGATGAAGGTCTTCCTCTTCTGTGCTGCCCTCCACCCTCCCAAGCATCATGTCCCTTTCCAAGGATGGATCCCTCCTTACAACATGTTCAAAGTATTTCAGATGAAGCCTCAGAATGCTTGCCTCCAAGGAGCTGCTGGATTTAACCCTCTCAAGGATGAACCTGTTTGTTTTCTTAGCAGTCCATGGTACACTCAATACTCTTCTGCAGCACCACAGCTCAAAGGCATCCATTCTCTTTCTATCCTCCCTAGTCATTGTCCAAACTCTCCGATGCATAACAAGTGATTGCAAAGACCATGCATCTTAGTCTCCAGAGAGACACCATTGCTCTTCAGTACTTTGGAAAGGTCCCTAACAGCAGGCTTTCCCATCGCAATACATCTTTTAATTTCCTGGCTGTTGTTGCCAAGAGTGTTGACTGTGTAGCCAAGCAAACTAAAGCTGCGAACAATCTCAACTCTTCACCATCAATCCTGATGCTGTCAATTGGTCCAGTGGTGAGAATCTTTGTCTTCTTGACACTGAGCCTCAATCCATATTGAAGGCTGCAGTCCTTGACCCTCTGCAGCAAGCGCTTCAGGTCCTCCTCAATTTCAGCAAGCAGGGTTGTATCATCTGCATAACGCAGATTGTTGATAGATCTTCCACCAATCCTGACACCACATTTCTCCTCATAGAGCCCAGACTCCCAGATAGTCTGTTCTACATACAGGTTTAAAAGGTATGGAGACAGGATGCATCCCTGGCCTACCCCTTCCCAATTTTGAACCATGCAGTGTTTCCTTGCTCTGTTCGAAAATAAATATATAAAAGAATAATAATAATAATAATAAGGAAGACCTGTTAATATAACTATTATTCAAATGTGCCAACAGCTGAAGTCAAGGAGGAAGAAAGTTAAGATTTTTATTAAGTTTTTCAGCCCAAAATTGACCAAACATACAATCAAGATGCATAAATGATAACTGGTGCTTGGAATGAGAAATTTGGAAACAATGAAGAAAGAATAGTAATCGTGAAGTACGGACTTGGTGACAGAAATGAGGTCAGAAATGGAATGATCAATGTTCAAGGATTTTAATCGTGAACACATTTTTTTTTTAGAAAAAAAAAGGGCAACTTTATACATGAACCTTACCTGATGGACTGCATAGGAATCTGACTGCATCTGTGAAACGAATAGTTGGAGAAGCTCGATATTAGCAGTCAAAACCAGGCCAAGTGCTGACTGAAGAAAAGATCATCAATTACTCCTGTGAAAGTACAAATTGAGATAGAAGAAAATGAAAATAACCTTACAAGAGCAAAAATATGATCTTGAGTCCATCCCATCTGAATTTAAAACTCATTTTAAGAATAGATTTAAAGACCTTTTCAAAGGAGAAAGACCAAGGAGATATTACAAAGAAAAAGAAAAAACCAAAACGGATATCAGAAGAGACCCTGAAAATGCTCTAGAGCTTAAAAACCAAAACAAGGGGAAGAGATGATGAAGTAAAAAAAATTAGAAAAAAATAGCAAAAAAGCTGAACAGAATACTTCAAAGGGCATCTTGAGAAGATAAAGTATTATAATGGAATGTTACAGAATGCTAGAATTGAAGAATTAAAAAGAGAAGAACTTGCTTGGCATTTCTCAAGCTGAAATAACAGAAAAATAATTTAAGCCTCAAGTTGCAAAACTGAGAGATGCTATGGACAAAATCTTGAATGATCCAGGAAGCATCAAAAGACAGTGGAAGGAATACACAGGACCAGTATACCAAAAAGAACCAATGGAAATATTTCTCTCTACCTATTCAATCTGTATTCTGAGCAAATAATTTGTGAAGATGGACTCTGTGAAGAAGAATGTGACATCAAGTTTGGAGCAGTAGTGTATGAGAGTTTCAATTCCTCCACAGCTTCAACAGCATTTGTTGTTTAAGGTCTTATTAAACACTACGCATTTATGCTGGGATGAGATGATATCTCATTTTTGTTTTTATTTACATTTCTCTAATGACTAACGATCTTGTGCATTTCTTCATGTGTTTGTTGGCCATCTGAATGTCTTCTTTGGTGAAGTTTCTATTCATGTCATGAACCCATTTGATAATTAGATTTTATCTGTTGTTGAGATGTTGGAGTTTTCCATAATTATAGAGATAAGTTCCTTGAAAGACACGTCAGTGTAAAATATTTTTGCTAATATGTAGGTTTTCTTTTGACTCTCTCTAAGAAGAGTTTTGATGCATATGATGATTTTATTTTTGTCGTTGTTAGGTACCATCAAGTCAAGTATGACTCATAGCAACCCTATGAACATCAGATCTGAATCTGTTCTTTTGGCAGTCCATTGGACATTCAGTACTCTTCTCCAAAAGCACAACTCAAAGGCATCAATTATTCTTCTGTCATCTGTAGAATCATTCTAGTTCACTAGGGTTACTAGTGGTCATGGAGTATGTGCAAAAGAGACCCTGAATAAGCAAAGCACTTCTGAAAAACAAAACTGAAGTGACCTCAAAACCTTCTACACAGCGGTAATAACTAAAACAGCATGGTACTGGTACAATGACAGGCACTTAGACCAATGGAATAGAACTGAGAATCCCCCCCAAAATCCCATCTCTGGTCAACTGATAGTTGACAAGGAAATAAAATGTATCAAACAGGGAAATGACAACCTCTTCAACAAATGGAGCTGGCAAACCTGGACTGCTAACTGCAGAAAGCTGAAACAGGATCCACATCTCATACCATACACAAAAATCAACTTAAGGTGGATTAGAGACCTGGGAGAAAAGCCCCAAAATATAAAGTTCTTCAGAGACAAATTGGGAAGAAGCTTATATGGCCAAGTCTATGCTATAAAGAGACTGCCAAATACAGCCAGAAATGCACAATCTGAACAAGATAAAATTGATGAATGGGACCGTCTAAAGATTAAATCCCTGTGTGCACCAAAAACCCTTTCCAACAGAGTGAAAAGAAAACCTACTGATTGGGAAAATACAATTGGCAATATCATTTCATAAAAGGGTCACATATAAAAAGTTTACAGACTCCTACAGGGGGCCCCCACAAGGAAAAGACAGACACACAATTACAAAATGGGCAAAAGACATAGACTTTTCACAAAGAAAGATATTCAGATGGCCAACAGACACATGAAGAAATGCTCAAAATCGCTTGCAATAAGAGAGATGCAAATAAAATCCGCAATAAGGTACCATCTAACTCCAGTAGCAGTGCCAAGTTTAACAGGACAGCAAATAATATATGTTAGAGAGGTTGTGGCAAAAGAGGAACTCTTATAGACTGTTAGTGAGACTGTACAATGGTATAACCACTCTGGAAGGCAGTTTCCTCAGAAAGCTGAACATAGAAATTTCATGTGACCCAGCTATTCCATTGCTTGGAATATTGTTGTTGTTGTTATGTGCCATCGAGTCATTTCCGACTCATAGCGACCCTATACACAACAGCTCTAAACCCTGCTCTATCCTGCGCCAACCGCACCACCTCTGACACACCCATCCCGATTACCCCAGTCACCTAATCAATCCATCTCATAGAGGGTCTTCCCCTCCTGCGCTGTCCCTCCACCCTCCCAAGCATGATGTCCCTCTCCAAGGACCCGTCCCTCCTGGCAACATGTCCAAAGTATGTCAGACGAAGCCCTAGAATCCTTGCCTCCAAGGAGCAGCTTGGTTTAATCCTCTCCAAGATGAATCTGTTTGTTTTCCTGGCAGTCCAGGGTACATTCAGTACCCTTCTCCAGCACCACAGCTCAAAAGCATCCACTCTCCTTCTGTCCTCCCTAGTCATTGTCCAACTCTCTGATGCATAACAAGCGATTGCAAATACCATGACCTGTATCAGGCGCACCTTAGTCTCCAGAGAGACACTGTTGCTCCTGAGTACGTTTGAGAGGTCCCTAACGGCAGACTTTCCCATCGCGATACACTTTTTGATTTCCTGACTGCTGGTACCAAGAGTGTTAACTGTGGAGCCGAGCAAAGTGAAGCTGTGAACACTCTCAATCTCTTCATCATCCATCTTGACGCTGCCAATTGGTCCAGTGGCGAGAATCTTTGTCTTCTTGACGTTGAGCCTTAGTCCATACTGAAGGCTGCAGTCCTTGACCCTTCGCAGCAAGTGCATGAGGTCCTCCTCAGTTTCAGCAAGCAAGGTTGTGTCATCTGCATAACGCAGATTGTTAATAGATCTTCCACCAATCCTGATGCCACAATTCTCCTCATAGAGCCCAGCCTCTCGGATAAGCTGCTCTGCATACATGTTGAAAAGGTATGGAGACAGGATGCATCCCTGGTGTACACCCTTGGAATATACCTTGAGAAAATGAGGTACAAATAGATACTTGTACACCAAAGTTCATAGCAGTGTTATTCACCATCGCAAGAACATTGAAATAGGCCAAATGTCCAACCACAATCCAAAGGATTGAGAAATTATGGTAAATATACACAATGGAATACTACATAGCACACAGGAGCAATGCTTTTGTAAATCACTACCTAACTTGGGAGAGATTGGAGAGCTTTATGCTGAGTGAACTAACTCAGTCCCATAAGGACAACTATCATATAAAATCATTATTGTAGAAATAGATAACTAGAAAAATGTGTATGAGGATCTAAGAAGGGGAAGGTGTGAGCAGAATGGTGAGGATGGGGGGGGGATAGGGGGTGGAAATCATAGGGTTGCACAATTTGATGGGTGGGTAAAGGAAATTGGAAAGATCCCAAGTCAAAAACTCTGTTTACAAACTTTATAAGTAAACCAGTATAAAAAAAAATTTTATTTTAAAAAACAGTAAAGAAGATCCTATATAAAAATGCAAAAAATAATTGTCAAGCATGGTGTAGGTAGATGAAAAAACCTGACATAATTGTCTATGGCAAGATGGAGGTGAGTCCAGACACAGACAGTGGTCCTAGGAGAGTGGAGTGACTCTGAGGACAGGCAGATGTAACTCTTACAGGAAGTTCCTATAGAGGGAAATATATTTTCTCAGAAATCATAGAACACTATTTTGATAGGATAAAAAGAAAATGTTGTTAGATACTGTTTAGTTGATTCTTCAACTTCATTACATACTATCCCTACAGACTGCAGTCCTGACTGACCTTGTACCATCTTCCCTATCCTTGTTGTGGTTAAATCCATTATTGCAGTCACAGTGTCAGTCCGTTTTTTTAAGAGTCTTCCTCTCTTTCTTGAATCCTCTACATTTCCAAGTATGATGTTCTTCTCCAATACCTGGCCTCTCCTTAACAGCATGTCTTAAACATGTGAAGTAAAAATGAAGTAGGATCCATTACTCACATTTTAAGTTGATGGGCACAGATATTCTATTATTTTGCTTTAACTGAGGAAATTTGCAAAGAATAACTTTGCAAATAGATTTTGACTATGATTGTTCTAAGAGAATGTGTATTATGAACATGAGGAGAGGGAAGAAATAGCTTCCCTGCAGACACTCACTTCACCCACAGGTTTGCAGTTTAGTTTCATTTGCATAAAGAACAGAGAACCATTTGAGTAGGAAATCTGATGCACAGCTATTCAGGACCAGAACAAATTTAAATCAAGACCCAGTGGCAAAAAGAGCAACAAATTCCCTGAAATGAAATGATCTGTCTATGTTGGTGGCCAATACCAAAACAAAGACCTGAGGGTTACTGAGAAAACAACACTTTCTTTTTCACTATATTGAAAGTTTGGAAGCCTCTTAGTACATTGTCATCTCATCCTGTACCCTGTTGTACTTTGATGCGTATTCCAAGAACACAGATATTAATGATGAGAGCTGTAATCTCAGATATCCAGTGTGAGGATACCAAGGCTATGAAGGCAATAGATCTAAACAGAGAAAGTATTTTAGAGGTTGAAAGGGGACTTGACAAGATGGTAATAACAGTCATAGATTGACAGTAATTGTTATAAAATACAGTGTGAATGAATTATTGCATTCAACACAATGTGAATGAATCTGTACATGAGTGAAAACAATGTATACAATATTTTTACGCAAACCAATAGAAAATAAAAAGTATTGCAGAAAGTACAACTAAGCTCTTCATCACTGCTGAGTCAACATTGTCTCCTTGTGGCAATTGGCAGGAATAGCATCTTTGGAGTTAATTCTTCCCAACCTGTTCTTGATGTTTGAGAAAGCCTATGACTGCGTATTCAGAAAAAACCCAGAATCTTAGGCAGGTAGGAGTAATAGGAATCTTAAATGGGTAGGAGAAATAGGAAACTTCTTAATAAAAATTTAGGTGAATGACAAGTTTTTGGCAATTGTTGTTGCTGTGTGTCATCAAGTCAGAAACGCCCCATAGCGGACCCTTCAGCAGGTTTTCAGTGGTAGCATGTTGCCCAGGAGTTGACTGCCCATGTTTTCACTTTATAGTAGCACTTGGTGAATTTGAACTGTATGCCTTTGGGTTGGCAGCACAGCTCCTTACCCACTAGGCCACCAGAGCTCCTTTCAAAAATGCAGACATTTAAAAATATTTTTTTTGTTTTATATTAGTTTGGATACAAATTATGTATGCATTGTGTTTCATTCATATACATTGTTTTTCACACATTCCATCATATACATTGTGCTCCATATGATCATTCCTACACATTGTGTTTAATAAAATTAATCACCATTGATGTATGCCCACTATTACCTTGTCTTCTTGGTCCCCACTGAATCTTTCCTAATTCCTTCACTCCCTTCCTCTTACCACCAAACTCTAGGACTCCACGATTTTCCTCCTGCTCACCTTCAGCACCCTGGTTCCCTCTCCTTCCAATCTTGGACTCTCATACATATCTTACTAGTTATCCTTCTATTTTTACAATAATAGTTTTATGCAGTGTTTGTCTTGATGAGTTAGTTCATTTGGCACAATGCTCTCCAGTCTTTCCCATACTATGTAATGTTTTTAAAAATTGATGCTCCTGGGTGTTATATAGTATTCCATTGTGTGAATGTACTATAATTTCTCAATCCAGTTCTTTCTTGATGGACATTTGAGCTATTTCCATGTTCTTGCCATGGTGACTAATACTGTAATAAGCATCGGTGTACAAATCTCCATTGGTGTCCCAGTTCAAATTTCCTTGCGGTAGATACTTAGCAATGGAAAATCTGGATCATAAGAAAGTTTCTATGTTTAGCTTTTTGAGGAAGTGCCAAACAGCCTTCCAGAGTGGATGTATCATTCTACGACCCCACATAAGAGTTCCTATGGGGCATTTTGAGTCTGATGACCATATGATAGATTACTCTGGAGATGAAAAGACAAGGAAAAATGGGGTTGCCTTTATAGTAAAAAAAGT
>NW_006399794.1:9899744-9931686 GCF_000299155.1 Elephantulus edwardii
TACTCCTTGGAGGCAAGGATTCTGGGGCTTCGTCTGACATACTTTGGACATGTTGCCAGGAGGGACGGGTCCTTGGAGAGGGACATCATGTTTGGGAGGGTGGAGGGACAGCGCAGGAGGGGAAGACCCTCTATGAGATGGATTGATTCGGTGACTGGGGTAATAGGGATGGGTGAGTCAGAGGCGGTGCGGTTGGTGCAGGATAGTGCAGGGTTTAGAGCTGTTGTGCATAGGGTCGCTATGAGTCGGAAACGACTCGACGGCACATAACAACAACACCAACATCTCTCCACATCCTTTCCAACATTTATTATTTGCTGTCTTGTTAAACTTTGCCATATCTACTGGGGTAAGAAGGTATCTTTTGTTTTGACTTCCATCTCTCTTATTGGCAGTAATTTTGAACATTTCTTCATGTGTCTGTTGGCCATCCAAATGTCTTCCTCTGTGAAAATTCTTTCCATATTATTTGTAATTGGGGTATCAGGTTTTTTTTTCTTGTGGAGGCCCTGGAGTATTCTGTACATAAACAGGAGAGGATAATATCAATGAATGGGACCTTCTAAAGATTATGTTTTTGAGTGCATCAAAATTTTTTTTCTAATAGAGTTAAATGAAACTCTACTGACTAGGAAAAAAACCATTTTGGCAAAGCCATCTCAGACTAGAGTCTCATAATGAAAGCTTACAGAATACTACAGGGCCTCCACAAAACCAGACTTTTTATTTTCTCTGTCTTTTTTTTTTTTTTTTAATTTGACTAGTTCTCTGTGTTGGCAATCAGATCCAAAGAACTTGCTTAGACATAATTTCAGATTTTACCCTTCTTTTCTTCATTCTCTATACATTGTGTTTACTTGGCAAACTTTCATAGTCTATAGGAAGGGAACTGGCCTGCTGTTTACAGCTCTCTAGTGGTTGGAAACATACTAGTAACTGGAGCACATTCCTGTGCTCTGAGAGTCTCAGATTTTTTCCCCCCTCCATTTCTTTTTCTTGAATGGTTGACAACACTGTCTAGCTTAGTCCCATCGGCTTGATTTTCCTTTTGCACCCACATATTTTTCCCCCTTTGGATATGTTTTCAAGTAGATTTCACAGTAAATCAAGATAATAGATGTGTTGGAATTACCAGTGCATCTCATTCTCCTACTCACCACAGTGGTGGATCGACGGTCCTAAATATACCAAGAGTCAAAAGAAGAATCAATGCCTTTGCGGTATGATGTTGGAGAAGAGTGCTGAATATTTGATGAACTGTAGAAAGAAGAATTAAATCTGTCTTGGAGGAAGTGCAACCAAGGCACTCCTTAAAGGAAAGGACGGCAAAGCTTTGTCTCACATACTTTGTTAGGAGGGACCAGTCCTTGGAAAAGGACCTCATGCTTGAGCATAAGAGAGGAAGACCCTCAACGAAACATATTGATACAGTGACTGTAACAATGGGCTCATTTATTTCAGAGATGGTGAGGACGGTGCAAGATAGGAGAGAGCTCACGTTTGTTGTTCACAGGGTTCCTATGAGCCATAGTTGACTTGATGCCACATAGTAACAAAATGTACCAGAAGGAGATCTGGTGACCTAATGGGTAAGAAATTGTGCCTTGAATGTGAAGGTACACGGTTTGAATCCACCTACTGCTCTGAGAAGTGACCAGTCTCCTCCTGCGATATGTACAACCTCTGAAAACTCTCTGGAGGGGGTCAGCTATGAGTTGGTTCCAACTCCCAGCACACAACAATGAATGTACCAACGCTCTTGAGAAGGAGCTTTCTGAAATTCACTTTTACCATAGAGAGCCTTGGATTTTAAATTTGAAAGTTAATTTTAATGCCCTGGCTGTGATTCCATTTCAGTTTTATTATTTCACAAATCACAAATAAGAACATGCCTTCTATAATTTTGGCTTTATAAAGTTATATTTATTTAAATATTAACTATAGTTGAGAGAGAGTCTCCAGGCATTGCAAATGGCTCACAGCCCACTGCTAATTTAAAGACAAAAGACATGAACTCACTTTGTGTTACAACAGAAGTAAAGGCGTAATAATTTGCCACTATGGAGATTGTAGCCAAAAAAATCCCCATTGAACAATGCATCCATCTGCCATGGAGCCAGGAATTGCCATGAAGTTTCATGAATCAGAAGAGACTTAGCAGCAATAAACAGCAACAAATAGTTGCAAGAGCTGAGTTAAGTCAATGTGAGAAATTAACTCTGGAGTCAAAACATGCAGTTTAATATTCTTTTCCACTTTGGACAAATAATTTGATAACTCTTGGTGTCCTACTGGTAAGAAACTGTGCTGCAACTCCAAAGGCATGTGGTTCAAATTCACCAGGTGCTTTGGAGGAGAAAGATGGATGGTCCCCTACGATGTTATTTACTGCCTTTGAAAACCTACTGAAAGGTGAGCTATGGGTTTGTACTTACTTAATGGTTGCTGTTGTTGTTATGGGCCGTCGAGTCGCTTGCGACTCATAGCGACCCTATGTACAACAGCCCTAAACTCTGCTCTGTCCTGTGCCAATCGCACTGTCTCTGACACTCCCATCCCAATTATCCCAGTTACTGAATCAGTCCACCTCATAGAGGGCCTTCCTCTCCTGCGCTGTCCCTCCACCCTCCCAAGCATGATGTCCCTCTCTAAGGACCGGTCTCTTCTCACAACATGTCCAAAGTATGTTAGATGGAGCCTCAGAATCCTTGCCTCCAAGGAGCCACTCAGTTTAACCCTTTCCAGGATGAATCTATTTGTTTTCCTAGCAGTCCACGGTATTCTCAATACTCTTCTCCAGCACCACAGCTCAAAGGCATCAATTCTCCTTCTATCCTCCTTGGTCATTGTCCAACTCTCTTATGCATAACAAGTGATTGCGAAGACCATGGCCTGTATCAAATGCACCTTAGTCTCCAGAGAGACACCATTGCTCTTCAGTACTCTGGAGAGGTCCCTAACGGCAGACTTTCCCATGGCAATGAGCCTTTTAATTTCCTGGCTACTGGTGCCAAGAGTGTTGACTGTGGAGCCAAGCAAACTAAAGCTGTGTACAATCTCAATCTCTTCACCATCCATCCTAATGCTGCCAATTGGTCCAGTGGTGAGAATCTTTGTCTTCTTGACATTGAGGTACTTAACAAAATTATTCCTCAGCAGTACATAGTACATAAACTGACAATCTTGGGAATATGTACTTACTGTATTATTGTGAGGAATATACATTATAACCAGCAATTATAAAATAATAACAACACACATTATGGGCTTAATAAAACCTAATAAATCATCATTACTATTAGTACACTCACTCAATTTTCAGTCTAAAAATGGCAAAAAAGCATATTTTTTGATAAACTATAGTCTTAGCTTGAAGCATAATACTTTATGCATAATAAGGTTCAAATACATTTTTGTTAAAGGAAAAAGTTAAGTAATTTTTTTCTTTGTAACAATCCTGTGTCAGATGATTCATCCCCCTGCTTTACAGAAGAGAAAACTGTGGTTCTGAGAGTTTGTTGTCAGCCCACAAAGACAAGTCAAGAAATGATGTAGCAAGGGTCCAAAATTAAGCCTTTTATTATTTTCCTCTTCAAATATTCCTATGATTTAGAAGTAGAGAAAGGTAATTTGCTTATAAGAAAGTATGTTTATGTTTTTGTTATGTGCCGTCAAGTTGCCGGTGGCCCATAGGGACCCTATGGACAGCAGCTCTGAGCCTTGTACTGGTCCTGAGCCAGTCTCACTAATTCAGATACACCAACCCCCATTGTCCCAGTTACTGTATCAATCCATCTCATTCATGGTCTTCCTCTCTTGTCTCTCCACTCTTCCAAGCATGATGCCATGGACTGGTCTCTCCTGGCCATGTGCCTAAAATATGTGAGACAGAGCTTCAAAATCCTAGCTTACAAGGAGAAACTTGGTTTCACCCTCTCCAGGACAGACCTATTTGTTTTCTCAGTGGTCCATGGTACGTTCAAGACTCTTTTCCAGTCCCACAACATTGATTCTTCTGTCATCCTTAGTCATTTTCCTGATCTTAATGCATAGCAAGTAATTGCAAAGACCATGTCTTGGATTAGATGCACCTTAATCTCTAGACTGACATTGTTACTTTTCAGTACTCTGGAGAGGTCCCTGACAGCATATTTTCCCAATGCAATTCATCTTTTGATTTCCTGATTGCTGGTGCCAAGAGTGTTCATTGTGGACCAAGCAAGCTGTAATTGTTAACAATTTCAAACTCTTCTCCCTCTATCATGATGCTGCCAATTGACCCAGTGTGAGAATCTTTATCTTCTTGATGTTGAGCTTCAATCCATATTGAAGACTATAGTCCTTGACCTTCTGCAGCAAGCTCTTCAGATCTTCTTCAGTTTCAGCTATCTGTACAATGAAGGTTGTTGATGACTTTTCCTTCAATCCTGATGCCACATTCATCCTCTAAAAGCCCCACTTCCCTAATGATCTGTTCTGCATAGATTGAAAAGGTACGGAGACAGGATGCATCCTTGACACACACCTTTCCTGATTTTGAACCAGGTGGTGTTTTCCAGTTCTGTTCTGAGGACTGCTTCCTGGTCCAAGTGTAGGTTTCATATAAGCACAATCAAGTGTTCTGTGACTCCAAATTTCCTCAAGGTTAGCCATGATTTGTTGTGATCCAAAGGCAAATGCTTTTGCATAGGCAATGAAACACAGACAGACATTCTTCTGCTACTCTTTGCTTTCTGCCGAGATCCACCTGGCATTGGTGGTAATGTCTCTAGTACCATAACCTCTTCTAGACCCAACTTGTATTTCCGGTAGTTCTCTGTCAATGTACTGTGCTAGTTGTTTCTGGATAATCTTCAGCAGGATTTTGTTAGTGTGTGAAATTAATAATATTGTTTGATAATTTCTACACTGCGTTGGGTCACCTTTTTTTGGAATGGGAAAAAATATGAATCTCTTTCTGTCAGTTGGCCAAATAATTGTCCTGTAGATTTCTTGGCACAGTCTGGTAAGCACATAGAGGGAAGCATCTATTTATGGAAATATGTCAACTGGCAGTCCATCAATTCCTGGGCCTTAATTTTTTGCTAAGTCCTTCAGAGCAGCCTGACCTTTTTTCTTCATCAATATTGCCTCTTGATCATATGTTGTTTCTTGAAATTCTTCTGTTAGCTAATTCCTTTTGGTACAATGACTTTGTATACTCTTTCCATCTTCTTTCAATGCTTCCTGAGTCATTCAATATTTTGCCCATAGCCCCCTTAAGCATTGAAACTCAAGGCTTGAATTTGTTCTTTAGTTCCTTCAGCTTAAGAAATGCCAAGCAAGTTCAGCCTTTTTGATTTTCTGACTCCAGATCCTTGCACATTTTATTATAATACTCTGCATTATCTTCCCGAGCTGCTCTTTGAAGTCTTCTTTTCAGTTCCTTAACTTCTTGATCTCTTCCCTTTGCTTTGGCTTCTTGGTGCTTTAGTGCAATATTCAGAGTCTCTTATGATGTGACATCCATTTTGGTCTTCTTCTTCTTCCTTCTTTGTAATTATCTTTTGCATTCTTCATGAATGATATTCTTTATATTCTCTCACAGCTCATCTGGTCTTCTTTCATTAGTGTGCAAGGCTTCAAACATGTTTCTGAGTTGGTTTTAAATTCATGGGGATAGACTCAAGATCAAATTTTGTTTTCTGTGGAAATAATTTAACCTTCTTTAGTTTTAATTTGAACTTGTCTATGAGTATTTTAAATACTCGAAACCCCTAAGTCCAGCAGAGCACACTTAGACTAACATATACGGCAACTGAGGCTGAGCTCTCAAATTTGGAAACACAAAGAAGGAGGAAAAAATATAAGCAGAAATTAATGATTGGAAGGAACATGGAATGTGAGAAACATGAATGAAGAAAAACTAGACATTGTTAAGAAAGAAATGGAACACATAAATATTGACATTAGATGTTAGTGAAATGAGATGGTTTGGCATGGGACATTTTGAATCAGATGATCATATGATCTACTATGCTGGAGATGAAAAGGTAAGAAAAAAACAGGGTCACTTTCATAGTTATAAAGGTCGTTCCTAGACCCATCTTGAAATAGAATATTGTAAGTGACAGGATAATATCCATACACATACAAGAAAGACCTGTTAATACCTCTATCTTTCAAATTTATGCACTGACAACCAGAGCCAGAGAGGAGGAAATAGATGATTTCTACCAACAGTTGCAGTAAAAAATCAGTTGAACGTATAACCAAGATACATTAATACAAATTGGTAACTGAAATACAAAAATTGGAAACAAAGAAGAAGGATTGGTAGTAGAAAATTATGGACTATGAAACTGGAGATTGAATAATAGGATTTTTTACAGTCAATGATTTATTAATTACAAATACCTTTGACTGTGAAACAGACCGGCAATTACTCGAGTGCAAGTTCAAATTGAAGGTGAACAAAATGAAAATCCACAGGAACCAAAATATGATTTTGAGTAAAAAATGGATGTCAGAAGTCTCTCTGAAACTTGTACTAGAATATAAAGAAGGCAAAATAAAGGGGGAAAATGCTGAAGAATGATGATCAAAAGATTTCAAAAGGCAACTAAAAAAGACAAAGTACAATAATAAAATGTGGAAATAACTGGAGTTAGAAAAATAAAAAGGGAAGAATGCATTTGACATTTCTCAAGCTGAAAAAAACTGAAGAACAAATTTGAGCCTAAGTTGCTAAAGATTGAAAGATACTATGGGCAAAATATTGGATGCAATTGGAAATCCCATGATCAAATCAGGCACATTTTAGTCTTTAAGCCAATATCATTGCTTTTTAGCATTTTGAAAAGGTACTTGACTGAAGCTTTTCCCAATGTAACATATCTTTTGATTTTTTTCTTGTGTGTGTGTGTGTGTGTGTGTCTGCTGTTAGCCTGGGTGTTGATTATGGATCTAAGTAAAATGAAATAGTTAATGGCTTCAATCTTTTCTCTCTCTCTAATGATGTTGCTTGTTGGTCTAGTGGTGAGCATTTCTGTTCTCTTGATGTTGATATGTAATCCATATTGAAGACTTTGTTCTTCTTCAGCAAGTGTGTCAAGTCTTCTTCACTTTCAGCAAGCAAAGTTGTGTCATCTGCATCACACAAGTTTGCAGAACACAGTCTCATTGTTGACGAAACGTTCTCAAATTCTGGTGGCACATTCTTCTTCATGCAGTTCTCCTTCTGGATTGAATGGTATGGAGAAAGGCATGTAGGCAATGGAATTTTATTTAATTTACCTTTTTGTATCCTCGATCAACTACCATGGAAGCAGCAGATAAAAAAATAAAACAACCTATTGCACTGGCCAACGCTGCTGCCAAAGAACTCTTTAAAATGATTAAGAGCAAAGATTTCCCTCTCTTTCCCCCTCCTCCTTTCTTCATTCATTCATTCATTCATTCATTCATTCATTTATTTCAGGCTTATCATAACTTAAAACATTTAAATCTGAATGAAAGTTTACAAAGGAAATTGGTTTTCTATTCAAATGTTTATTTTTATAAACCCACACATTTAGCTTTATAACATTAATTACAAGACCTTCATGTAATCAAGGGAGCTCTGGTACCTAGTGGTAAGAAACTACACTGTAATCCTGAAGGCACCAGTTCAAGTCCACCAGCTGCTCTGTGGGAAAAGGATGGGCAGTCTCTTCCAGTGTGATTAGCAGCCTCTGAAAATCTGCTGGAGGGTCAGGTATGGGTCAATTCTGACTCAATGGTACAACAACAACAACAATAATGTGAGCACAGTCTTCCCACTCACTTCCTATACATCTTAATTTTATTAATCCTTCTATCATTTCTTGCCTTTTGAGATCACTATAAAGACTAAGGTGCATCTGATCCAAGTTGTGGTATTTTGAAATGCTTCATATGCTTATGAAAACTGGACAAAGAATAAGGAAAGCTGAAGTAGAATTGATGTCTTTGAGCTGCAATGCTGGTAACGAGTTGAAATATACTATGGGATTAAAAAAGAATAAACAAATCTATTTTGGAAGGAATTAATCCAGAATTCTCCTTAGAACCAAAGATAATGAGATTTCTTCTCTTATGCATCAGACATGTTATCAGGAGCCAATGCGTGGAGGACATCATGCTCAGAAAAGTGGAGCATTAGTGAAATAGGGAAAGATCTTCAGTGAGATGGGTTGACACAGTGACTGCAACAATTGCCCGAAGCACAACAGAGATTAGGAGGTGATGCAGGATCAAGCAGGCTTTCCTTCAGTTGTATACAGGGTCAGTATGAGTTGGAGCCAGCTTGGTGGAACCTAACGACAGGGTACATCAGCCCAGGGCCGTGACTTTGGTTATGAAATTAAGTTCAAACTATGAACAGTCACGAAAGTAAAGATCTTGGACATGAGAACACCTAAGTCAATTATAGTCACCTCTAGAGTGTTTCTTGAGTTACCTTCTCTTTGAGAAGCATTCACAGAGAAAAGCTTTCCTGTCCTCTCATTTACCATTGACCTAGGATCCTTTGCTAACTAACTAGGAATGTCCCTCTGTCACTCCTGGCATAAGGTTAGAGTGCTGAAGAACTTAGTTTAATCTTCAGAAATGTAGCTAAAGAAACTTTTCCCAAGTTTTTCTCCTCTAAGCTTCAATGACCAGGGAGGATAGAAGGAGAATTGATGCTTTTGAGCTTTGGTGTTGGGGAAGAGTGCTGAGAGTGCCAAGGACTGCTAAGAAAACAAACAGATTCATCCTGGAGAGGGTTACACCGGGATGCTCCTTGGAGGCAAGGATTCTGAGGCTTCGTCTGACATACTTTGTACATGTTGTAAGGAGGGACCGGTCCTTGGAGAGGGACATCATGCTTGGGAGGGTGGAGGGCAGGCACAGGAGGGGAAGGCCCTCTGGGAGATGGATTGATTTGCTGACTGGGGTAATCGGGATGAGTGTGTTGGAGACAATGAGATTGGCACAGGACAGAGCAGAGTTTAGAGCTGTTGTTCATAGGGTCACTATGAGTCGAAAGTGACTCGAGGGCACATAACAACAAGCTTCATTACATTTTCCTTTATTTATATTCCTCTAAAATAAGTGACCTTGGATCTCTCCCAGCCCTACACACACCAACAATGCTGAATTTAGGCTTTAATAAGATATTCTCCTGGGAAATAGACCATAGGGTCTCAGGCTACAGGTGCCAAACAGGGCACCAGCTCCTATGTGCTATGGGAATAAAAGGGGTAGTGGAGCCAGAACCCATGAAAAGCCATCAGTACCTGGGAAGGGGCCAGTTCCATTTTTTTCAGAAACAGCAGCAGTGCACCCTGGTGAGTCTTGGGCTGGGACTAGAAGTATGTAGAGAGAGGAAGAGACTGTGAGTTTAGTGCAAAAAAAGTATTAAAAAAGTATTTAAAAGTATTAAGCCATATAGATTCTAGTACAATAGTCAGTGGTAGGCATTTTCTTAAGATTTTACCCAGATCTGAGGCTGATTCATTCTGTGGTCATACAAGGTCTGCATCCTCAAAGACCTGCACTTATTTTGTGACTATGTGGCTAAAGCTGAGTTACAAGCATTCTTTTCACCCTGATCAAAATTGTTCTATGAACTAATATGACTACTTTTTATTCTCGGCAATTATAGCTGAGTTTGGATCTTGCATTGTAATTTTGACTAGGCATTTTGAGATGGTCATGTCTCATGGTCAACAGGTAACCACTGTGACCATTCCTCAGTGATGGGTTGAAGTATCAAGGTCAAAGCAATTCCCCGAATGGCTAGCCATTCCTCATTTCCCATATTAAGAGTCTTCATTTTCACTGAGGAGAATATAGAGAAGGAAAAGGATTCCAGATATTTCTGAATTTAAAAGAAACTGAATAAAAGCTGAAAGTATAATACTTTGGGAGAATATATTAGGAGCATAGGAACTCTGAAAACATCGTGCTGTATTTATCTGTTAAGAAGTTCTTGGCAATATTCTTGAGTTCAGTTTCTCTGTGCTTACTCACCTCAGTTTCAAAAATATATCATTTCTTATTCATTTGAATATAGCTATTTTCTTTGTTCAGGATTTGCGACTTTCTTTGGGACTATTCAGGATTCTTAAGATCACTGTTATTAGAACCACATCTGTACTGAATGTGTATGTCTGCAAATCTCTCTCTTCTTTTAATTAAATAAGCTCAAAGAAAAGAACTTCCTTTTTTCTTAACCCATTTTAAGAAGGTATCAACTATTCTTTCACTTGTTCAGAGAGTCACTTTCAGGACCTGAGACTTGAAATCACTGGAAAGGATAGACCTTTTCAGAAAAGGTGAGTGTGATCTTTATGCTTAATTTCCAGATTCACACTGTAGGTAATTTTTCTAAGCACTTATGAAAATGCATAGCACCGCAGACACAGAACTGGCTCTATTTTAATTTATTCCTGAATCCTTGGTTTACCTTAAAGCCTGGCAATAAATAGGTAGCTAGTTTTTAGAATGTAGCTAGTTTTTGTTTTAGCTTTTTAAGGTAGACCATTTTGCTTACTAAGAAATGGGTCCGATTGTTGGTTTATTTGTCTAAATTATACTCACTGATTTATCTTTGACAGCTAGTTTATCTTTGATAAATCTCAACTATTTTGAACCAGTTTTAAAGGCACCTACTTTTAACATGACTTGAAGATACCTCTTATCAGAGTTATGTTCTCTTTAGAATCTTTTAGTTGCTCTCACTCCATGAAGAATTTTTAATAAATTATGTATTTAAATTTAAGCAAAACAAGACACCAACTCAAGATAGATAGAAAGGAAGGGAACTGTTTGACTTTAGACAGACATTATCTGAGTCTCCAAGAGATCTTTCTATGGAGAAGTTAAGTTGTAGTTGTAGGAACTTCTCAACAAAAGCATGGGAAACAAAACTCTTGTAGTACTTTTCAGCCTAAATGGATTTAAGGGATAGCATGAAGTGGAAAACCAATCTCTGGCTATTGCTAAAGTAGCTTAGGAATAATGAATCTTTGTGGTGTTATCAGAAAGACTGATCTCTATTTTGAGGCAAAATTTTTAAAAGAAATTTTAAACTTTCTAATGGACATTGTTAGATGGATCTTAGCTGAAAGCAGAGAGTACCAGAGGAATGTCTATATGTGTTTCACTGTCTATGCAAAGGATCACAACAAATTCTGGCTGACCTTGAAAAAAATGGGAATCCAAGAACACTTAGTTGTGCTTATGTGAAACTTATATTTGGACCAGCAAGCAGTCATCAGAACAGAGCAAAGAAACATCTCATGGTTCAAAATCAGGACAGATGTATCCAAGGGATGCATCCTATCTCCGTACCCTTTCAATCTATATGTGGAACGGGTCATTCAGAAGGCTAGATCCTAGGAGAAATGTCGCTTCAAGATTGAAGGAAAACTGATCAACAACCTGCATCATGATGATGGCGCAACCTTGCTTGCTGACTCTAAGGAAGATCTGAGGTGTTTTCTGCATAAGATCAAAGATTGCAGATCAAAGATCAAGATCAAGATAACAAAGATTCTCATCACTTGGACAATTCAATTGTCAGCATCATAATAGATGGAGAAGAGATAGAGATTGTTAATAATTTCAGCTTGCTTGGTTCCATAATCAACACTCATGGCACCAACAGTTAACAGTCAGAAAATGACGACAAATTCCATTGGGAAAATCCACTGTCAGTGAACTCTCCAGAGAACTGAAGAGCAGCAATGTCAGTCTAGAGATTTAGGTGCACCTGATCCAAGCCTGGGTCTTCACAGCCATTTGCTATGTATTGGAGATTAGGACAATGACTAAGGATGATAGAAGACGAATTAATGCCTTTGAGTTATGGTGCTGGAGAAGAATGTTGAACATAACATAGACTGCTAAGAGAACAAACACAGGTCTGTCCAGGAAAGGATGAAACCAAACATCTTCCAGGAGGCAAGGATTTTGAAGCTCTGTCTCACATACTTTGGGCATGTGGCCAGGAGAGACCAGTCCATGGAAAAGGACATCATACTTGGAAGAGTAGAGAGACACCACAGGAGAGGAAGACCCTGGACGAGATAACTGACACAGTAACTACAGTAATAGGGCTAGGTGTGTTGAAGACAGTGAGATTGGCTTAGGATAGGACAGAGTTCAGAGCTATTGTGCATAGGGTCGCTATAAATCACAGGCAACTCAATGGCACACACAATATGCTGCTCAATCCTTGGATATGGAATGACATTCTTGGACCCAAATTCTGAAAGCCCAACTTTTCTTAATTTCTTAACCAGGCTAGTGCAATAGTTATTAGCATTTTAAACATTACTGTTTTTATCTTTTGAAACCCTCTTGAAAATATAATTGCTTTTTTTTATTTTTTAAATTTTATACTAGTTTGTATACATTGTTTTTCACACCCGATCTTTCCCATTTCCTTTACCTTCCCCTCCCTCCACCCATCAAATTGTACTGCCCTATGATTACCCTCCTGCTCATCCACACTTCTACTTCTACCCCCCCTCCCCTTGGATCCGTGTATATGTTTTACTAGTTTTCTTTCTATTTCTACATTAATAGCCTTATACAGTATTTGTCCTTATGGGACTGAGTTAGTTCACTTAGCATAATGCTCTCCAGTCCCTCCCAAGTTAGGTGTGATCTACGTGCTGCTCAGTATTCCATCATGTGAATATACCATAATTGCTCAATCTATTCAATTGTGGTTGAATTCATCATTGCAAGAACATAGAAAATCTTGTATCTTATTTGAAGAACAGTAATAGCATTTCCAATAGTTTCATACTCCATGTCAGTCTATACCTCAGGCACAACTATCCCTGCCATGAGAATAGGAAATTCACAGTCCCTTCAAAAGACTCAAATAAAAAGATAACACACTGGAAAATTCACATAGAATAGTAAGTGTAAGTAATAGAGTAAGTAAGCATTTGATGGACTCTATATATTTGGGGGAAGGAATAAATTATTGGCATTGGTTGAGATTAAGAACTGGTTTGTCTTCAATCCAATATATCTCAAAGAATTAAAAGAAAAAGAAAAGAAGTGGGATCTTGTTCATTTCTTTGAAATGGAAGTTGGGCTTTTCCTGGGCCTCCAATGAGTTGGCTAAGCAGAGTTCTCTAATTTTCTGAAGAAAGGATTTGGCTAAGTAATTTTCTTTGTCAATTATAAGTAGTGTGGCCTGAGAGTACAAAACTTTTGATTACAGTCATAACTTTACCAACTCTCTAATTTTAATCAACGTGCACTGTTACCTCTGTTTTATTATTTGTAAATTAGAATAATAATGTTAATCACGCCCTACAGAGGAGGCACACTGGATAAGTGTTCAGCTTCTAACCAAAGGGTTTTGGTTTGTAACTGTGGATCCTCGGGAGAAAAGACCTGGCGATGCAGTTCAATAGATTACAGTCTAGGAAACTCTATGGGACAGTTTTACTCTGTAATATAGAATGGTTATGAATAAATAAAAAAAGTGTTATTAGAAAAGATTAAGTGACTATAAATTAACAATGACTACATTTTAATGTCAGTAATGGTGCTGCACCATTGGGACAAACCAAATACCCCAATGGATTCTGAATTCTACTACATCTATATTTTCTGTGATGTTGTACTTCTATTCTACTTTTAAAGGTTACTTGGATCTTCAATTTGATCAAGATATTTTGCATGGCAACGCCCAGTAACTCCTCCATTGCTCCAGTCTCTGAATTCCTCCTCGTCTGCTTCCCTAACTACCAGAGTTGGCAACATTGGTTATCGCTGCCCCTCAGCCTCCTCTTCCTTCTGGCCATGGGGGCCAACGGCACCCTCCTGATCACCATCTGGCTGGAAGCCTCCCTGCATGAACCCATGTACTACCTGCTCAGCCTCCTCTCCCTGTTGGACATTGTGCTCTGCCTCACTGTTATCCCCAAGGTCTTGTCCATCTTCTGGTTTGACAGCAGGTCCATCCACTTCTCTGCCTGCTTCCTCCAGATGTTCATCATGAACAGTTTCTTGACCATGGAGTCTTGTACATTCATGGTCATGGCCTATGACCGCTATGTTGCCATCTGCCGCCCCCTTAGGTACCCATCTATTATCACCAACCGATTTGTGGCTCAGGCTGCCGTCTTTGTTGTGGCCCGGAATGCCATATTTTCTCTTCCTGTTCCCATTCTTTCTGCCAGACTCAGATACTGTGATAAGAATATCATCAAAAACTGCATTTGCACTAACTTGTCGGTGTCCAAACTTTCTTGTGATGACATTACGTTCAATCGGCTGTATCAGTTTGTGGCAGGCTGGACCCTGCTGGGCTCTGACCTCATCCTTATAATTCTCTCCTACTTTTTTATTCTGAAAGCTGTGCTAAGGGTCAAGGCTGAGGGAGCTGCAGCCAAGGCCCTGAGCACCTGTGGTTCTCACTTCATCCTCATCCTCTTCTTCAGCACAGTCCTGCTGGTGTTGGTTATCACCAACATTGCCAGAAAGAGAATTCCCCCAGATGTTCCAATCTTACTCAACATCCTGCACCATCTAATACCCCCAGCTCTGAACCCCATTGTTTATGGTGTGAGAACCAAGGAGATCAAGCAGGGAATCAAGAAGCTGCTGAGGAAGTTGTAAGAGGTAAAAAGGATCAGTCTCACCTTTGGGATTCTTACTAAAAATAGGGAACTATTTTAGTGTTGTAAAAGAAATGACTGCTTTTTTTTATTTTGCTTTATCTCAAATGCAAGGCAGCAATGTATACATTCACTTATGAATTTTTATTTCTTTTGATTCAAAGGAAACCTCCCTTTTCTAGACTTTGTGGTTACCTGGAAATTTTCTTTGACTTAATTCCTAATAGGGATCCCTGATGGCATGGTCCATAGAAAGTCATGCTGCTAATCCGAAGATGATGCCTCTCTGGGCTGTTTTAGTTCACTAGCAGATAGATGAGATATATATGAGCAATTTATTTCTGCGTGTTTTACAGCTTTGAAAGCTTGTTGGAGCATCAGCTATTAATCTGTTCCGACTCCACAGCAATCAGAGGCAATAGTAAAAGTGGTAATCCTTAACAGAAGGCTTTGACAAGCCTCAACCAAGTGGAGCTGGGTTAGAGGGGAATTGCTTGACCATTAAGACAGCAATCTTCACATGATGTCATTAAATAGATTTAGCTGCCTCCTATTTTACTTAATGGCATCATATGAAGATTGTTTCTGTAATGGTCTAACAATTCCCCTCTCCAGCTCCATTCAATTCAGGCTTATGAAGACCCCCGACCAAAGATGACTCCTATTGGTAAATACTGCTATTCCTTGTTACTGACTGTTCCTTGTCACCGAGTCATGCAGACCTGCCAGGCTTCTGTTCGAGGGAGCTCTGGTGGCCTTGTGCCTAGGGAGTTGCATTGCTAACTCAAAGGCAGCACCTCTCTGCCATTTCAAATTCACCAGCAGCCCTGAGGAGCAATTTACAGCCTCCTGGACCTGCTTTGCTATTGATCTCACTGGAGGACATTTTCCATCTTTCTCCTACAGAGAATCTGGTGAGTTCTAGCCTCAAGTCTTTGGGTTGACAGAGAAACTCCTTATCACTAAGGCTACTAGAGCTTCCATTCTATAAAAGAGTACAACCTTCTAAACCATAAGCTGCTCCATGGGAGAAGGATGGGAAATCTCCTCCCATGAGATTTACTGCCTCTGAAAACCCACTGGAGGGTCAGCTATGAGCTGGTTCGTATTTGAGGGTGCACAACAGCAGTAACAACATATGCTGTAAAAGGGCTCACACACCCTTTGTGAGCTCTGGCACAATCCATAAGGAGCAGCACTACTAAGGCAAGGTTGGTATCTCCCTGGGGTTAGAATCCACCAGCAGCTCCAAGGGAGAAAGATGTGTAATCTTCTCCTGTTTGATTTACAGCCTCCAAAACCCCTCTGGCAGATCAGATTTGAGTTGGTTCCTAACTGCCAGTAACAAGTTTGAATTTTGAGTCTGAAACTCTACAGGCTCATTCTATTCTGCCTTTAAGGTGGCTGTGAGTCAGAATTGACTTGACATTGTGGGTTTGGTTTTGATCTTTATAAACTCTCTTGGGGAAAAGATGTAGCAGCCTGATTCCAGGAAGATTTACAGCTTTAGTAACAGTATAAAGCTTTTCTAATCTGTTCTACAGGGTTGCTATGAGTAGAAATGGTCTCTGCAGCAACATTTTGTTGCTGTTTGCTTCAATAAGAATCCCTGAGCAATGCAAACGTTAATGGATTCAGGAGCTCAGGATAGCATAGGAGTTCAAGTCGGTCCAGAAGTGCCTTAGTGAAAAGATAGGACTGGTGACCTACTTCTGAAAGAAATCAATCATTGAAAACTCTGGATCACAGTTTTGTCCTGACACATGTTTGACTCCACAACAAATGATATTTGGCAACAAGGAAGATAAGACACTCAATCAAATGTCTGGAAACTGATCGTTCCTAAGGATAATTAACATTAATCTCATTCTCTCCATTTCCCTATTTGCATCAGCCCCATCCTCAGCTATAGCTGGTAAAGCTTTCTAGATGTGGCTTCTCTATGGTTTGATTTTTACAGATAAGCGTATTTCATATTTTTAGTCTCCTTCATAATAATACTACATATTAACTTAATAGATCAAAGGAATATTTAACAGCAACAATTTGTGTCTTCTGGGGAAGAATATTAAGATATTCAAGATCTTAATTCTTGAACAATTTTATCAATTGGTCTACGTTATGCTTTCTTTTGTACTGAAGTTTATCTTGTATTATTATATTTAAGTATTCTACAGTATTCTAAATTTTTTATTGTGATTTGAGTGAAAGTTTATAAAACACACTGTTATTTTCAATCAATTATTCATGCACTCTCTTTTAACATTAATTATAATATACACAATATCTGATTGCCCATTTATTTCATGTTGTCCTTCCCTTCCCATATATTGCTGTTGGGTGCTGTCCCCTTAAGTACAACTCATAGAGGGTCTATGAACAACAGATCTGAACCCTATTCTATTCTGTGCCATCTTCCAAATATCTGATATACTTGAGCCCATTGCTGCAGTCACTGTGTCAATCCATCTGGTTGAGGGTCTTCCTCTCTTTTGCTGACCCTCCATCTTTCCAAGCATGATGTCCCTCTAGAAGGAATAGCCTCTGCTAGCAACATCCCCTCTGGTGGCCTAGAGAGAATATGCTGCACTGCAATCTCTAAGGCATGTGGTTTGAATCCACTAGATGCTCTGTGAAGAAGAATGGGCAATCCCCTCCCATGTGATTTACTGCCTCTGAAAACCTCCTGGAGGAAGTTATGGGTTGGTTCCAACTAGAAAGATAATAATTAATAATAATAATAGTAACATGCAAAAAGAATGTGAGATAAAGCTTTGTCATCTTTGCCTCTAAGGAGCATTCTGGTTGCATTTTCTCCAAGGCACACCTGGTTATTCTTATGACAGTCCATGGAATATTCTGTACTCTTCTTTCTTCTCCAACACCACAGTTTAAATGTCTCAATTCTTCTGTCATCCTTATTCAATGTCCAGCTCTAAGATGCATAGCATGTGTGTTTATTACCTATTAATTCATTTTCTACCCTTCCCTTCCTTACCCTGGTAAACATACTAGAATGATTCTATGTGTAAACCTTTCACTAGTTTTTTTTTGGTGTAACAGTGGTCTTTTGTAATATTTTAAGAAATGGTATGTGCTATCGCGTTGCTCTTCCTTCTATTACAGGCTTTTTATCTTCTGACCCTGGTATATTTTTAGATTTATAGCAAGCTTTCTTTGCTTTCCATACCACTGTAGTCAAAGCTAGGAGTGCTGGAATGGCACAAATAGCTAAGCACTTGACTATTTTTTTAAAACCTTCTTAAAGAGATTTGAGTGAAAATTTACAAAGCAGACTGGCTTTCCCATTAATAACACTGTATATGTTTTGCTTCCTAACCTTGATCCTTGTATTCCTACAGTGCCCATCTCTCACCCCCTCCCTGTGTTTCCCATTTTCACTAGCCCATTTTTATTGCATTCCCAACTTAATCCCTGGACAAATGCTGCCTTTTTGATCTTGCATAGATGATTGTTTTAAGAAGAGTGTTCCTGTCTGCTTTTTGTTTACCTTTTGGCTGAAAGTTGAGTGAGTAGGCTGATTTCAGTTCCAGGCTTCAGATACCACCAAGGGCTACAGTCTCAGGGCTTCTACTGGTCTCTATTAGACTGGTGATCCCTGGTATTTTTTCACAGATTTTTTGTTTTGCTCTGCATTTTTTCCTATCAAGGATCTTCTATTGTGATTTCTTTTAAAGTAGTCAGCAAGGGATCAATGGTTTTCCATGGGTGATTTTTCAGAAGTGGATCATAGTCCTTTCTTAATCAGTGTCTCTGGGAATGCTCATATTTCCAACCTTTTAATGAGTAGTTGAGCAGGTTAACTACTTATACCAATAGGTGAATTGAAATACTTTATTTAACAAAACAGGCATGTTCCTTTGCCTTTATTACCCTTTCTAATTTAAATTCTTCTTCAATTTAGATTTACTGATAATGACAAAGCAGACAATGTAAGGAGCCTTCCTAAAGTCTTCTTTATCATCCATTCCAAGGAAGAGTTGGCATGGGTGGAAGGCAAAGGACAACAGGACTATATCTATCAGCAGGGATGATACATATTGTCCATCTTAGTTTAACTGTGTGAGGCAAGGTTATTCAATCCAAGATATCCATAGGAAGATAAAGAGACACATCCAAAGAAACAGAGATAGTATTTTACACATCAATGCCCTGGTAACTTACTGAAATCCTCGGCCTTGTCTAAGTAGGAAAGAGAGGGGACTAATTCAATTTTCTAAGATATTTTCTTCTGTTTAACACACATATTGGGTGTAACTCATACTCACTCACTGGGTAAATTGGATTTTCATGTTCTTATCATGACCTAAGCAGCTAAGTGGCACAATGGTTAAAAAGGCTGGAGATTCAAATCCACCCAGAGATGTCTCATAAAGCAGGTCTGTAGCTCTGCTACTGGGAGGTCACACCCTTAACACTATGAAGCTCCTTTCATATCTGCAACATGTGCCCTCCATGAGATGGAATTGATTTGAAAGCAACTACTAACAACATCATGACCTATTTTGAATTACAAATGTTTTTCTAACCCATTCCAATTTTTTATTAAGCTACTTTTCTATGTATAAAAAAGAACATATTTCCAGATCGTATTACATTTCCTAGGTCATTTTCATAACGCTCATTATGATAAAAGGACTCAAATTTATGAATAATATTGAAATTCTCACTTCAAATATAATTATTTTCCCCCAAGAAAACACCAAGAGTATCTGAGATGAAATACTGTTTTGAGTGCACAAAAATATTTTAAAAATTACATGCTTTTAATTATGTAATGGCATACTGTAGCACCCTAGTAGCAGTGGCAAAGTTTAACAGGATAACACGCAATAAATGTTAGAGAGGAAATAAAGAGACAGGAAATCTCATACACTGTTGGTGGCATTGTAAAATGAAACAACCACTCTGTAAGGCACTTTCAGAAAGTTCATGAACAAGACGAACATTGAAATTCCATATGACCCAGCTATTCCACTGTTTGGAATATACCCCAAGAAAATGAGATCTGAGACACAAATGGAGATTTGGACACCAATGTTCATACCAGCATTATTCACCATTGCAAGAACATGGAAGGAGTCCAAACATCCAACCACAATTGAATGGATTGAAAATTTCTATTACATTCACACAATGGAATATTACACAGCACTCAGGAACAACAATTTTGAAAATTATTACACAAATAGGAAGGGACTGGAGAACATTATCCTGAGTGGACTAACTCAGTCTCATAAGGAAAAATATTTTATAAGAATATTATTGTGGAAACAAAGGGGAGCTCTGGTGGCCTAGTGGCAAGAAGCTGCACTGCAATCCCAGAGATATTCAGTTCGAATCCATCAGATGCTCTGCCGGAAAAGGAGGGGTAATCTCCTCCTGTACCAGCCAGATCCAATTTGATGGTACACACACACACACACACACACACACACACACAAATAATAAAATAAAATAAAATTTAAAAAAAGAATATTATTGTGGAAACAGAAAGTTAAATAATAAAATGTGTCTGAGGATCCAAGGTGGGGAGGGTAGGTGAGGATGGGCAGGGGGAAATCCTAACATCACACGATCCTGTGGGGATCTGGAAAGACAGGGTAATGATGGACATAGTTCAATATTGGTTAATTTTATAAAATATAATGAAAGCAAATGTTTGTATGAAACACAATGTATACTAACATTGTAAGCAAACCAACATAAAATAATTTTTTTAAATTAAAAAAAATTGTGTGCTTTTTTGCTTAAATTCTTCAAGATCCTCTGATTTCAGCTGTTTGTCCATTCATCATCATCCTCATATTGAACTTGTCCTTCATTGTCTGTTTCCTTATATAACGTGAACCTTAGGTCTCAGGTTCAGATGCCTAAAGTGGCCTCAGCCTATGAACTTTGCAGAGACAGAGTGGACCTGAGAGTAATGAAAAACAGCCTCTGGATCCTTGAGGAAGCTGTGCCAGATGATGCAACAACCGTAAGTAGCAACAATGCACTGTAGCTTCCTTGAGTTGATTAACTTTGGGGCTGGGAAGTTTATAAGGAGGGGGATGATGAAGCATGTAGGGACTTAGGTATTCAATATAAGTAGGGAAAATAAATTAGTTTTCAGGAGTATAACAGATCTAGTGCTGCAGAATCACATTCCACCCATTTCCCTAAATCGGATGCATTCTTGATTTCCCGTGGAAGATTTTTCTAGTTAGTGTTGTCTAGTATTCTTTGAGAAAAGTCAAGCTTTTCAAGTGAGGGCTCTTGAATTAATTCTTTACTTTTAGTGTTGTTTATGTAAACTGTAGACCAGGAACTCCTCCAGCTGCAGTTCAATCTCCAGAGAAGGTAGTCCTGGAGACAATAAATGCACCAGGACTAGTCACTCTCATTGCACTATTTACTCGTCTGTCTTCCCTCTCTTACTATCTTGATTACCATTACTTTTCATGATTCTTAGTGAATGTATCTTTTTCTATCACTCAACTCTTTAGAAGCTTGCAGACTGGGCGTGGAGTCAGTTCTTTATCTTTGGTTCAGTGATTCAGAAAAAAAAAATGCTATGCAGCGGAGCAAGCAACTGGAAACAAAGCAGATGAAAGAAATATATTTATTTTGTTAATGAAACTGGAATCTAGCTACAGGTAAGTTTTTATGGTCTAAAAGTGTGTATATATTTATATAAGAATTTATGTCTCAAGCTGGACCCTCAGTTATTTTCTAATTGGGATTCTGCTCTTTGAACATTAACAACTTTGATATCTTTACCAACAACACACTGTTCTAGTCTCTAATCCTTATGTGAGAAAAAGTGTTTGTTTTTTTTTTCTTCTAATAACACATTTGGCTATCTAGGAAAATTTTGTTATTCTTTACTTAAAAGTGAAACTGATTCTATTAAAAAATGGTCGAGTTTAAGGCAGAAATAGAAGGAAAAGGGATATCTAGTTTGTATCAAAGAGGTAGAATTAGAGATGCTGAAAGTCACTGGTCTCTGTCTGAGACTTGTGTTGGCCTATACTGAGAACTCTAGATGTGTTGATTATCTCTGTTTTTGAAGAGGTATCCCCATACTGGTATCAGAAAAATCATTTTTCTGAGAAATATCTTGATAAAGACATTAATGACAGAATATTGAAATCTGTACTATTGATCAAATACAGAAATGGAAACAAATGAAAGATGTTCTCACATACAACCCCCAAGCTGTCAGATGCCATGTGGCCAACACCAACACTAAACTCACGTGTTTAACAAAAGAAAAAGAGAAACATTTAATTCTTCCAATCTGAAGAGATGTTCGACACATGCTGCTATTAAGAACTTGAAATGTGGCTAGTCTGAAGTACACTGTGCTATAAAGTATATAAGCGCTTGTGGTCTAGTGGCAATAACTGCACTGCAATACTGAAGGCACGTAGTTTGAGGCCACCAGATGCTCTGTGGGAGGACAGGCCATCTCCTGTGTGATTAACTGCCTCTGAAAACCTGCTGAGGGTCAGCTATGGAGCAGTTCCAACTCAACGGTAAATAACAACAGCATAAAGCATAAAGTCAACAATTTTGGTAGTGCAGAGGGTAAAAACATTCAGTTGTTAACCATAAAGTCAGTAATTTGGACCTACCAGGAATTTGGTTAGAGGAAGTAGCCGTCTGCTTCCATTGACAGCTGGGACATCTTATACGAATTTCTACTCTGCTTTAGAGGGTTGCATTGGGTCAGAATTAATTCAGTGACAATGGATTTGATTTGGTGAGTTGGTATAAAATACACAATTGATTTTAGAGACAGTACAAACAATCTGAATATCTCTTGAATGTTTAAATAAAACTGTTTAGATACATTGACTCCAGTAACATAAATTCTTAAAAAGAATGTCTCTTCTCTTGATTTTTAATGCAGTTACTAGAAATTAAAAATTTCATATAGTTTCATGTCTTTTAGACAGTGATTCTAAATACACATGGAGTGTGACAATATTGTAGGCAAAATAGAAGGAAAACTTTGTTTCTTCCAACATCAGAAGCTGTCCTCAAGCGTTCACACTTGATACTCATCCTTGAGAAACAGGCTTCTGCTCTCCAAGAATAGGGAGAGAGGACTCTGGGAACGTCCAGTGCTCATTAGTTCTATTGTCAGTGTTGATAAAAACTGGCTGAGGTTAGATTTCTTCAGGGTATCTCTGTGAGAACAGTCTTGTGTACAGTCATTACTGGTACATTCTCTGCATGAGCCCAAGTGCTATCTCCTCTGCATTCTCTCCCTGATGGCATGTGGTCCTATTACTTACTATTATATCTAATATCAACCAATGTTGTGAGCAAAGTCTTAGCATGGTAATCACATGACAGGTTAACTCACAAATGTCTTTAATTTATTCTAGTCTTAGTGTAAAGAGCCTTGGTGGCACAGTGGGTTAAATACTGGACTACTAACAGAAAGTTCAGTAGTTTGAATCCACCAGCTACTCTACTGTAGAAAAATTAAGACATTTCCTTTTATTAAGATCTACAGTCTTGAAGATTGTCATTGAGTCAGCTTTATCACACAGTACCCTTTATAAAGCAGAAAAAAAACAAGGCTATCCATCGTCATGTACATGGTTTATAATCACTCATTCCTTTCAGAATATCATTCCTTTCACCCATTCCAGTGCAGTGTTCATTATCTAACTTTTGACTACTAATTCCATGGGCATTGATGGTAGATAAAAGTAAAATTAAATCCTTGACAACATCAATCTTTTCTCTATTTACTATGATGTTATTTACTGCCTTAGTTGCCAGGATTTTTTGAGATGTAATCCATACGGAAGACTATAGTCTTTCAGCTCCATCAGTAAGTTTTTAAAGTCTTATTTTATTCCTTTAAAAGAGTTGTGCCTTCTCTTATAATGTATGTTCTCATATAATGCAGGTTGTTAATGTGTCTTCCTCCGTTCCTGATGATACATTCTTCTTCATATAATCCTATATTTCAGATTATTTGATCAGTAAGCAGATTGAATGAGTATGATGGAGGATATAACCTTGACACACATTTTTCCTGATTTTGAAACTGTGAAATACCCCCTTGTTTTGTTTGAATAATTGCATCTTAGTCTATGCACAGGTTCGGCATGAGTACAATTGAGTGTTCACAAATGCTCATTATTCTCAATATTATCTATATTATAATCCATACAAATGTGAATGCTTTTGCATAGTCAGTAAATGACATTTAACATGACAAAAATGCATTTAAATATTTTTTCTGATATTCTTTGCTTTCAGCTGAAATCCATTTGGTTTCAACAATGAGATATTTCAAATCCTCTTCTGAATCTAATTTTAATTTCTGACAGTTCCCTTTTGAAAAATATGGTGTTGGTAATACAATGGGACTTTAGATGACATGACAGATTTTTATTTGACAAAGAACTTAATAATTGCAAATACTTTTTCCAAAAATTTATGCAGGATTCATGTAGGTTGTATCTATGAAAAGAGTGGGAAAGCTCAATATCATCAGTTACAATAAAGTCAGGGTCCAACTGTGGTGCAGATTGTCAATGTTTCATATCAAGTTCAAGTTGAAGTGTAAGAAAATTAAAATAATCCATGAGAATCAAAATACAGACTTGACTTTATTCTAGTCAGATTTAGAGAATATCTCAGAGATATGATGCTTTGAATACTACAGACTGATGACTAAATGAGTTGTAGGACAACATCAAGAACTTATATATGATTAAAGCAACAGATCATTTAACAATGGAAAAACAAAGAGAAGGCCAAAGAGATTCTTAAATTTGTGGAGAAACTAAAACATAAGGAAGAAATGAAGATATAAGAGAGATAAACAGAAAATTTCAAAGGGCAGCTTGAGAAGACAAAGCAAAGTGTTATAAGGAAATGTGTAGACTTGAAGTTAGAAAATCAAAACGGAAGAACACACTGTGCACAGCTCAGGCTGAAATAAATGAAGAAAAATGTTCAAGGCTGAACTTCACATTGATTCAATGCTAGGGGCAAAATATTCAATGATGCAGGAAGCATCAAAAAGATGGAAGGGATACACAGAAACACTGCACCAAAAAGAACTGGTTAACACTGAACCACTTCAAGAGTAGCATATGATCAAGAAGTAATGACACTAAAGGAAGTTCTGGTTGCACTGAGGGAACTGACCACAATGAAGTCTCCCTGACTTGCTCACTCATATGTGCCAAGAAATTTGGAAGACCATTACCCGGCCAACTAACAGGAAGAGACCCATGTTGTGGCCATTAAAAAAAAAGAGAGAGGCATGATTCAACATATGTGGACATAATTTAGTAACAATTTATATTATAAGCAAACAAAATCTTGCTGAAGATTATTATTTTTTTTAGAGAATACTTTATTAGTTTCTGTAATCAAACCCATGTAGATAAGACCTTACATATTTAATACAGTGCGTTACCCCTGTACAAATGGAAAAAAAATTTAACATTTTTAGACCAATATGGCTGTTAATTTCTGTACAACTGAAGATTATTAAAATAATGTCTAGAGCAGTATACCAATAGAAAACTGCCAGAAATTCTTCTAAATTCTTCTAGTAGGGTCTTTACTGTTACTGTTTTTAGAAAATAAGTTATTGTTTTCTTGTCTGGATAGGTCTTTTTTTTTCTTTTCTTTTTTCTGTTCTATCTTCCCAGGTTCTCAGAAGTCTCAGTTCTGAAGTCTGGTCAGAATACGGCAGATGGCATTACTCAATAACTCCTCCATCGCTCCAATCTCTGAATTCTTCCTCATCTGCTTCCCTAACTTCCAGAGTTGGCAGCACTGGCTGTCCCTGCCCTTCAGCCTCCTCTTCCTCCTGGCTATGGGCGCCAACGTCATGCTCCTGATCACCATTCGGCTGGAAGCCTCATTGCATGAACCCATGTACTACCTTCTCGGTCTCCTTTCCCTGCTGGACATTGTGCTCTGTTTTACTGTTATCCCCAAGGTCTTGGACATTTTTTGGTTTGATAACAAGTTGATAAGTTTCCCTGCCTGCTTCCTCCAGATGTTCATTATGAACGGTTTTTTGACTATGGAGTCCTGCACATTTATGGTTATGGCCTACGATCGCTACATAGCCATCTGTCATCCCCTCCGATACCCATCCATTATCACCAACCAATTTGTGTCGAAGGCTGCCATCTTTATTGTGGCTCGGAACTGTCTTCTTACTATGCCTATCCCCATACTTTCTTCTAAACTTAGTTACTGTGCAGGAAACATTATTAAGAACTGCATCTGTACAAACATGTCTGTGTCCAAACTCTCTTGCAATGACACCACGTTCAATCAGCTGTACCAGTTTGTGATAGGTTGGACTTTGCTGGGCTCTGATCTCATCCTTATTGTTCTATCTTACATTTTCATCCTCAAAGCTGTACTTAGACTCAAGGCTGAGGGAGCTGCAGCCAAAGCTCTAGGCACGTGTGGTTCCCATTTCATCCTCATCCTCTTCTTCAGCACAATTCTGCTGGTTCTGGTTATTACCAACCTGGCCAGAAAGAGGATTCCTCCAGATGTCCCCATCCTGCTCAACATCCTTCACCACCTCATACCTCCTGCTCTGAACCCCATTGTTTATGGTGTGAGAACCAAGGAAATCAAGCAAGGAATCCAGAAATTGTTGAGAAGGTTGTTAGATGTGAAATGAATGAAACTTGACCTTGGTAAAAGAAATTGATAATGAAGAATTATTTTCATGGTGCACAGGAAATTAGATTTTTCTTTCTACAATGTTTCACTTGATTATGGAGATACCCATATTTTGGCTCTTGCCTGCAAAAATTCCACCATAACTTATTGAATTCTGGAGTTACAAGTGTTTTAGCCAAAAACTTGTCAAGCAGTAATTAAAAGAGATTAGTTGGAGTTGAATGACACAAAAAATAAAGAATACACGTTTACTCTTTGAAAATGTTTGTCAACTTCCAGAATGACTCAATATATTGATATTTATAGTTCTTTTGGTTCAACATGTCATAGCTCAACTTGAGATTCTTTTGTGGAGAATTAATTCTGGAGTTATAATTCTGAGTAAATAAGTGACATACACAACCTCTTTAGTCTTGCCAGATTTTCATAATATTTTTAGCCAGTGATATGGCACTGGAAGATTAATTTTCTATGGTTCTTTCCTTTTATCTGATGTGTATTTTGTGTTTTGAGGAGACATGTGTGTGTGTATATATATATCTGTTTGAGTACCTATGTAAGTCTCTTTCTTAAGATATTCAAAGGCTTATATGAGTTATGGCTACATATTATCCTAGTTTATTTCTTCATAAAGTTTGTTACATCTCCATCATCACCTTATTCCCCGCCCCCTTTGGATATACATTTAAATTGTCGTTTTCATTCCACTTTCAGCCTTGTTGTTTCGGTCCTGTTATCCCATAGTTGGACCAGGATAGCTTCACATAGGATTCAAGTTAGTGGGTTTGTGGAATAAGGATTAGAATGCTTTACTGCCATGCGGTTCTCTTCATGATTATGCCTTCAATATGGTATGGCTGGTAAGAAGCTATGCTGCAATCCAGAAAGTATGAGGTTCAAATTCACCAGCTGTTCTGTGGGACAACGATGGACAATCTCCTCCCATGTGATTTACTGCCTCTAACTGTCACTGCAAGGTGAGCTTTGGGTCAGTTCTGATTCAATGGTACTCAACAGCAACAACAAAGAGAAGTTATTAGTAAATATTTAATGGAATTCAGTTCTATTAAAAGTCCTCTTTTAGGGTAGTAAGTGACAACTTCATATATGCTATTTTCTTCTAGTATAGCTGATCGGTGACAAAGGTAACCATTTTTGTAATCTTAAGATTATTATTTATTATGATCTCTATTCAAAATAGTATCTTTGATTTCTTTTGTCTCTGTTTTATAATTTCAAACACTGATCTTTACCAGAATAAAATCTTCTCATTCTTCCATTCATATAATATCCCAGTCAGATGCAGCTCATTATTTCAAGCTTATGCCTTCAGAAAATCTTTTTTCTTAACACCACCTATTCCACATAGAACTACTATTTTTGTTTACATGTTGTTGTTGTTGTTATGTGCTTTCAAATCATCTGTGATTCATAGTGAATCTATGTACAATAACTCTGAAGCCTGCCCTGTCCTGAGCCAGTCTCACCGCCTCTGACACACATAACCCCATTGTCCTAGTTACTGTATCAATCCATCTCATCCAGGGTCTTCCTCTCCTGCGCTGTCCCTCCACCCTTCTGATATGATGCCCTTATCCAAGTATTGGTCCCTCCTGGCCACATGTCTAAAGTATGTGAGATGGAGCATCAAAATCCTACCTAGCCTCCAAGGAGAAATTTGGTTTCACCCTCTCCAAGACAAACCTATTTGTCCATGCAATGTTCAAGACTCTTCTCTAGCACCACAACCAAAAGACATCAATTCTTCTATAATTCTTAGTCATTATCCAGCTCTCTGATGCACAGCAAGTAATTGTGAAGACCATGGACTGGATTAGGCACACCTTAGTCTCTAGACTGACATTGTAGCTTCTCAGTACTCTGGAAAGGTCTTCTGACTTCCTGACAGCTGGTGCCAAGAGTGTTGATTGTGTAGCTGAGCAAGCTGTATCTATTAACAACCTCAATCTCTTCTCCATCGATCATGGTGCTGCCAGTTGGTCCAGTTGTGAGAATCTTTGTTTTCTTGATATTGAGCTTCAATCTATATTTAAGGCTATAGTCCTTGCCTTCTGCAGCAAATGCTTCAGGTCCTCCACAGTTTCAGCAAGCAAGGTTGTATCATCTGCATAATGTAGGTTGTTGATGAGTCTTCCTCCAGTCTGTGTGCCACATTACTCCTCATAAAGCCCAGCTTCCTGAATGATCTGTTCTGCATATAGATTGAAAAGGGATGGAGACAGGATGTATCCCTGACACCTTCTATTCCTGATTTTGAACCATACAGCAGTCTTTCCCTGCTCTTCTGGGGACTGCTACCTGGTCCAAGTACAGGTTTCATATAAGCACAATCAAGTGTTCTGGGAGTGTTCAAGTTCAAGAGTTCTCACAGTTAACCACAATTTGTTGTGATCAATATAGTCAAATGTGTTTGCATAGTCAATGAAGCACAGATAGATATCCTTCTGGCACTCGGTTTTCTGCCAAGATTCATCTGACATTGGTGATAATGTCTCTAGTGTCACAGCCTCTTCTAAAGGTGGCTTGTATTTCTGGTAGTTCTCTGTCAATGAACTATTTCAGTCATTTCTGGATAATCTTCAATAGGATTTTGCTTGATATGAGTGATACTGTATGATAATTTCCACACTCTGCCTGATCACCTTTTTTTGGAATGGGAATAAATATAGATGTCTTCCAGTCAGTTGGCCAGGTAGCTGTTCTCCAGATTTCCTGGTACAATTGGGTGAGGACATCCAGGCAGAACCTATTTGTTGAAATATATCAAATGGTATTCCATCAAATTTTGGGGCTTTATTTTTTTTGCCAAGTTCTTCAGAGCAGCTTGCACTTTCTCCTTTATCACCATTGTCTCTTGATCATAAGCTGTTTCTTGAAATTCTTGTGTGTCAGCCAATTCTTTTTGGTACAGTGACTCTGTATACTCCTTCCATCTTCTTTTAATACTTTCTGGATCATCAATATTCTACCCATAGCATCCTTAAGTATTGCAACTCAAGGTTTGAATTTGTTTAGATTCTTCAGCTGAGAAATGCTGAGGAACTCTTATACATTGTTGGTGGGATTGTGAGATGATACAACCATTCTAGAAGGCAGTTTGGTGATTCCTCAAAAAACTGAACATAGAAATTCCATATGACCCAGCTATGAGAACTAAGGCATAAATGGAGATTTGTATACCAATGTTCATAGCAACATTATTTACCAGCACAAGAACATGGAAACAACCCAAATGTCCAACCACAAAAAATGGATTGAGAAATTATGGTACATTTACAAAATGGAATACTATGCAGCATGTGCAAGAGCAATGATTTTGTAAATTACTACCTAACTTGGAAGGGACTGGAGAATATTATGCTGAGTGAACTAATTCAGTCCCACAAAGACAAATATTGTATAAAACCATTATTGTAGAATGAATATAAGGATCAAAGGGGGGGTGGTGGGAGAGGTTGGAAGCAGAGGGATGAGAATGTGCAGGGGGTGGGGGATTAATCATGGAGTTGTACAATTTGATGGGTGATGGGTGATGGGTGAGGAAAATAGAAGAATCTGATCTCAAAATCAATGTGTTCAAATTTTGTAAATAAACTAGTATTAAAAAAATAAATGCTGAGGGAGCATGGGCATTTTTATTTTTGGACTCCAGTTCTTTGCACATTTCATCCTAATACTTTGCTTTATCTTCCTGAGCTGCCCTTTGAAATCTTGTGTTCAGCTCCTTAACTTCTTGATTTCTTTCCTTTGCTTTGGCTTCTTGGAACGCTAGTACAAAATTCAGTGTCTCTTCTGACATCCATCTCGGTCTTTTCTTCCTCCTACTGACTTATATAATTGAACACTCTGAGGAGTGATCCCAGCTAACTGCCCACTTGCACTTTAACAAGCTCCACAGGTGATTTTGAGGCATACTTATATCTGAAGACCACTAAACGAAATAGGGAGTTCTGGCGGCCTCCTGGCAAGAAGCTGTGCTGCAATTCTGAAGGTACATGGTTTGAGGCCACTAGCTGCCCTCTCATCCCAGCCCTGAGGGTCAGCTATGGATAGGTTCCAACTCTATGATACACAAATACACAACAGACTGAGTAAAAGACAAATCTAATTAGACACCTACAGTATACATTTGAGGGGGTGGGGAAGACAGCTCCAAACCTCTAAAGGAGGCTTCTTTTTCCTTCTTTTTTACTATGCTTTCTGGTGATCTAGTGAGTAAAGAATGTTTTGAGTTGAGCATAGTAGAGTCTAGTATGATTTAATGCAACAGATGTGAATCCTGTCCTATCCTGTGCCAACGTCACAATATCTGACACACTCAAGCCCATTGCTCTAGTCACTGTGTCAGTCCACCTGGTTGAGGGTCTTCCTATCTTTTGCTCTTCCCTCACCTTTCCAAGCGTGATGTCCTTAACTAAGAAATAGCCTTTCCTAGCAACATACCCGAAGTGTGCAGGACAAAGCTTCATCATCTTTGCCTCCAAGGAGTACTCTGGCTGCCCTTTCTACAAAAATCTGTCTTTAGTTTTTTTTTTGTTTTTTTTTTTTCTTTTTGCAGTTGCTGGGATATTCAGTACTCTTCTCTAAGACCACAGTTCAAAGGCATCAATTTTCCTTCTATAATCTTTATTTATTGTCCAGCTCCCAGCAGCATAACAAGTGATTGAAAAGACCATGGTCTTGAGTCAAGCACACCTTATTCCTCAATCTGAGATCATTGCTCCTCAGTAATTTGGAGAGGCTCCTAGGTGCAGATTTTTTCAGTGCACACTATATCTTCTGATCTCTTGGATGCTGGTACAAAGTGTATTGATTGCACATTGTGGTAAGATGAAGTAATTGACAGTTTCAATCTTTTCTCCATCTATTATGATGTCTCCTATCAGTTCATTGGTGAGAATGTGTGTTTTCTTGACACTGAGATGCAATTCATACTGAAGGTGCAATGTTTGATCTTCAGCAGCAACTCAAACGTTGATAGTTGGAATCCACCAGCTGCTCTGTGGTAGGAAGGTGTCATTTCTTCCTATGGGATTTACAGCCTATGGAAACCTGCTAGAGGGGCATTATGCTGCAAGGGTACCTAACAACAACAACAACAACAACAACAAAACATCCTAGTAGTGATACAACAATTCCAAATATCCACGTTTATTTTGTATCTGAGAAAAGTCCAATAGAATTTGTCAGCTTATTAACTAGCAGGTACCTCAGTGGTTAAGGAGATATTAAAAGAGTTGAAGCTCCTGCCTATGAATATATATGAGAGCATGCTTAGGTATTCTTTTCTTTTTCTCAATAAAAGGTTGCTTTTCACTCAAGCCCCTGGGTGAGTGCAGATTCTCCATCTGCCTTAGATATTCTTTGAGTACTTAAACAAACAGAACCCTTGCCTCCACGGAGCTGCCCGGCTTAACCCTTTCCAGCAAATCTGTTTGCTTTCCCAGCAGTCCATGGTACCCTCAATACTCTTCTCCAACACCACAGCTCAAAGACATCAATTCTCCCTCTATCCTCCTTAGTCACTGTTGTAGAACAAGTGATCACAAAGACCGTGGCCTGTATCAGACACACCTTAGTCTCCAGAGAGA
>NW_006399794.1:9935712-9946829 GCF_000299155.1 Elephantulus edwardii
ACGTTTGCATTCCAGTCACCCATTATTATCAATGCATCTTGGTTGCATGTTCGATCGATCTCCGATTGTAAAAGTTGGTAAAAATCTTCTATTAGATAATTATTAGCAGAGATTAATATTGCTATTCCTGCTCTTTTCTGGTTGCCATTTTGCTTGGCATATCTTTTTTCCATTCTTTGACTTTCAATTTTTCTTTATCTTCATTTCTTAGGTGTGTCTCTTATAGACAGCATATTGATGGGCTTTGGGTTTTTTATCCACTCCACTACGTTTTTGCTCTTCACTGGTATGTTTAAAACATTTACATTCAAGAACAAAAGAAAGGCCCAACAAAAAATTTACATTCAATTTAATAACCGAGAAACAAGATTTTATTGCTGTAATTTTATTTGGGTTGGGTTTGTGTGGTTTTTTTTTGTGTGTGTGTGTGTGTGTTGTTATTGATTACTTTGATTGATCTATTTTTCTGTGACCTTTCTGCGGGAAGGACTTCCTTTAGTATTTCTTGTAACTCTGGTCTTCTTTTCCTGAACTTTCTTAGTTTCTGCTTTCCTGGAAATGTCATTATCTCTCTATCGTATCTGATGGAAAGTTTTGGTGGATACAGTCTTTTCAGTTGTCAGTAGTGTTCTTTGAGTGTTTGGTATCTACCATTCTACTATTTTCTTGCTCGCTTGTTTTTTGCTGATAAATTGGAGCTTAGTATTATTTGCTCTCCCTTAAAGGTTACTCCTTGTTTTTTCTAGCTGCTTTCAGAATTCTCTCCTTGTTTTTGATTCTGGCAAATTTGACTATGATGTTTTTCTTTTTAGGTCTATTCTATCTGGGGTTCATTCAGCTTCTTAGATGTCTATTCTCTCATTTTTTATGATACCTGGAAAATTTTATTCTAGTAAGTTTTCTATGGTTTGGTGTGAAGTTGGTTTTTTTTTTTAATCTTTTAAAGATTCTTTCTGTTTTGGAAATCCAATTACACATATGGCATTCCTCATGATGTTTTCCCACATTATTCATTGAGCTTTCTTCATGTACTTTGCTTTTGTATCTGCTTTTTGCCCTAGGTCATAAGGGCTGAACGCTCTATCTTCTTTTTCTGATTCTGTGTTCCATCCCTTTAATTGTATTCTGTTATCCCTGCAACATATTAACAGCTTCTGAAATATGAGTATAATTCTGGATTTTAGTCTTATTTTTCTTATTATTTTTAGTGCTTCATTTGTTTTATCTTGTGTTCCTTTTTAAAAGTCTTCAGGGGTTTTGTTTATATCTTCAAAAATTTTTCCCCATCCAGTGAAAATTCTTGATTGTTCTTTTGAATTCCACTGCAGGAAGTTCTATCAAATTTTCCTCCTCCACAAGCTCCACTATGTGTTTATTATGTTTTTTGGAGTGACATCTTGCTTTGTTTTTTGCAGTTTGCAGTTGACTGCTTTTCCCCTGATCTTGTGGTGCTCCAGTTCAGGGAGCAGTGAGTACAGGTCTTCTGTCAGGCTGAGTACTTGGTGGTGAGACTTCCAGCCACTCTCCTCACTGCTAAAATACTTGAAATGGAAATGAGGCTTCCTAGCTTTCAGATTAGTGCTGGTCAGTGGTCACAGGGCAATCTCTAGATCTTCTCCAAGTTGCTGCTTTGCAGGAAACAAGCATGTTGTCAGAGGAAGGTGTGGGCCTGACTCCTCAACCTCTGCTGAATGCTGCCTGGGAGAGTGACAGCCTCCAAGTTCACTCCCCACTAAAGCAGGTACCTGTCAGGAGGCAGATGTAGTCTCCTATCCTCTGCTCACTGCTGCCAGGGACAAAAAGATCTGCCAGGCTCATTCTCCAATGAAGTAAGTACCTGACTGGAGGCGGATGTGGCTTTCTGACCTCTGCTCACTGCTGCTAGGGACAGAGAGAGCCTTGAGGTTAACTTCCCATTCAAGTTAATCTTCCTGGTTGCATGCTCAATCAATTTCTGACTGCAACAGTTGGTAGAAATCTTCTATTTCCTCCTCTTTAGCGGTAGTTGTTGGTGCATATATTTGAATGGTAATGGTTGACATTTGCAGATGACACAACCCTGCTTGCTGAAACTGAGGAGGACCTGAAATGCTTGCTGCAGAGGGTCAAGGACTGCTGCTTTCAGTATGGATTGAAGCTCAATGTCAAGAAGACAAATATTCTTACAACTGGACCAATTGGCAGCATCAGGATGGATGGTGAAGAGATTGATATTGTTAACAACTTTAGTCTGCTTGGCTCTATGGTCAACACTCTTGGCACCAGCAGTCAGGAAATCAAAAAACGTATTGCCATGGGAAAGTCTGCTGTTAGAGACCTCTCTAGGGTACTGAAGAGAAATGGTATCTCTCTGGAGACTAAGGTGTGTCTGATACAGGCTATGGTCTTTGCAATCACTTGTAATGCATCAGAGAGTTGGACAATGATTAAGGAGGATAGAAGGAGAATTGATGCCTTTGAGCTGTGGTGCTGGAGAAGAGTATTGAATGTACCATGGACTGCCAAGAAAACAAACAGATTCATCTTGGAGAGGGTTAAACCAGGCTGCTCCTTAGAGGCAAGGATTCTGAGGCTTCATCTGACATACTTTGGACATGTTGTAAAGAGGGAGAGGTCCTTGGAGAGGGACATCATGCTTGGGAGGGTGGAGGGACGTCGCAGAAGGAGAAGACCCTCTATGAGGTGGATTGATTCAGTGACTGGGGTAATCGGGATGGGTGTGTCAGTGGCAGTGAGATTGGCAGGATAGAGCAGAGTTTAGGGCTGTTATCCATAGGGTCACTATGAGTCGCAAGCGACTCAATGGCACATAACAACAACAACAACAATGGCTGACAGATCATTCTTATATCCACATGGATATAGCCTATCACTCACAACATTGTCTTAAAAACAAAAACGGAACTCAATGTCATTCAGTTGGTTTCAACTGATAGCCTTCATCTTTCTCCTGAGGCTGTACATCTTAATGAAATTAGAATTCTCATCTTTCTCCTATGAAACTGCTGGTGGATTCGGACTACCTTTTGGTTAGTAGTGCAGCATTGTACAGACTATGAAATTAGAATCCTCCGTTAAGAGTTGTTGCTGTTGTTATGTGCGGTTGGGTAAGAGTTTACTCATAGCTGATCATCCAGCAGGAGGATCAAATTGATACATTTATCATTTTTTGTTAGGCTGACTTGGTTTTAATATATTCTATTGATTTCTGTTTATCTGGAAATGTTCTAACTTCACAGTCACATCTGAGGAACATATTTGTTAGATCAAGGATTTTAATTGAAAAGATTTTATTTGTGACTACCATCCTATAGCCTTCTTGCCTATATGGATGGTTTCCACTGACAAATCAGAGTTTAGTCTTACTGATGGCCTGTGTGGGCATAATTTAATTTTTCCTGAACTGATCTTAAGATTTTTACTTGTCCTTGATTTTTTGAAAGTTTTGTTATTTTATGTCTTAGTGACTTTTTTTGGGATCTATTTTGTATGGGTTTTGTTGGGCATTTAATTCTTACGCATTATTTAATCTTTTCTAATTTTTAAAAAATTCTGTTCTGTTTATGTCTTTCCATTTGAAACCACTTTCTTGTAAGCAACATATAATTGCTGTAATTATTTTTTCTTTTTAATTTTTATTGTTTACAGATTGTCCCTTCTGGTTCACTGTTTTCAGTCTTGTGAATTTATATGATTTTTGAGAATTTTTTAAAATGTAATGTCTAGGCCCAGATCTTTGGAACAAGAATTCCTCTGGACCACCATCTAATACATTTCCCCTCTTTTAAGTTAAAATATCTAGCTATATCTCTGTCTCTATCTCTAGTTCTAGCTCTAGCTCTAATTCTAGCTCTATCCATCTTGTCTATATTTTAATTGGGGTATTTGAATTTAATGTTATCAGTGATAGAGATTATCCTAGAATTGTAACTTGTCTCTGACTTATTATGGCCTAATTACAATTGGTTTAAATGAATGCTCATGATTCTGCACGATTGCTTTAGGTAACATATTTTTCTTTTGTAAAGATATTTCTAAAGCTTAATACAAATTAGTGATCAGATAAATCACAATGCACTTATGTTAGAAGCAATTTTTAAGGATGCAAATAATATATAAGATGAAATCAGCTTCATTAATCTAATGACAGTTTGCTTCATAAAGGACTTACATCTTTCATGTCAGTATGACTTGATGGCATGTAACAACAACAACAATCACAATTTTAAGTGATTTTATTTCCCATCACAAATAAAGAGTCTGTTTTCATACCTCCCAGACAGCTCAAGAGAGCACTAATGTTCAACTTCATATGAATTTAATATAGAATTCTCTCTTAAGCTGGAAGTATGTGAGTCTGCAGGGAAAAGGCACCTGAGGGAGAAGGATTTCTATGTATTTCCAATCACAGGGAAGAGCTATTATGGAGATAGAATACTTATAAAGTCTTTCAGGGATGCTAGACACAATCACAGGGCAGTGAGAATTTGAAGAACCAGAGGTTAAATGAAAGTAGCTCGTTGGTCAAAACGGTTATTTGGAGCCAACTTTATCTTAGGTATGCTTGTCAACTGAATATTTGAAAGCAAACACAAGGGATACTTTGAGCTTTTGCCTTGACATTATTGTCTGTTTTAAAGAATATAATGTACCCTTTAGAAGTTGATTTGTGAGAACATATTGATTCCAGGAAACCATGAGTTCATTACAATGCCTACCTGCTAAACTCATGGAAGGACAACTTAGGTTTATCTGGTTTGGAGAATGATTGGGTAGGAGACTAAGCCTTGAAAACTAGAAGCATGCTAGAATTACCAGATTTTCCTCTTCAAGAAAGATAAAAAGGTAACTTTGTCATTGGTCTTGAGACATGGCTAACTAAAAGGCAAATCCAAATTATTTACTGTTTAAGTTAAATATAAATATCTCTCTACTTATATTTCTATATTTAATTAACATGAGTTGTTATTTATTTTCTCTGATGCTTTTCCCTTCAGATTTTTGCTGAGTGTTAAGCAAGAATACTGCTGGTTTATGGTGTAACAAGGAATACAAATGCTAGTTACTAAAGGATAGGGATCAAAAGTATTATGGTGCTTTCCAAAATCTGTCAACCTTACCTGCTTGAACTGTAGTTATTAAATATTCTTTAAATTGTGTGGTGAATTGTTCTGCAAGAAAAAAAAATCTAAGCCTCCATCATTGACCAAAAGGAGTGCAGTCTTGATGAAAAGATAGAGGGAAGCATCAGTGTATCAGTGAGCATTGTTGTTGTTGTTGAGTATGGTTGAGTCAGAACGGACCCTCTTGTAGGTTTTCAGAGGCAGTTAATTGCACGGGAGGAAATTGTGCATCCTTCTCCTGCAGAGCAGCTGGTGGCCTTACACCACGTGCCTTTAGGATTACAGCACAGCTTATCAGTGAGTATAGGGGTGTTTTATTAATACTTAACAATCAGTATCCTCCATACATTTAAGGATCCTGAAAAAGCAATGGAAAGGAGAGGAATCCATTTATGTTTACAAATGGAGTAAAAAGGAAAAAAAAAAAAACAACCCCAAACATTTCTAGGAGGAAATATTCACTTAGAATGAAAAATATGCTGCAAATAGGAGTTAGAAATGTGAAGGCAAGAGGGAATTCTATGAGGAAGATGTGATTCAGGGGGAAAAATGCAGAGGTGAAACCAGCAAAACACATTACAGAAATGTGGCTGGATTCTGTGTGTGTGGTCTCCTATCTCGCTCCATACTATGTAAGGGTGTTTGGTATTTGTCTGGAGTTGGATTACACTTGTATTAAGAGAATGAAATAAATTTATGAATGTAAAGAGAAACTATTTTAATAGAAGAGTTATAAAGCCTAATTAAAATATCAAAGGATTATGTTAATAGAATGATAAAGAAGCTAAGAAGCTCAAAAGTTTAGATAGGAGGCAGCTAGGCCCCTAATTACGCAGTCAGATAATTAATGAGTCTTTTCTTTCATCTAATTCCAGGACCACCTTCTAATAATGGTATTGTTTCCCAACAACACAGCTGTCCAGGTGAAAGAATTCCTAATGATCTGCTTTCCTGGAATGCAGGACACACAGCACTGGCTATCTATACCTCTAGCTCCTCTCTTGGTTTTGGCCCTTGTGGCCAATTTTGTGCTATTACTTGCCATCTGGCAGGAGGCCTCTCTGCACGAGCCCATGTACTACCTGCTTGCCATCCTTTCCGTGCTGGATGTCATCCTCTGCCTCACAGTCATCCCCAAGGTCAGAACCCCATTCCCCTAACTTTCAGAGAGTCATTCATCTTTCATCAAATAGCCCTTTGTCTACTATTGTGGATGTCCCTTCAACCGCATCCCTTTAAGGAAAAGGCTCAGTGAATCACCTAAACCTCACACTCTAGGTTAACCATAAGTCTCAGATATGACTACTCTTAATCTCAATGCCCTTGCCCTTGGTTGCCAGACACTCACTCAATGTTCGAGTTAGTGGTCTAGCCAAATTAGAATTCCCTGTCTTACTTCTAGGGATGTTCTTTTTCATATCGAATGGCTTCCTCACCTATACACGGACTCTGAAATTTTCTTTCTCTGATTGCAGCACAAGGCTTGAGCATTGCCGAGATTGTGAGAATAGTACAGAATAGGGGAAGATTGTTTATAGGGTTACTGTGGGTCATAGTCATTTCTGTAGCACCTAACAGCAACAACATGACTGGAAGTGTGTTTATGTCATACGTGAGATATAAAACACAATTTGAAGATATATCTTACGTCTATGGGTTATTGTTGTTTAGTCCCATTGAGTTGGAACCTTCCAGTGGGTTTTCAGATACAATAAATTTAACAGGAGGAATTTGTCCATCTTTTTCCCATGGAGAAGTTGGTGGATCAGAACTGCAGGCCTTTGGGTTGATAGCATATTGTTCTCACGGTGTTTAATGTTCCTCTGATATATTTTATGGGAGATATTTCTAGTTAGAATATGAGCAAAATCTCAAGATACTCAGGGAAGGACAGAGATAGAAATTTTAAAAAATGTAAACAAAGCTTCTATTGTATTGGGAACTCTGGTGGTATAGTTCACAGGCAGCTTCACTGCCTGTGCCTCGCTCAAAGGCTGTGCCTCTAGTTGGAGTCTGTCAACAGCTCCACATCGGGAAGATGCGGATCCACATCAGTTTCTTCCCGAGCACCTCACAGCCTTGGAAAACCCACTGGAGGTTCAGCTATGAGTCAGTTCTGACTCACTGGCAATCTAAAGCTGTAAAGAGATTGAATCTTGTTCCTGGAGATCAGGATGCACATGTAGTGTTGTAGTGTACCACCAAGTGGGACTGACCCATAGCTGACCCTCCAGTGGGTTTTCAGAGGCAGTTAATCACATGGGAAGAGACTGCCTATCTTTCTCCTGTCCCCTACACACCCCATAGAATCCAGTCACATATCTAGAATATCATTTCTTTGTCTCACTGCTACAATTTATACATGTCATATTTTCCTTATAGATTTCCTTCCTAATCTCAAATTTTAAACTGCTTCTTGACACACATTTTCATTCAAAGTGAACATTTCCTCCTGAAAATGACTTTTCCTCTTTCTGTTTGCATGCTTAAGTGGACTCCTTTCCTTTCTACTGTTCTCTTAGGACTCTTTAAATATCTTCTATTTTATTAGAGTAATCATAACATCGCCCTGGAAAGATATTATCAATGAAATCACAAGACTAAAAGAGAGATTATAGAGCAGAAATTTAGACAGATGAAGCTTAAAACCATTAAAGGGTTTTCTCGAGGGTTGGGTCTTCTAAGGTGAGGGGATGATTTTGAGAACTTTGATTCTGGCAGGTTCTGCTGATCTTCTGGTTCAACATGAAGCCCATCAGCTTTGTTGGCTGTTTCCTGCAGATGTTCATCATGAATACCTTCCTTCCAATGGAGTCCTCCACCTTCCTGGTTATGGCCTATGACCGCTATGTGGCCATTTGTCACCCACTTCGCTATCCATCTATCATTACTGAACAATTTGTCATCAATGCAGTCATCTTTATTATCTTCCGCAATTTGTTGGCCACACTGCCCACACCAGTGTTGGCTGCCAGACTTAACTATTGTGCCAGCAATGTGGTGGAGAACTGTATCTGTGCCAACATTTCTGTCGCAAGACTTTCCTGTGAGGATATTCACCTAAATAAGCTCTATCAGTTTGTAAGTGTCTGGTGCCTCCTGGGGTCTGATCTGGTGCTCATTTTGTTATCATATTGCTTCATCCTGAGAGCTGTGATGCGTCTGCAGTCAGGAGGTGCAGCCACCAAAGCTTTGAGTACATGTGGTTCTCATCTCATCCTTATACTTTTCTTCTACAAATTGCTTTTAGTGTTTATCTTCACAAACAAAGCAGGAAAGAAAATTCCCACAGAAGTCCCCATTCTTCTCAATGTCCTGCATCACCTCATCCCACCTGCTCTCAATCCCATAGTTTATGGGGTACGTACCCAAGAAATCAAGCAAGGGATAATCAAACTGCTCAAGTACCAATGCTGAGACTATGACACACAGTTCAGGGATTAAAGAATCTGGTATGTTTTCGTGATTGTTTCAGTTGAGTTCCACAACTAACACATCCATGCTGCTATCAACAACTTTTTGAATTCAATTTTATATATCTATTACTTTCCTCACATGAGTGCTTTACTAATTCCTCAATTACTCATTAAAGAAATATTTAAGTTTCCACATAATTCTCAATCTTTACATTCTGAAGCCTCATACATTTTGCTAAAGTAGCAGGAATAGGGAAGAGGGGTTAGAGTGCCCATGGGGATTTTATGTCAGTAATATAGCAGAATATTTAAAGTCAGATGAATCTGGTCTCTGGCTTCTGGAGGCGTTATAGGTTTGAGGACTTTGTGCATGTGTGGTGTTTTTTTGGGCCTCACGAGGGGGTTGGCAGGGCAGACCTGCCAGATGAACTGGGGGTCTGGGGCAGGGAGTTTGCCAGCATTTGGGAGTGGCGGGCTGGGAAGACACTTTAGGGTCCTCAGGCCTGCGGCCCTCGGGCCAGTCTTTCATTGTTTTCATTCAGACATTCCTCTAGGTCGTATAGCCTTGGTGTACAAGTTGCCGTATCACGGTCACTTGTGGTTGCTGTGAGGCTAAACACTGTGACACTGATGTGTCAAATGTGTTAATGGCTGGTTACCCCATGCAGACAGAGAGTGGGGTGGAGCTCTCTGATTAAAACAGTCTTGGAAGAAGGAGTGGCATCTACTTCCGTAATAGTGGAAACCCTATGAACCGGGAGAGAGGATGAAAGGCCCCCAAGTGTCGAGGACTCTCCTTCATAGGGTCGCTATGAGTTGCCTGTAACTCGACGGCACTTAACAACAACAAGAACAATATAGCAGAAAAAGAATAATGTTTTGGATTGAGGTGATAAGAAAGAATTGAGTTTATTGGTCATAATACTGCTAGAGATTCCATATTTTGGGAATAATATATCAAGTGAAAGAAAAGATGGCAGAGGAAAGGGAAAAAAAAAGCCCCAACAATACTAGAGAGACTAAAATGGAAAATATGGAGGAGGGGAGCAACTCCAAAAGAGTAAAACAGAAATCAGACAAGCAAACAAAAATTTTTAACAAAAGGGGAGAGGAGAAGAAAAAAAAAAAAGGAGAGAGTGTCAAAGAGGGTGAATGAGGACCTTGATTGATGTGCTTATCATTGCTAATAGTGGGTGGAGACAAGATGTTTGACCTGGAACAGTGTGCTGCAAGCCCAGTGGAGTGCTGGAGTTGGGGTTCTCAGTTCAGTTTCTGCTTGTCTGAGAGATAGTTGAGAGCTCAAGGGGTAAGTGAGGTCACCAGTAGCCCCTCTTCCAGTCTAGATGGCGTCTTGGGGTGATGCATTCAAACAGAGACAGAGTTTCTGCTGCTCTTAGAGGAACCTAGGCTAGTTTGCCTAGTTAGAGATGGTGTCTTTGCCAATTTAGGAGATAGGTACAGGTCAGAGATGACTAGCATGAGGGGGTATTCACTGCTCACCTGAAATCCCCAGGAATGGGACACTTTATACAGGGTACATCTCTACAACTGTTGTTGTGGAATATGCCAGGCAAGGGTACCCAGTGAGAGAGTAGCTCCCTACCAATCAAGAGGCTGACTGCAGGAAATGTCTAATTTATTACCCAGGATCCTGTTTGGAAATTCTGAGTGTAGAGCTATGTATGTTCCTGGCATCACACATAAAATGGTTTGGGCATGGCATCTGCTGGATCTGAAGTGGAGCTGAATGTTGCCAGTCACCAAGTAGATAGTGGAAGTGGTGAGAAAGTCACTTCTCTGATCGTCAGAAGGGCATGGAGAACAAGTGGGAGATCACATCTTCCCCATCACTGTCAGCTAGTCACTCCTATGGACACCACTGCTCTTCCCAGGTTCTTACACTAAGCAGACAGCTGTTTAATAGAGCCATACTTCACTGTTTCAGTTCTGGGTTTGGTCTTTAATATTTGTTTTTGTTTCTTCCTTTAGTCAGTATATGAAGTACTTCTTTCTTGCCTTTTTTCATGACTTTTTTTATTAATTAATTTTAATGAAAATTTACGGAGACTTTGGCTTTCCATTCATTCATCGTTGCACTTTTTTCCCTGCCCAACCTCAGCCCTTGTTTGCTCTTCTCTTTGAAAAGTAAAAGAAAAATTATTTCATTGTTATACAATCCCTTCCCCCAAGTCCAATCCACTATGCAGCCTTCATTCTGGACTCCTATCATGACAATAATACCTAGTCATATATCCCTTTTAAACAGTTCTCTTCCTTATCTGTTTCAATGCAGTATACATAATTTATCCTATCTTTCTCAGTCTCCCTCTAACCGCGATATCAGCCCCATTTTACAACAGTGGCACTATGCAGTATTTTTCCTTTTGTGACTGAGATATTTCACTCAGCATAATGTCCTCCAGGGTCATCCATTTGGAATAATATATCATGAGTCTTTGGGGTTTTTTTTCCACTGCAGCATAGTATTTCATCATGTGAATATACCACAGCTTCTCTATCCATTTGTTTGTTGATGGGCACTTAGGTTGTTTCCAACTCTTTGCTATTGTGAACAAAG
>NW_006399794.1:9948529-9965066 GCF_000299155.1 Elephantulus edwardii
CTATGAGTCGCAAACGACTCGACGGCACATAATAACAATAACAACAACAACAACATTTGTTAAAAAGACTATTATTGGCCCACTTAACTGATTTAATCTCCTTGTCAAAATTGAGTTGACTATAGGTAGATTGGCTGATGTCTGGGTTCTCAATTCTATTCCATTAAACTACGTGTCTTTCATTGTACCAGTACCATGCTGTCTTGACTACCACAGCAATGTAGCAGGGAGTGAGATGCCTCCTACTTTGTTTCTCTTTTTAAGGAGTGCTTTGCTTATTTGGGGTCTCTTTCCATTCCACATAAAATTGGAGATTGTCTTTTCCATTTTTTTTTGAAAAATGGAATTGGTATTTATATTGGGATTGCATTTAATGTGTAAATTGCCTTTGGTAGGATTGTCATTTTCACAATATTGGTTCTTCCTATCCATGAGCAAGGGATATTTTTCAACTTCTCAAGTTTCTTGTAGGAATGCTTTGTAATTTTCTTTGACTAGATCCTTTGTGCTTCTGGTTAGATTTATTCCCAAGTTTTTAATGTTGTGATTAGCTATTGTGAAGGGTATTGTTTTCCTTAGCTCCAGCTCTGTATTCTTTTTGTCACTGTAGAGAAATCCAATTGATTTTTGTATGTTGTTCTTGTATCCTTCCACTTTGTTGAATTGGTCAACTATGTCAAGTAGTTTTCTTGCTGAGTATTTAGGGTTTTCTAAGTATACTATCATATCATCTGCAAAAAAGAGATCATTTTACTTCCTCTTTGCCGATTTGGGTACCTCTTATTTCCTTCTCTTTTCTTATTGCTATCACTAAGACTTCCAACACAATATTAAATAGGAGGCGTGATAGTGGGCATTCTTGCCTAGTTCCTGTACTCAAAGGGAATGCTTTTAATCTCTTTCCATTGAGAACAATGTTGGCTTTCGGGTTTGTGTATGTACTTTTTACTGTACTGAAGAAATTTCTTTCTAATCCTATTTTGTTGAGTGTTTTAATAAGGAAATGGTATTGGATTTTGTTAAAGGCTTTTTCTGCATCAATTGAAAGGATCATGAGGCTCTTGTTCTTTGCTTTGTTAGTGTGATGGATTACACTGATTGTTTTTCTTTTGTTGAACCATCCTTGCATACCTTTTATGAATCCCACTTGGTCATGGTGAATTATTTTTTTTTTTTATGTGTCGCTGAATTCTATTGGCCAGGATTTTTGCATCAATGGTTATGAGAGATATTGGCCTATAGTTGTTTTTTTTTTTTTGCACTGTCTTTACCTGGCTTTGGTAACAAGGATATGTTTGCTTCGTAGATTGAGTCTGGGAGAATTCCATCTTTTTCTATTTTCTGAAATAGTTTATGTAGAACTGATGTCAGTTCTTCTCTGAATATTTGATAAAATTCACTTGTAAAACCATCTGATCCAGTGGTTTTTTTTGGCTGGAAGTTGTTTTATTACCTTTTCAATTTCTTCTTTTGTAATGGGCCTGTTCATTCAGGTGTTCAAGTTTGTTTATGTCAGTTTAGGTAGATTGTGAATTGCTAAGTATTTGTTCACTTCCTGTAGGTTTTCATATTTACTTGAGTATAGTTTTTCAGAATATTCCAATGTTAGCCTTTTTATTTTAGTTGGTTCTGTTGTGATGTTGCCCATTTCATATCTTATTTGGATTATTTGTGTCTTCTCCTTCTTTAGTTTTGCTAGTGGTTTGTCGATTTTATTGATCTTTCCAAAGAACCAACTCCTAGTTTTGTTGATGGTTTCAATTGTGTTTCCGTTTTCTATTTCATTTATTTCTGCTCTAATTTTTATAATTTCAGTTTTTTTAGAAGGTTTCAGGTTTTCTTGCTGTTCTTTTTCAATTTGTTGGAAATGTTGTGTTAGAGAGTGAATGATCATTTTTTCCTGCCTTTTGATATGTTTGCATATTGCTATAAACTGACCTCTGATTACTGCTTTGACTATTTACCAGAATTTTTGGTAAGTGGTATTTTCATTGTCATTTGTTTCAAGAAACTTTTTAATTTCATTTTTATTTCTTCTAGTACTCACTCATGTTTAAGCAAGATGTTGTTCATCTTCCAAATACGTGAGTTTTTTCTCTCTTTTATCCTCTAGGTATTAATTTCTAATTTTGCAGCATGTGGTCTGAGAAGATTCTTTGTATTATTTCTATGTTTTTAAATTTAATTATGTTTGCCTTGTGACCTAAAATGTGATCTATTCTGGAGAATGTTCCATGCACATTGAAGAAGAAGGTGTACTGTGCTTTTTGGGGGGGTGCATTTGCCTATAAATATCTATGAGATAAAGTTAGTTTAGTATATTGTTTAATTCTTTAGCATCTTTGTTGAGTTTCTTTCTGGTAGGTCTATCTTTTCTTGAGAGTGGTGTATTGAGGTCTCCAACTATTATAGTAGTGTTGTCTATTTCCTTTTTCAGTTTTGTTTATATTTGTTTTATATATTTTGCCAGTCTTTCATTTGGTGTATAGATATTTATTATTATCATGTCCACTTGTTCTATTGACCCTTTAAGTATTAGGTAGTGACCTTCCTTGTCCTTTTTTTTGTGAAGGTTTTTGCATTGAAATTTATTTTATCAGATATTAATATCACTCCTCCTACTTTTTTCTGGTTGCCATTTACTTGGTATATTTTTTTCTCATTCTTTTATTTGTAGTCTTTCTTTATCTTCACTTTTCAGATGTGTCTGTTGTAGACAACATATTGATGCTTTTTTTTTTTTATCCAATCTGCTACTCTTTTTCTTTTCAGTGGTGCATTTAAACCATTCACATTTAGTGTGATTATTGATAGGCAAGGTTTTATTGCTATAAATTTGTTGTATTCTTTTTGGTGTTGTTGCTAGTTTCTTTGGTCCATCCTACTTTCTGTGGCACCTCTGTAAGAAGGACATCTCTCATTGTTTCCTGCAACACTGGTCTTGTTTTTACAAACTCCTTTAGGTTCTGTTTTTCTGGGAGTATCTTGATCTCTCCTTCATATTTGATGGACAATTTTGCTGGGTACAGTATTCTTGGTTGAGTGTTGTGTTCTGTGAGTGTTTGATATATGCCATTCCACTGTCTTATTGCTTACATAGTGTCTGCTGAGAAATCAGTACTTAATCTTATCTGCTCTCCCTTATAGAGTACTCTTTGTATCTCCTTTGCTGCTTTCAGAATTCTCTCCTTATCTTTGATTCTAGCAAATTTGACTATTATATTTCTTGGTGTTTTTCTTTTGGGGGTCTATTCTATATGGTGTTTGCTCAGCTTCTTGAATATATATTCTCTCATTCTTCATTATGCCTGGTAAGTTTTCTTCTAGTAATTCATCCACAAGTTTTTTAGTGCCTTTACTTGCTTCTTCCTGTTCTGAAATTCTGATGATGCTTATGTTATTTCTTTTGATGGCATCCCACATTATTCTTAGGTTTTCTTCTTTTTCCTTCCTTTTTGATTCTACTTTTTGCTCTAGAAGATCAGTATTGATAATTCTATCTTCTAATTCACTGATTCTGTGTTCCATCTCTTCAACTCTGTTCATTAATCTCTCCATCATGTTGACAGCATCTGAAACTTTGGACCTCATATTTTGGATTGTGGTTTCTTGTATTTCCAGTGCCTCTAATGCCTTGTTTGTTTTGTCTGCATTGCTTTGGATATTTTTTTAAGCTTTCCCTTGTTTTTGCTTGCAGTGTCCTGTAATTCTTCAAGTTTGTCTTTCACCCACTGAAAATATTCAACCATTGTTCTTTTAAATTCTGTGTCAGATAGTTCCATCACACTTTCTAGCTTCAAGAAATTCACTATGTCACTTTTGGGGGGTAATAACTTGTTTTGAACTTGTGTAGGAAGTGAGGTAGTCTGCTTCTTTCATGGCATTTCTATGGTAGAGTTTTTCATGCCTGAGATGGTAGCTGTTCTTCATCTGATGTCACTGCTCCAGAAGAAGGTTGGGCAGGCACACGGGTGGACGCAAGTAGGGTGGGCACATATACAGATGCACATAGGGTGGGCACAAGTGCAGATGCACATAGGGTGGGTGCACATGTGGATGAACATCAGGTGAGCGCATGCACAGATGCATGTGGAGTCTGGGAGGGGTGGACACACATGTGCAGACCCACATGGGTGTGTGTGTGTGTGTGTGTGTGTGCATGCAGGGGGGAACCTGAATGGAAAACCAGGAAGTCTTTGTTTTCCCCTCTAGAACTGGGTTTGCCACCCCAGTCAAGCTCCAACTGCCTCACTCCCTCCTGCTTAAGATGAAGGGGTCCCACAATTGGTCCAATAATCAGCAGTGATTCCCCCCCTCCCAAGTACCTCACTCAAATTCTTGCTGTCCTACTTGCTCATGGTGGGTGGGTCCCACCATGAATCGTTGTTCCCACTGAGGCTTGCTGTTCCCCACCAAGGCTTGCCGCTCCCTACCAAGGCACACTGCTCCCCACCAAGACTCACTGCTTCCCACGAAGCAAAGCTGCTCCCCACTGAGGTTCTCAAACTAATTATTTTAATAATATTTCTCCCTCAAATTCCATGTGTCCTGTGTCTGGATTGCTCTTACACCTAGCTCACTCTTGTTCTTGGCTCTCTGCTGAATAGGAGTATTTTTATATTAATACTAATGTAAATTTCTCACTTTGTTTCAATTGTCATCTTGAGGGAATGGTTAATATTCTTGACTATACTTAAAAAGTATTGTAGAATCACTCAGCGATTGGACTCAAACCTATCTTAAGTCAGGTGATGGCTTCATAAACACTTGTTGTTGTTATTAGGTGCTATGCGGTCAAGTATAACTTATAGCAACTCTGAACTCTAAATATCAGATCTAAACCCTGTCCAAACCTGTGCTCTCTATCATATATGATACTCTTAATCCCATTGCTGCAGTCACCATATTTATCTATCTGGTTGGAGCAGCTCTTTTCTTTTTTTGATGATCTACTACCTTTCCAAGCAAGATATCCCTTTCCAAGGAACAGCATCTCCTAACAACATGTATAACGTCTGAGAGACGAAGCTCACCATCCTTGCCTTCAAGGAATACTCTGGCTATCTGTTAGTTCTTTTGGCAGTCCGTGAAATAGTCAGTGCTCTTCCACAACACCAGAGCTCAAAGGCATCAATTTTTCCTCTGTCATCCTTATTCATTGTCTAGCTCTTAGCAGCACAGCAAGCAATTGAAAAGACCATGGCTTGAAGCAGGCTCACCTTCATTTTCAAACTGACATCATTACTCTTCAGTGTTTTGGAGAAATCCCTGACAGTGACCTTGCCCAAGCAACATGTCTTTTGAGTTCTTCACTAGCAGTACCAAGGGTATACAAGCCTTAGAACTCAAAATAGTGTGTTTTTTAACAAGTATTTTACTGAATTATTATGACTTAGCTTAGTTCAGAGATAAAGAATTTATCTGACGTGGGCTCTGAAATTCAGTGAGGCAACTCATTTCTTTCAACTCATTTCTTTCAGACGTACATATTGTTTGTGGTTGTGCATAGAACACTGAACTTCTAGTTCTCCCTTTCAGATTTCTCTTTTCTTCAAGTCATTGCTATACTTGTATATATATGAGCTCTTCTTACTTCTTTATATTTAGAGAAAAATATACTTATGATACATCTTAGTTTATATTTTACATAACTGCAACATGGGGAGCTCTGGTGGCCTAATGGGTAAGGAGTTGCACTGGCAGTACAGGTGATTAAAATCTGCCAACTGCTCCAAGTAAGGAAGATGGGCAATCTCCTCCCATGAAATTTACAGAATCTGAAATTCTACTGGAGAGTCAGCTGTAATTCAGTTACAACTTGATGACACACCACCACAATAACAACAATAACAACAACATGAATTCTTCAGTGATATAAATTTTAACGTATCTTAATACCTTTGAGGGCTAATAAAATAATTGTCACACAACTTTTGCTCACTTAATCAAATAATCCAGTGTTCACATATATCTGAGTGTATTTCAGTGTCATTATTACAGTACCTTGTGAGTTTAAAGCATATTAGTCCATGAGAGCAGAGCCAGATACAAGATTACTCACTGTCCTATTTTGAATTCTTAAAATGAAGTTGTAAGCATGAAACTGATATGAGGACATTGAAGAAATAATTTATATGACAATTGCTTCTCCTAAACATATAAAATTCATTGCTATACATCTAGACAATTTTTGCAAGAAGTACACTCTGTAAGGGGTTATACCTGTAAACAATACACAGACATATCTTTATGGAGGAGAGAAGGAGAAGAAAGATAATGGCCTGGTTGGACATAATTGACAAGATTTAGTTTTTAACTCTATATACTTACAGTCTTTCAAGGCTGACATTTAAAATACTGTGGCCTTTCCCAACTATGTTTTGTAACTTTATTCATATTAATAATATAAATTTCCTTATGATGAAGGCATATATATGTATATATACATATACACACAATTACTTTGATAAAGTTAATATTAAGAGATAATAAATATAATAATTGCTGGATACATTTCTCCACTATAGAATGAATTTCTTTTTTCATATTTTGGATGAAGAGAACTAGAATAGTATAAAAACGTTAGAACAACACAGAGATACCAGATTGAGAAAAAAGGTAGGGTTTGAAGAGGAGGGATATAATTAAGAAATAACTTCAATACTAACTTGCTTTTCTCTTTGTAATTTTATCTCTGAGCTTCAATTCATTTTGGTATGACTGAGCCATAAAACATCTTTTTAGGAATTGAATGATCATAGTCTTGTTGCACTTATTGCCACACTTTCTTCAGTAATCTTTTGATTCCAAGCTTGATCTCCTGGGTTCGCACCCCATAAACAATGGGGTTAAGGGCTGCAGGGATGACATGATGAAGGACATTGAGCAAGATTGGCACATCAGGGGAGACTTTCCTCTTAGTCACATGAGTGAGAACAAAGACCAGGAGAATGGTACTGAAGAAAAGGATAAGGATGAAGTGGGAACCACAGGTTTTTAGGGCCTTAGCCACAGCTCCCTCTGCCTTGATTTTCAGCACCGCTCTCAGTATGAGGGTATAGGAGAGGAAGATAAGAATGAGGTCAGATCCTAACAGGGTCCAACCTCCAGCAAACTGGAAGAGGCGATTGATGGTAACATCATCACAGGAGAGCCTTGAGACAGACATATTGGCACAGATGCAGTTCTCAATGACATTTCTCTCACAGTAATGAAGCCGACCAGAAAGGATAGGAATAGACATAGCAATAAGGGTGTTTCTGGCCAAAATAAAAATGGCAGCCTTGGCTACAAATTGGTCAGTGATGATGGATGGGTATCGCAATGGGTGACAGATGGCCACATAACGATCATAGGCCATGATCATGAATGTACAAGACTCCATGCCTAGGAAGGAATTCATGATGAACATCTGGAGGAAGCAGGCAAAGAAGCTGATAGACCTGAGGTCAAACCAGAAGATGGCCAGGACTTTAGGGATGACAGTGAGACAGAGCACAATGTCCAGCAGGGAGAGGAGGCTGAGCAGGTAATACATGGGCTGGTGCAGAGAGGACTCCATCCAAATGGTGATAAGAAGAACAGCATTGGCTACCATGGCCAGGATGAAGAGGAAACTGAGTGGTAGGGACAGCCAGAGCTGCCAGCTGGGAGAATTGACAAAGCAGTTCAAGAGGAACTCTGAAACCCCTGAGGAGTTGGAAGCACTTACAGAAAAGTTCATTTTGTAGATTTTCTTTGTACAGCTTTTCTTTGGTGATCTGAAAAGTTAGGATTAAAATTAGCTTTTGACTTTCTACAAAGATAGAAAACTCAGTAGTATGCAATTTTTGGTAAAGCAGGTGATTCTGCACTCATAAGATGTTATGCATTATTTATAGAAAAAACAATTGGATTTTTTAAAAAATGCAGTTTTTCTACATATCTGAATATTTCTTATTTTGAATGATACCTTCTATAAAAGACAAAGTTTAATTTTAATTAACATTGAATGAGTGACCCTTACTATCAGGAAGTGTGATCCTGGGGAAAAGAGAACTGAGACACAATGGAGATTTGTACAGCTGATTCATAACAGTGTTATTCACAATAGCAAGAATATGGAAATAACTCAAACGTTCATTAACAAATGAATGGATTGGTATATTCACAGAATGAAACATTAGGCAGTACTCAAGAGCAATGACTGCAAAATATTGTATAGCATGGGAAGGGCTCAAGAGAGTTTTGCTGAGTGAATGAACTCAATCTCATTAGGAGAAATACTGCATAAAACACTATTGTAAAAATAGAAGGACAACTAGTTAGATATGTATAAATGTCTAAAGAGGGAAAGAAAGGAGGAATTGGGGCTGAGGGTGGGCAGAGGAGAAATCACAGGGTTACAAAATATAGTGGATGGAAGGAGAGGATGAAGGAATTAGGAAAGACCCAAGTGGGTATCTGAAACGATGGGTAATAGACATTGAAGAGTGATGATTAATTTTATAAGGCACAATGTTTGGGAGTGATCATATGAAACATAAAGTGAATGAAGGAATGAGGGAAACACAATGTATATGAATGAACACAATGTGCATGAATTTTATATGCCAACAAATATAAAATAAAAACAATTTTTTAAAGAAACTAAACCAAAACCTCTCATTTCTGTCCTGTCAATTCCGACTTGCTGAACTTCCAGTGAGTTTTTGAAAGCTGCAAATCACATAGGAGGGGATTGTTCATCTTTCTCCTGCATAGTCGCTGCGCCATCAAATGCCAAAGAGGTGCTGTCTTTGGGTTAGCAGCACATCTCTCTAAGAATATGCCACCAGAGCTTCCTATGATAAAATAGGACTCTTGTTTGCAGCAATGTGGAGTTGGTGAGATTTATCTTTACTACTTCCTCCCTGAATCCCTTTTTCATTCCCTCTACATTCACAACAAATACAGTTCCTTGCTGCTATTTTTCTATCTTCTATATACTTTAGATACTGGGCATTGTACCAAGTGTTTGTTGTTATGTCTCATCGAATCACCTGCAACTCATAGAGACCCTATGTGCAATAGCCCTGAAACTTGCTCTGTCCTGTGCCAAACTTATTGTCTCTGACACATCTACCCTCATACTGCCCTCAGTACTGAGTCAATCCATCTCATCAATGGTCTTCCTCTCTTTCATTGGCCTTTATTCATTCCAAGCATGATGTCCTTCTCCAATGATTGGTCTTTCCTTTCAACATGCCCAAAATATGTCAGACGAAACGTCAGAATCCTTGCCTCCAAGGAGCAACCTGGTTTCACCCTCTCTAAGATGAACCTGTTTGTTCTCCTAGCAGACCATTCAATGCTCTTCTCCAGCACTTAAGCTCAAATGCATCAATTCTCTTTCTATCATCTCTAGTCATTGTCCAGCTTTCTGATTCATAGCAAGCAATTTCGAAGACTATGGCCTGGATCAGGTGCACCTTAGTCTCCATACTGATGTCATTGCTCCTTAGTACCCAGTCCCAGAAGTCCATGGGCTGTGTCTAGGAGTTAAAATAGTTCTGGGGCAGAATGGAGGTGGATATACCAAGTGCTAGAATGACAAATAATAGTAAGATCTGTGCTGGCTTTTAAGATAGTGACCATCTGTTAGTGAGGATGCAGATAGGAGAAGTACAAGACAAAATCAGAAGAGCAATTACAGGGTCATATGTAGAATTCTTTGAGAATATAGGTGAAGAGGGATGCCAGTTGTTATTGAGTGCATCCTGATTCATAGTGACCACACAGGATGGATACTTCCCAATCCAGGCTGAGTTCCCAAGACTGTGAATCTTTGTGGTAGTTAATGGACACACCTTTTCTTGTAGAATGTCTGGTGGTGTAACTTTCAGTTAGCAGTTGAATGTTTTAACCATTCTTCCAAATAGATTCCGACTTTGGTGAGGATACTCTCTGCTGTCAAGTAAATACAGACTCAGAGTGACCCTCCATTGGATTTCTGAGGATGTAAATTGCAACATGAGGAGAGTATCCATCTTTCTTCCATGGAGCAGCTGGTGGGTTAGACCAATGGAGAGGTGGAGCTTTTGGGTGAGCAGTACAGCTTACTATGGACTGAGCACCAGAGCTCCGAAAGTGAGGATTGTTGTTGTTGTGTAACATTAAGTTAGAACTGACCCAAAGCTGACCCTGTAATAGGTTTTCAGAGGCAGTAATCACACAGGAGGAGATTTCCCATCCTTCTCCTGTGGAGCAGTTGGCGGATTCAAACCATGTGCATTTGGGATTGCAGCACAGATTCTTACTATTAGTCAGTGGGAGCTCCCTAGTTCCTGTAAATGACAGTAAAGTATTCCTAGGACTCTTTTCTTAATGAATTGCAAAGGGAGTCCAAAAATGGCAAAGAAGAATTGTCCTTGAAGGAGAAAGAGAACTTGCTAAAAATTTTAGCCAGCCATTTGGAGTCTTTCACACCGTGCTGTGTATAATCCTTATGTTTGCCTACATTGCTCTGCATAAGTGTCAACCAATGTGTGAAATTTACTCTCTTCAATAGGTATTTGAACATAACTGTTGCATATCCATTTAGCTAACTGGTAATAATAACAATAATTATAATAATAATTTAACTTATAGATATAATAACAATGAAATATATAATAATTATATAATAATAATAATAATTTAGCTAAACATTATTACAGGGCATTGTGTCTCAATACTTAATAGGCTTTATGCTAAAATGTCACAGGATCATTTTCTCAATCATTAAAACAATTTTTTTTCATTTTTAAAAATTTTTTATTACTTTTGTGCATGTACCGTCAAATCAGATCTGACAGGTGCAGGAGGGAATTGCCCCTCTTTCTCCGGCAGAGCTCATTAAAACAATTTTGTGACACAAAATTAGCAATCTACCTAACACCAGGAACACACTGATAGATCCTGATAGAATGAGAGCAAAATTTGGAACAGAACTAAAATTCTTAAAACATTCAAATTTGCTCAGCCAATTGAGACTAAAAGACTCCCTAAAACAATCATTCTGAGATATAATATACACTTTGAGCAAAAACTATTCTATGAAGTCATCTTTTGATTCAATGATAGATTGGTTCATAAAATAAACTGTATCATCCAGGAATAATGTGTTTGCTTAAAAATAGTCTGTTTCAGGCAAAACAATCAGCTTTTTCTCTAAAATAAAGATAAGGCAATGGAGCAGGTAAACTGGAATGCTTGAAATGGAAGAGCTAGAATTGAAATTTTATCCTCTGTAAAAATAAAATGAATGTCACAGAATAATTGGAAGCCACTGACTGGGAAAAAGTATTTGGTAATAACATATCAGATAAGGGACTTATATCCAGAATTTATGAAATACTTGAGCACCACAACAAGATAAAGGTAAATAATCCAATAGAAAAATGGGCACAGGATATGAACAGGCACTTCACCGAAGATGACATTCAGATGGCTAACAAACACATGAAGAAATGCTCAAAATCCCTAGCCCTAAGAGAGATGCAAATTAAAACAACTATGAGATATCATTTCACCCCAGTCAAAATAGCAAAATTTAACAGAACAGCAAGCAACAAATGCTGGCGAGGTTGTGGAGAAACTGGAACCCTGATTCACTGTTGGTGGGAGTGTAAAATGGTGCAACCCCTGAGGAAAGCAGTATGGCGCTTTCTCAAAAAGTTGCAAATAGAGATACCATTTGACCCAGCAATTCCACTACTGGGAATATACCCTGAAGAGACCATAGCTGACATCCAAGCAGATATATGCACACCCATGTTTATTGCAGCTTTGTTCACAATAGCAAGGAGTTGGAAACAACCTAAGTGCCCATCAACAAACGAATGGCTAGAGAAGCTGTGGTATATTCGCACAATGGAATACTATGCTGCATTAAAAAACAAGGAACTCATGCAATATTATTCAAAATGGTTGACTCTGGAGAACATTATGCTGAGTGAAATATCCCAGTCACAAAAGGACAAATATTACATGATGCCACTGTTGTAGAATGGGACTGTCCTTGGGGTTGGGGAGAGACTGAGTAAGATGGGTTCAATAATGTATACTGCACTGAAACAGAGGAGGGAGAAAACTGTTTAAAAGAGGTATATAACTAGGTATTTCTGTCATCACAGGAGACTAGAGCGAGGGCTACATGGTGGAGGGGACCTGGGGGAGGGTTTGTAAAACAATGAAAGAATCTTTTCTTTTACTTTTCCATAATTTTTGGACTCATGTACTTATAACTTGTTAGTCAAATTTGTGTCTTCTAGGTTGCAACACCCCCATGATACATCTTCAAGGATATGAACATGTACGGCCAAGCACAATCAATAAGAGTGCGTCTAAATTCCAAAATCAATCTCCATAATAGTCTATGTGTTTCCTACTGCCAAAGGGGCCCTTTAGAGTAGTGAGAGAAGATCTTCACCCTGAAACCCACAGCGTCTCTTTTCAGCAGGAAGTAGCTAAGAGAATACGCCATCCCCTTTTCCTTATGACTCAGGGTGAAGTCTCTCTCAGGGAGGAGTGATAGGGAATGGCAAAGGACACACTGACAAAGAAGATTAATCAGAACTGGCTTTGACAAGCACTGTGGCATTTGAACAAGAACAAACTGGGAGGAGGGTAGAGAGAATAGTGCAACAATGAATGAATGGAAACCCAAAATCTCTGTAAATGTTTATGAAAATTAATAAAATATAATTATAGAAAAAAAAATAAAGGTTTTGTCCTGAGCCAGTGGGTACATTTACTAAGGCTGAGAGAATTGTGAACCTACAGCTTCTCTAAAAAAAAAAAATAATAATTGTGTAGAAATTAAATGTGAACTCAATTGGCTGTATAATCTTTCACCATGAACCATGGTGGTTCAAAAACCACCATGAACACTGTTTTAAAATATCTGTAAGATAGGTCTACTTTTTACAACTTTATAAATGAATAAAGTTAAATGAAGAAAGGGTAAGTGAATCTAAAGAGTACACAAACAGTAAAACTTTTAAGATAGCTTAAAATTTATATCTGATTAGAAACCCAGTCCCTAGTCACTGATACTGTACTATAGCTAATCATTTAAGGAGTATAGGTTGGCCAGCCTCTCAGGATTCCTCAGAGCAGTAGAATCATATAATGTTGGATTTGGGTTCTCAATCTTTAAAAAGAACAAATGCATTTCTTTTGTGTAAAGGACATTCTGCAAAGTGTGATGTAGAGAGCTGTTTTAGAATGGGGCTGAGTAGATAGGAAGAGATTTAAAATAAGCATGAATCCCGAACAAAAGTATTCTTTCAATCATCAAAACCTAGTTTAGCATTAAAGTGTTTTCTTTTATGTTTACCCTCCTCCCCACACCTCTAAACCTTTTCTCTTATTTTATCCCTTTTACTGTGACCCTGAGAATTGTACAGCCATGAAAAGATAGAGAATTTTATCTGTTTGCTCTCCATCCCCAAATCCTCTCTTCATTCTGATTGTGTCTGTGAAGGGTTCTGCTAATCTCTAGAGGCGAGCGTAGTCTGAAGATATACAGGAGGTGTTAAGATAATCTCCTAATATTTTCTCTCTGTAATGAAGAATTAAAAACTCAAACCTGAAAAACAATAATTGCAACTCATAGTGGTCTCACGTGTGACATAGGGCAACTGTGTGCCACAGGATTTTCACTGGCTGGCTTTCCAAGTAGACCATCACTAGGCTTTCCTTCAGAGATATCTCTAGTTGGACTAGAACCTCAATCCTATTGGTTAGTATCCCATCCTGTTTCACCACCCAGGAAACTGCAGTTTATACTTTATTAACTTCGGTTGCATCAACCCACAGCAAATGAAAATATCAGGCTGTCAGAGACTGACACTACTCTTGCTATCAGCTCTTGTCATTTTAACTCTTTTAGCTCTTCCTATGATCACACCTTATGTAACATTATAAAGTTACACTTTTAGAAAATAATTCTCACCTTTGCCAAGCTGGATTAGAGATGCCCGTCTTAAATCTGGAGGATCCATCCATAAAAGAACACCTCTGCTGCAGGAAAGAGGATCCACAAGGAAAACTAGAAGAAGAAATTATTTCTTTCATTTCCTGGTCAGGCTCAGAAAAATTACTTTTGGTACTCGCATAGAATTTCTGGAGAACATATAAAAATAACTTTTCATTATTTTTCCTATCATTGCTTTTTCTTTTCCCGTCAACCATTTATTCAATAAATAATGAACACCTACTCAGTTTTGGAGTAACAATGTTAACAATATTCTCTATTTTTTTCTTCTTTCAGTCTTCATCTGCTGTAAGAACCATCTTCCCAGGAGTAGGACTGAGCTACTAGAGTATCACTTTCTTCCTTTAGGCTCATGATAAGAAAACCAGAGGATTTGAGATCGGAGATCAATACAAAGAACAAAACTGAGCCCTGGTCCCAGGTTCCAGAATGGAACTCTGTCACAGAATCCTAGAATAATCGATTTTGTGATTTGGAGAAGTTTTTAAATATTTCTAATCCAATGCTACTCACTTAAGCTTGAAAAATATTTCTTTTTAAAATAAATTTTATTTTAATTTTTGTGTGTACCATCAAATCGGATCTTCTCCAGAAGAGCATCTTGTGGATTTGAACTACGTACCTCTGGGATTGCAGTGCAGCTTCTTGCCACTAGGCCTCTAGAGCTCCCTTGCAAGGTATTTCTATCAGTTTACACTCTGCATTCTTTTTTATTTAGATGCAGGAGGAATTTTTTTTTTTCTGGTGAATCTTTCTAACATTAGACTTTCAGCTTTTAGAAATTCTCTAGGTCCTCTTCTTTTTACCTAAATCCCCAAACTAGTCAATATTTACACATTGACTTTCTGTTTTTTTAGGTTTCTAGATGCTCAGCCCTTCTACTGGCTCATACTTTCCTGTTACATCAACACATCAGTTAATAAGCCATTGACAAGCTCCTGTTTACTTACATCCTTGATATATTAAATTCCTAAAGGAAGTAGGCAGTTAAGAAATGTCTTTTTGTGACACAGAACACAACCTTTACTACATCTGCTAAACTACTCAAATATTACTGACTGATAAAAAGACATTCATATATATCTGGTCTGAGGAGAAAGAGCCTGTCTTCATTCTGACTAATCTTAGAGCTCATCCTTCTCAGGTTTTCCATCTGACCCAGTCTGGGACCACATAGTAGCATGGGGTCTGGCTCTACTGATATTGGAGTTCTGACCCAATAGGGATATAGAGGAAACTGTTTCAACCTCATTGGCCTAAGGGATCTTTCCCTGGAGGACCCAATTCTTCTTCATTCCTGTAAGTGAGATGAGAACTAAGACTAGCAGGTCCTCCAGGGATAGGCAGACTTACAATTATGGAATAGACTGGTAATGTCTCAGCCTTAGAGAAAGAGCTTCCTGGGACCTAGCCCTCTGAGGCAGATGCTATATTTTCAGTATGACTTCCAGGCAGTGAATATTTTCCCTGGGTGTGGGGCACTTAACATATACCCTCATGCACTCTCATACATATTTGAACATAAACACTCAGTCCTCTCTGATGATATAATAGATTTCCATACAAGTCCTTGTGGGCTTTAAGAACCATTTCAGTGGAAAATATGTGTTGCACATGAATGCTTTTAATAGCTAGATGAGTTATCATGAATTTAACGATTATGTTAAAGTGATAAAAGTCCAACGAAACTAAAATATGTACTTATTATAATATACAATGCTTTTAACAGAGGATATTCATATGAAGACACTTTTGTGACCCTCGATGAGAGATTAAGAACTGTGAGATTAGCTTAAATAAGATTGTCATTATAGGAAATGGTTTGTTACTTTACTTATTTATATTTCATTTGTTAAGAGCTGAAGTACTCATGCTTCTCACATCATTGCATACCAACATCATGATTTCTTAAATTTTACTTGATTTTATTTATTTATATTAATAATTGCATATTGCTATTATTTAATACTTCAGTCCCTCAAGACCAATCTGTATATATTATCCACTTCATTGAATACTTATACTTTCCAATTTGCCTTTAATAATTCACCCATAGGAATATCCATAATAGGAATTCTTCTTTTAGGTGTTTGTTTTTTACTAAATTAGGTTCTATTAGATGATGGGGTGTGTACCACAGAATCAGGACTGACCCATAGCTGACCTTCCAGCAGGTATTCAGAGGCAGTTAATCTCGTGAGAGGAAAGGGCCTATCCTTTGCGTACCTTCAGGATTGCAGCACAGCTTCTTGCCACTAGGATACCAGAGCTCCCTATTAGATAATATAAGTTCAAGCTGCTTTGAAGGAAATAGCAAAAAATAAGGCCCCAGGAATAGATGGTATACCAATTGACATATTTCTGCTAACAGATGCTGCCCTGGATGTGCTCACCAAGTTGTGCCAAGAAATCTGGAGAACAACCACTTGGCCAACTGACTGGAAGAGGTCTATATTTGTTCCCATCCCAAAGAAGGGTGACCCAACTGAGTGTGGAAACTACAGAACAATATCATTGATTTCACATGCAAGCAAGATT
>NW_006399794.1:9966071-9968939 GCF_000299155.1 Elephantulus edwardii
TGACTTGGTGACTGGGGTAATTGGGATGGGTTTGTCAGAGACAGTGAGATTGGCACAGGACAGAGCAGAGTTTAGGGCTGTTGTACACAGGGTTGCTATGAGTCGCAAGTAGCACATAACAACAACAACAACAACAACAACAACATATTGTAAATATAATTTTATTTTTAGTTTTGTCATTCTTTTTAAAAAAAGTCTATCTAACCTGTCTAATCCTGCAGTATCCATGCAATCTCTGTTGTGCTTGAATTTATTGTTTCAATCATTTGTCAATCTATTTTGTGGAGAATCTTCCTTTCTCTCATTGACATTCTACTCTTCCTAGCATAGTATCTGTTTCCAAGGACTGGCTACTTACTCCTCATAACAGGCTCAAAATATATGAGATGAAGCCTCCTCATCCTTGCTTCTGAAGATCACTCTGACAAGGCAGATATTTGTTCTTTTGGCAATACGTGACATATTACGTATTCTTCGCCAACACCACAACTTAAAGACGTCCATTCTCTGACCATCCTTCTTCACTGTGCAAGTTTCACATGAATATGGACATTTCACATGAATTCACATTTCATAGGAATTCATATGAAAATGAATATTAAATGCATATGAACCAGTTGAAAATACTATGCCTTGGGCTATGTACATCTTATTCTTTAAAGTGACATCTTTGCTCATTTGCACTTTAAAGAGGTCCTTGACAGCAGTTGTTCCCACTGTACCATGTAATCATCTGTCATCTGATTTCTTGACTGCTGCTTAAACAATTGCTGATTGTGAATTTAAGTAAAATGAAATGATTAAGAACTCATTTTTTATTGTATAAAACCGTTATTGTAGAACAAGCATAAGGATCCAGGAGGGGTGGGAGAGGCTGGAAGCAGAGGGATGTGGATGTGCAGGGGGAAGGGGGATTAATCATTGGGTTGTACAATTTAATAGGTGGGGGTTTGAGGGAAATGAAAATAATTTGTTCAAATTTGTATTTGAATTTTGTAAATAAACAAGTAGAAAAAAGAAGAACTTTTAAAAAAATTCATTTATCAAGATAATCCCTATTGGTGTAGTCAGGAGAATTTTTATTTTCTTGCTTTTGATGTGTAATCAATACTAAAGGCTATAACATTCAGCAAGAGCTTCCAGTCCTCTTTATTTTGACCGAGCAAGGGTCTTACCACCTGCATTCCCCAGGCTGATGATGGGAGTTTTCCTCTCATCTTGATTCCACATCCTTCTTCATATAGTCAAGTTTCACAAATTATTTTCTCAGCATACAGACTAAGTATGATAAAAAGATGCAAACCTAATGTGCACCTTTTTTTTTAAACTTCAAGCCATGCAGTATCATTTTGTTCTGTTCAAATGACAAGCTTCTTGGTCTGTCTACACATTGTACATGAGCGTAATACCCATATATAATTCCCATTCTCACAGTGTGGTTCACAATTTATTAGAATCCATGCAGTAAATACCTTTGCTTAGTCAGTTAAACACAAATAAACAATTGTATGGTATTTTTAACTTGCCAGCAACATCTACCTGACATCAGCAGTGACTCCCCATTTCAGGGCTTCTTTTGAACCCAATCTGACTTACTTACTCCCAGAAATTTCTGGCTGCTTCTGCCATTTAAAAATTCTCTTCAGTAAGAATTTTGTTATGTGAAGTATCAATGATATTATTCAATAATTTCTATATTTTATTGAATACTCATTTTTTAAAAAGAACATTTTTATTTTGTACTGGAGAGGGACATCATGCTTGGGAGGGTGGAGGGACAGCGCAGGAGAGGAAGGCCCTCTGTGAGGAGGATTGATTCAGTGACTGAGATAATTGGGATGGGAGTGTCAGAGATAGTGCGATTGGCACAGGACAGAGCGGAGTTTAGGGCTGTTGTACATAGGGTCACTATGAGTCGCAGGCGACTCGACGGCACATAACAACAACAACAACTGGTTTGCTTACAAAATTCATATACACTATTTTTCCACACTGGATTTTTACCATTTCCTTTATCTACCCCACCCTCCAGCCATCATATAGTGTGACCCTATAATTACCTATCTCCCCACACCCATCCTCACCCTTTGTGTCCTCCCTCCCTCCTTGAATCTTCACACACATTTTACTAGATAGCTTTCTATTTCTACAATAATGGTCTTATGCAATATTTTTCCTTATGTGACTGAGTTATTTCACTTAGCATAATGCTCTTCAGTCCCTCCAAAGTTAGTGATTTTCAAAATGATCTTTCAGCTGGTCTTATTGTATCAGTTGCATATTGCTCTGATGTAGGAAGCTATGTTACCAGAATTTCAAATACTAGCAAGGTTAGTAATGGTGGACAGATTTCAGTGAAGTTTCTAGACTAGGATAGACTAGGGAAAAAGACTGGCCATTCACTCTCACTTCTGAGTAATGGGTCCTTGAAAACCCTATAAACAGCAGTAGAACATTGTTTGATATGGTGCTGGAAGATGGGCTTCTCAGGTAAAACATACTCAAAATATGAATGAGAAAGAGCTGCTTACTCAAAGTAAAGTCTACCTGTGAATTTAGGAGAATTGGAAGCTTTCAAAAATGAAATGGAATGTATAAATATCCAACTAGAGATAGAGATAGATAGATGATAGATAGATAGATAGATAGATAGATAGATAGATAGATAGATAGGTAGACAGATAGATAGACAGCTATTTTATGACATTGAGTTAGGACTAATCCCTAGCTGACCCTCCAGTAGGTTTTCTGAGGCAGTTAATTACATGCGAGTAGATTGCCTATCTTTCTCCTGTGGAGCAGCTGGCAGATTCAAGTCACATGCCTTCAGGATTGCAGTGCAGCTTCTTAACAGTAGGCCACTACATA
>NW_006399794.1:9969103-9974624 GCF_000299155.1 Elephantulus edwardii
GAGGTTTAGGGCTGTTGCACATAGGTTTGTTAGGAGTTTCTGGTGATGTGATGGCACATATCAACAACAACACATAATATACATGGATATCCTATATTGTTGTGTACCATCAAGTTGGAACCAGCTAAGAGCTGACCCTCAGGAGGATTTTTCAGAAGCAGTAAATTATATTGGAGGAGATTACCAATTTTTTTCCCTACAGACACCATCTGGTGGATTTGAACCACGTGCCTTTGGGTTAGTAGCACAACTCCTTACCACTAAGCCATCAGAGCTCATATAGTGAATAAGAAGAATGTTCCTCATAGTAACTTCAATTAACAAGATGATGGTCTCAAACCAAATACTGTGTATATATATTTCATAAATATTTTTTCTCCCCACCCCCAGGTATGTGGTTCAAACCTAACAGCTGCCCTTGGAAGAAGGATGAGCCATCTCCTCCCGTTTGATTAATTTCTTCTGAAAACTTGTTGGAGAGTCAGCTATGGGTCACTTTCAATTCGATGGCACATGTTGTTGTTATGTGCCATTTTGTCACCTGTGACTCATAGCAACAATATGTACAATAGCTCAGGAATTAGCTCCGTCCTGAGCCAGTCCCACTGACTCCATGTGCTTCAAATGTATGTGAAAGTTGTGCAATGAACATATAAGACTGAAAAAATTTATGCTTTTGAATTTGGTGTCGGTGAAGAATATTGAATATACAATATACAATTGACTATCAAAATAACAAATCCATTTCAGAAGAAGTAAAAACAAAGTACTTCTTAGAAGCAAGGATGCTGAGACTTCATCCTCCACAATTTATGCATATTATCAAGATGAATCATTACATGGTCAGTGAAAGAAAGGCAAACATTCAACGAGGAAGAATGAGACAAGCACTCCAACAAGGAGCATAAGCACAGCAAACGTTGTGCAGATATTACAAAGCCAGAAATGGTTTTGTTTCATTGAATATGTAACAACAAAAACATTTGTCCTTTCCTATAATGTCTTTCTCATCTTTTGGTTGAATGAATTACAGTTTGTAGAACATTAAACAGGAAGCCCTGATCAATACATCATTTCCTCAGTGCTTCACCAGGATGCACAAAATTACATTCTTTTAAATTGTGTTTTGATAATAAACAGATATAAAATCTTTGGCTCACAGACATTGCTTTGAATTTCTTGAAAGTATTGTCCCAAAGTTGACTTTTCAAGTTCTTTTCAAGAACTTTTGTTCTTGAAAACAAAAATACTAATATACCTTTCTTACCCTTTTTTGTACTTTTGTTATTGAGGCTTGTGCCAGTCTGTTACTTTTGTTTAGTATAATAGACTTAATAAATTAGACCTGATTTTTTTGGTTAGTTTTTCCTGGATTCATCATGAGATCTGTCAATAACCGGATTTATCTTTCTCCTGGGAGATAGATTGGCTTATGTAGACATGACAAAAGTGTCTAGTAAAAAATAATTACAAAACAGTATTTCTGTTTTCATCTCATTCTTGTCAATTAAATTGTGGGAAATCTCCTGGGTAAATATCAATGACTTTTAGGGTTAACCATCCTTAGAACCCTCGCTCTTATCTGTTTAGTCCTAACCCCATAGATAACAGGGTTAAGGGCAGGGGGGACAACCACATACAAATTGGCCAAAAGTATATGGATATAATGAGGAATATTGTGTCCAAAGCGATGTGTCATGAAGGAGAAGAGAGCTGGCAGGTAGAATGCTAACATCACGCAAACATGAGAGCCACAGGTACTGAGTGCCTTACGCCGAGCTTCCCAGGATGGAAGTCGGAAGACTGCTCGGAGGATTTGAACGTAGGAAAATCCAATCACAGAAAGGTCAATGTATCCCACGGAGAAAGCAATCATGCCATAGATGACATTGACTCTTATGCTGGCACAAGCTAACTTTGCCAAGCCCATGTGTTCACAATAGGTATGGGGGATAATCCGGACACCACAGAAAGGCAATCTCAGGATGAGAAATACGAAAGGAGTCACAAACATCAAAGTCCTCAAGATGATGACTATGCCAAGAATGCCTACCACCTTGTTGGTGAGGATCATGCTATATCTTAGAGGATTGCAAATGGCAACATAGCGGTCTATGGCCATAACAGTCAGCACCACAGACTCTAAACCTGTGCATATATGGATGGTGTACATCTGTGTGATGCAGGTAACAAATGCAATCTCCCTGAGGTTGAACCAGAAGATGCTCAGCATTTTCGGGATGGTGGCTGTGGACAGGCCCAAATCAGTGGCGGCCAACATGGCCAGAAAATAGAACATGGGCTGGTGGAGGCTGTTCTCGGTCTGGATCACAAACAGGATAGTAATGTTCCCCAGGAGGGCTATCAGATACACTGCAAAGAAGGGGAAGCCAATCCAGATGTGCACATCTTCCATCCCTGGAATCCCCATCAGAAGGAAGGAGGAAGGGTGGAATTGTGTGTTGTTGGAAAGAAACATGCTGAAGGGAGTTTGCTACAGCCACATTTCTTGAAATTTTCTTGCTTCCAGTTAGGGATACCAACCTCTTTTATAATGCATTGCCTATTTCTTGGAGAAACAGAAAATCCATTCTTTAATTCCATAATACAGCAGAGGAAGTCTGCAGAGAGAATATTAACAAAGTTACAGAAAGGATTTGAAGTATTTACCTCACTCACATACAAAATTGTGCAGAAAACTTTCAAATAGCACTCACTCATATTATTATTCCATATCTAAATAAAAACCTACACACAATATTAACTTAGCAAAAATGGGTTTAATTAATTTAAGCTAGTCTGAAGAATCATCTCTTAAAAATACAGGCAGTGTTGATTTATCCCAAGATATTTCCTTTCAAGCCTTTACTTTGAACTAAATCACTACTTTCTTCAAGACAGACTCTTGTGAAGCTCTACAATAGACATTTTGAATGATTCCTTGCAACAGAGAATCTAGAAGGTAGGATGGCAATCAGAGGTTTCAGTCTGAGTTAAGGAATGGAATGAAAAAAAATTTACATGTATTAAGAGACACTTGCACAATTCCAATTTAGTATTCTCTTCTAGAGCTGTAAGATACCATCACTCACTATGTTATATTCTCTTTCCTGAACGGGCTAAAATGGAATGTTCTCAACTATTTCACAGTGTCTCTTGTGAGCATAATTCATGAACTACTTCTTTACTATTTCATGCTGGATTATAAATATCGACAGTCCCATAATGAACTTCTGACTGTTGCTGTTAATATTTCCGTCTTTTTAAAAGGTAGAGCAGTATCAAGGTCAGAGTTTGCCTCAGTATGGAAACATCCTATACTATGTATTAATGCTGTTCTCACTGATGTACTGTTGGATGAGAAAATATTTAAGCAGCTGTCAGATTTGTTAAACTATAATAATTGAATCTATCTGGTGTGCCTTGAGGTTGCATCTGGCTTGAAATTGATCTTCCTTGAGTTCCAGCTGTAACAAGACTATTCTCTTGATGCTTGAGGTTTAGAGCTATGTAAATAAGTGTGAAACACACACAGACACTTTATCATCACTAATTATGCTGTGGTAAACTCTGGTCAGGGGTGAAATATATATATAGTGATTGGATTTGTGGAATCTGGAAAATGCCATATCCAGGGCATTGTTATGTGTTATCTTGCTTTGATACTATTTTGAAGACTATAAATTCTAATAAAATGGCAATAATGTTAAAGAAATAAAAATCTCTTGCAATACCTCTAGAAAGGGATCTAAAACCTGTTTCAGAGGTATTTGTAATTTGCATGTGCCATTCTCAAACTGTTTCAAATTGCATGTGCATATTCTCAAACTGTCTCCAATTTTGTTGATAGTATGTATATAATGGAGGTGCTTTAACATTGTCATGACCCTGCTACAGAAAAGGGAAATATATTTTGACTTATTCATTCCTTGAGTTTAATTGCAGAATTTTTTTTTTCTAACAGGGTTTGATCATATAAAAGTTAGTATTAACCTCTCTTTTACTAACCCATCACTTTTAATTGTTGTTCTTGTTGTTAATGTGCCGTCAAGTTGCTTGCGACTCATAGCGACCCTATGTACAACAGCCCTAAACTCTGCTCTGTCCTGTGCCAATCGTACCATCTCTGACACTCCCATCCCGATTACCCCAGTCACTGAATCAATCCACCTCATAGAGGGCCTTCCCCTCCTGCACTGTCCCTCCACCCTCCCAAGCATGATGTCCTTCTCTAAGGACTGGTCCCTCCTTTTTCACCTTTTCTTTTCTTTTTCTGGTATTCTTTTTTTTTTTTTGTAATTAATTTAAATGAAAGTTTACAGAGACTTTGGATTTCCATTCATTCACTGCTGCACTTTCCCCCCTGCCCACCCCTCCCACCCAATTCGCTCTTCTCTTTGAAAAGTAAAAGAAAAATTCTTTCACTGTTATACAGTCCCTCCACCCAAGTCCACTCCACTGATTATTCACCTTTTCTGCTGGTTTAGTAATCAATACCAGAGATTCTTATCACTTCAATTTTTAATAAAAAGAACAAGAATTTTGATGGTATTAGAAAAACGACATCTACCTAAACTTTATTCTGTAAACATTTGCTCAGTGTTTTGTAAATATTCTTTTATTAAAGCTAACAAGTCTAAACTTGGCATCACTGTTGTCTCCCCTAGGGGAGTTCTGGTATCTTTCTGTTGTTTGCAGTCAAATCCGAACTGACCTGTAGCTGATCCTCCAGTGGTTTTCAAAGGCAGTAAGTTACACAAAAGTTTGCTCATCCTTCTCCCGCTCTAGTTCCTTCTTCTTGTTGTTATGTACTGGTGCTGTCGAGTCATTTGCAGCTCCTAATGACCCTATGTATGTATAGCAGCTCTGAACTCTGCCCTGTCTTGAGCCAATTTCTTTGTTTTCAACATGCCTACCTTCATTATCTCAGTTACTGAATCAATTCATCTTATTGAGGCTCTTCTCCTCTTGCACTGTCCCTCTACCCTTCCAAGCATAATATCTTTCTTCAATGACTGGTCCCTCCTGGAAACATGCTCAAATATGTGAGATGGAGTTTCAAAATCCTTGCCTTCAAGGAGGAGCTTGATTTCATCCTTTCTAGGACAGACCTGTTTGTTCTCTTAGTAGTCCATGTTGTTGTTATGTGCCATCGAGTCGCTTGCAACTCATAGCGCCCCTATGTATAACATCCCTAAACTCTGCTCTGTCCTGTGCCAATCGCACCGTCTCCAACAAACCCATCCAATTACCCCAGTCACTGAATCAATCTGCCTCATAGGGGGTCTTCCCCTTCTGCGCTGTCCCTCCACCCTATCAAGCATGATGTCCTTCTCCAAGAACCTGTCCCTCCTTGCAACATGTCCAAAGTATGTTAGACAGAGCCTTAGAATCCTTGCCTCCAAGAAGCAGCCCGCTTTGACACTTTCTAGGATGAATCTGTTTTCCTAGCAGTCCATAGTACCCTCAATACTCTTCTCCAGCACCACAGCTCAAAGGCATCAATTCTCCTTCTATCCTC
>NW_006399794.1:9979666-9982194 GCF_000299155.1 Elephantulus edwardii
TCTCTGTAAATGTTTATGAAAATTAATAAAATATAATTATAGAAAAAAAAAGATATACTCTTATGGGTCATACAGTCTAGTCAATAAGACCTAGAATAGTCACATAATGACGCAAACAAAAAAATGTAAAGTAATAACTGGGTTACAAAGAAGAAGCACTTAGAATGTAAGAGTTTAGTGAGATGAGATGTAAGTAACAGAACATCATGTAGTGTTTTGTGGTTAATTTTAAGAATTATATCTTTATTCTAGAGGCAAGGAAAGAACTTGTATGATTTTTAGAATTGGTTTAACATGATCTAGTTCCTAATTAAAAACTAGAACATCTGATGGTAGGTCCAGAAGCAGCTAGTACATTAGCATGCAGATAAGTTGGAAAGTTATTACAGAATTCCAGGTCAATGATTTTACTGTTTTGGCCAATAGTGATAGTAACAGTTACATTACTTGGATGTCAATTTTAGAATCATTCAATGCAGTTAGTCCTCAGAAATAATTGATTCTTTCCCTTTACAACTACTGCATTAATCAAAGCATCTTTCTATCTTAGTGTCTTCCCAAATCCATCAATTTTTATCAACAGTCCTTGGTATTTTTCCATTTGAAAATACCTGAGATATCAATGAATTCCCATTAATAAAACATATTGGAAGCATTGATTCATACCTTATGAGGAGAGAGTGAGGAAGTTTGTGGGGCCTAAAGGAGAAATATGGAAGGCTTCCACATAGTTTAAGAAGTGCTCCATTGATTCCTTGGGTGGCAGGCAGAAGGGCAGGATGTTGAACCTCACCTCATCTGTATGAATTTGTTGCAGTGTCCTTGCAAAAATTTTAAGCTCCATGAATATCCTGAAATTTTATGGGTTGCAAAATAGTCTTACAATGCCTATTAACAACTTAAGTTTTCCCCATTCTGTATTTGTAATCACCTACACATTTACACCACCATCAATCTTTGTTCTGATCTGTTTTATTATATAAATTTTAAGTTAGTAACAACTTAATTAATTTAGCAAGTATTTATAGTGTGCCAACTTTGTGTCAAATACTGATAGACATATAAGGTACATACTTAGCTTTCCTTAGAGGGATACAATAATTCTTCTATCCAGGTTCCAAAGCCTTTTACCTCCCAAACTCTTTTGTACCTCATTTCTAGATATACTGCAATCTTCACTCACTCAATGACTGATTCTTCAGAATATAATTTCTCCTTCTGTGTTGATAAAATAGAAGGAAATACTTCATCTGTGCCAATTTACGCACATTAGCAGTGATAATTCTCTGGTTTGCATATAATGTTTCCTTGTTTTTGTGTTTGTTGATATTTATCCATTTGTTTTTCATTGTGCAGAATTTACGACGTGGTTTTCTATTAGTGTCTGCTTTGTAAGTATGAATTGAAGTTATGCTCAACATAATTTCTTCCTGTTTCCCTTACTGGTCTTCATTGTCCTGAGCCTTTGAGTGAATTTTATACTCAAAGTAGCTGTATTTGACAGAGTAAAACTGCTCCAGAAGCTTTTCTAGGTTTAAATCTTTGCTGGAGCAAATTAGTCTTTTTTCCATGGAGCCATTCACCTTGGTTCATGCTGCCAAATTTCAGCGAATAGCTGTGAGTTCTAAAACTTAGCTATAAGCAATTGTATATTGCAATGCAAGTGAAATAATTAAAATCCACCAGCTTCTCTGTGGGAGACAGATGGGCAATCTACTTCATTGCGATTTACTGTCTCTGAAAACCTGAATAGCTAGAGAAAACTAAGGGTCAGTATGACTCGGTGGTACATAACAAGCTGTGTGTTTAACCGTTGCTCCAGCAGGATTCCTTCCTCTTTCACTATTTCCCTTGAAAATTGTGCTACTTAATAGAGACTCAAGTTGAATCACTGGAGAACCGCAATCCAATAAATCTCATAAGTTACTGCCATTTTGTCTCTCTTTAAACATAACCAGGAGATGACTCACCTGCTTCTTCTTAAGATCAAGAAGTAGTTTGCCTGGGACCAGATATCACAGATGGAACCTATGTGTGATTGTACTGTTAATAATCAGGGTATAAAGATTATATCAGAGCCCAAGACCCCTAGAGGCTTCTCTGGAAATAGGAACTCTCAAATCTCAGAGGATGGAGCTCTATGTTTTCTGGCCCAGGTACCATCTGGTTTCAGGAGGCCTTGTGCATCCTCTCAGGGAAGCCTAATCCTTCAGTGGCACAATGGCCTTTTACTAACACTTTAAATCTCACCATAGGACCAGAAGAACAGTTTTTTGGGTAGATACCCAGTGAAGGCAGCAAAATGTTGCTAGAAGAAACAAGCCAGCATGTCATCAAAGTCAGTTTAGAGCATTGAGTGTATTTAGTAAATAGCAGAGATGGAATTCTAACGTAAATCTCCAAAGTCATTGTTCTTAATGGAGAGAGGTTAAAAGCATTCCCTTTAAGAACAGGAACTAGGCAAGGATGCCCACTATCACCTCTTTTATTCAATATTGTTTTGGAAGTCTTAGCAATAGCAATAAGAC
>NW_006399794.1:9982294-9985013 GCF_000299155.1 Elephantulus edwardii
GCAGCAAGCGCTTCAGGTCCTCCTCAGTTTCAGCAAGCAGGGTTGTGTCATCTGCATATCGCAGATTGTTGATAGATCTTCCACTAATCTTGACCCCACATTTCTCCTCATGGAGCCCACCTTCCCAGGTAATCTGCTTTGCATACAGGTTGAAAAGGTATGGAGACAGGACACACCCTGGCATAGTCCATAGTATGTTAAATGCTCTTTTTCTAGCACCACAACTCAAAGGCATCAATTCTATCATCCTTAGTCATGTTCCAGCTCTCTGATGCATAACCAAAGGTAGATGATAGAAATATACCAGCTGTTCCACAAGAGAAAGATGGACAATCTCTTTTCATGTGATTTACTGCCTCAGAGAACCCACTGGAGGGTCAGCTATGGGTTGGTTCTCACTTGACAGTTCATAACAACAACATTGTTTCGTTCTTGGAGGTCTGGTTAAACAGTTCATCTGTTCATCTGCTCCTCAGACAATCAACAATTTAAAACTGCCTAGAAACTTCATGGAAGAAAAGAGCTGACAATGCATTCTTATAATGATTATAAGATTGAAAGGGCCTGTGAGACAATTCTACTCTGTCCTGTAGTCCTTATGAGTCAGAGTAGAACAGATGGTACCGAAAAACATTTCCTCACTTAGTCCTTGAGCAGCACAGACAGTTAAATGCTTGACTATTAAACCAAAGACTGAAGATTCAAACCATGTGAAGGTGCCTAAGAGACAGATTTGGTGATTTGCTTTCAAAGGTTCAGTCTTGAACCTCCAGCGTGGCTTACTGTTCCGCATATACAAAGTGTGATGGCCATGAGTCAAAATCAACCCAATAGCAACTTGTTTTTATTGTTCTCACTTATAAAGGAGTATAAAGTGGCTAAGGAAAGTTAAGTAACTTCTGAAAGACTTTAAAAATGTGTCTATTTGTAAAAAAAAAAAAGTGTCTACTTGGCTCAAGAGCTGTTGTTTTTGAATTGCTGTACATATAGACTTTGGTGGTGTATTTCAGAGCGAGTGAAGTTGTTAGCCCAAAGGCAGCATTTTTCTGCTGGTTGAAATCTACCTGTGGCTCCATGGGAGAAAGACGGACAGTCTTCTCCTGTGTGATTTATATCCTCTGAAACATGCTGGAAGGACAGCTAGGAGTTGGTTCTAATTTGGCAGCAATGAATTGTGGTTTGGCTTTTGGTGATTACACACACGTGTCAGGAGAAGGATGGACAATCTCTTCTCAGGTGATATACTGCCTCTGAAAATGCACTGTACCATCAGCTGTGGGTTGGTTCCAACTTGATGCACATAATGACAGCTATACACACACATACACACGTTGGACTAACAATATGGATCCTGTGGAGCTTTCCTGAGAATTAGATGCCTAGTTTGCTTTGTATAAAGATTCTAAACAAATAAATTAATTATAATCATTATTATTGAAGTTGGGTGGAAATTAATACACTTTTCCAGATCAATCTTTTTTCATCTCATTTGTCATTTCCTGAATGAAATGATTATTACTTGTCATGCAACCCATTTGCTATTATTGTGTACTTGTTTTCTAGTTATAAAGATGATTTTAAAAGTTAGAAATGAAAGAACATAAAAAGCTAGAAATGGTCTTTTTAATTGTAAGTTATTCCTTCTTCTGTAATAAATTATTACATCTTTCTGGTCCTACTTTTGAAATGTGTATCTAAATGATCAATTTTTCCAGCTATTATTATTTTCACTATTACTGTACCAATGAACAACATTGTTATCAAATTGGCTTAAATTCTTAAAGAATGAGCCCGTTAATATCCTTGACTTCAAGTACACAGTATTATTGTTGTGTTGATTTTGAAAGTATTTTTCTTTTTTTAAAATTTTTCTAACAAGCTCTTCCCCTAAAATCTCTCTCCAGCTGCTGACAACGTATCCTCAAGTCAAAGCTCATTTGGTAAGCTCTATATCAAGTCTGTCATCTCTGCTCTAGAGCCATTCCTCCTCAAGTTTCCCAAGTCCTAGTTAATAGTGCTATAGACACTGTTGCAGAAAAGAAACTTTGGCAGCATCCTCAGTATTTTCCTCTCTGCTCTTGCTCCTCATATCCAAATATTCATTAATTATTGCTGAGTTTTCGTTCAAACAAACAAGTGTTGTTAGATATTTTCTTGTTGCTGAGTACTATTGAGTCAGAACCACCCAGAGCTGACCCTTCAGCGGGTTTTCAGATGCAGTTTATCACACGGGAGGAGATTGCCCATCCTTCTCCTGTGGAGCAGTTGATTAGACAACTACTAAGATTTTGAAGCTCTGTCTCCTGTATTTCAGGCATGTGGCCAGGAAAGACTGGTTCTTGGAGAAGGACATCATGCTCAGAAGGGCGGAGGGACATTGCAGGAGAGGGAGACTCCCGAAGAGATGGATTGACATGGTAACTGGGGCAATGGGGGTTGGTGTGTTGGAATGAGTGAGACTGGCTCAGCACAGGGCAGGATTGAGGACTGCTGTATGTAGGAGGGTCATGATGGGTCACAGACAACTAAATAACAAGAACAACAGGTGCCAACTACTAGTGCACAAGATAATGGGTAAGAAATATTGTACTACACCTCTTGTTCTGGGTGAGAAAAAGAAAATCCAAGGAAGAAGCAAGTAAAGGCACTGAAAAAGTTGTGGAAGAATTACTAGAGGAAAACTTCCCAGACATAATGAAGAATGAGAGAATATATATTC
>NW_006399794.1:9986447-9987722 GCF_000299155.1 Elephantulus edwardii
ACTTTGACAAGCACTGTGGCAATTGGACAATTAAAACAGACATTTGGATGGTGGGGAAGAAGAACAAACTGGGGAGGAGGGTGGAGAGAATGGTGCGGCAATGAAGGCGTGAAAGCCCAGAATCCCTGTGAATGTTCATTGAAACTAATAAAATTTAATAATAATAAAAAAAAATCTCCAAAGTCTAAACTAGGTCTATTAATAAGGCTAACATGATTCTCATAGAAAAAGAAGGCATATTGTGCTAACCATATAATACTTTTTAATAAACACAAATAGAAATGATTTAAATACATATGTAAAAAATTTACATTTCAATAATGGAGACAACTATTTAAAGACACATATTAATAAAAATATCAGGTTTTTTCCATTTACATTTTCTGTGATCTTGGCCCATTTAATTTGCTTTTCAAAACTGTTATTTTTCTCATATGAAGAATGAAAAAAAAAAGTTCTTGTAGGATTGTTGTAATGTTGTAAAATAATGCCAAGAAAGCACTCAGTACACTATGTACTAGGGATTAATTCATAATCGACACTTGTTACTATTAGTTATCTTTACAGTACTCTCTCTGGTATGAGATAATTTAAGCTTAAAATAGTTTTCTGGGATTCAGTAGTTGACACATGCTGAACACATTTTTTTTTTTGTGAGGAGCCTCATGCCCCTCCTCGTAGACTCACAAAGGTGATGAAAACAACAATTGACTTTTCACATAGCTTTTCTCAGAAGTAAGAATAATAGATAGAATTAAACATGAAAGTACCTTCGAATAGAATAGCATAGTATGTGACAGTTTATTAAAGTGGACATTAATTTAGCTGAAGTAGATTTTTTTTGTGTGTAGTATTTAAGGAGAAAAAAAATGCAGGTACTTTTTTTTAGTTCTATAAATTGCTCACATTAACTGCTGCATTATTTGTTTATGCTTGAACTAGTAAAGGGTCTTAGGCTGAAGAACCAAAGAGAGGGAGGCGTTCAATAAAGTGGATTGACACAGAGACTGCCACAATGGGTATAAGCCAAGCACAGAGTGTGAAGATACTGTAGGATTCTGTAGGGTAAGGTGTGATTTCGTTCTGATATACAAAGCTCCGGGCCAACTGGACAGTATCTTTCGGTTTTGCTTACTCAACTCAACATCACCTAACAACAACAGTAGCAATGTACTTAAAACAAACAAACAAACAAATCCACTCCCTTGGGGGGAGGGATTGTATAACAATGAAAGAATTTTTTTCTTTTACTTTTTAAAGAGAAGAGCGAACTGG
>NW_006399794.1:9991907-10003170 GCF_000299155.1 Elephantulus edwardii
AGGTTTTATTTTTTTACATGACTTATCCCTTATTTTATTGTGTTTTCTTCATATTTTGCCTTCGTGTTTGCATAGTTAAAGGTACCAGCTTGAATTTTCAACCGCATCTTCTAGAAGGTTGGCTGTTGTAACCAATTAGAATCTTTCCCTCCCATATTGTTATCATTGCCCTTGGGTGTCATGGAGTCTAATGACCCTATGAACAACAGATCTGAACCTTGCTCTATCTTGCCATCTCTGGTATGCTCAAGCCCATTGGAATAGCCACTGTACCAATCCACCTTGTTGAAAGTCTTCCTTCTTTCTTGACCCTCTACCTTTCCAGGTGTATCTTTTTTTTCCAGGAACTGGCTTCTCCTGACAATATGCCCAAAGTGTGCAAAGGAACTTTCACAATCCCTGCTTCTAAGAAGCAACCTGATTGCACTTCCTCCCAAACAGACTTATTTGTTCTTTTTACAGTCCATGGGATGTTCAGTCCATTTCTCCATTCCCATAATTGAAAGGCATTGATCCCCCTTCCCCTTTGATCATCTTTGTGGATGATAGTACTATAATGGATATTTAGCTCTGGTGGCATAGTCTAAATGGATTTGTACTATTAATTTAAAGTTAACACCTCTCTAATAGTTTGAATCTGCCAGTAGATCTACAGATGGTATATTTCCTTATCTCTTATTTTTAACCTCCAAAAGCTATGAGTTGTGAATTGGTAAACTGATGAATGCTCAGCAATGACTTGGTCCTGACTATCCTGAACCAACTTCACCATCTCTGACACACCTGACCCCATTGCCATAGAAACTGTGTCAATCCATCTCATTAAGGGTCTTCTTCTCTTGGAGGTAGGAGATCTTTCTCCTGCACTTCCAAGCACGATGTTCTCCAAGGCCTGGCTCCTCCTGAAAACGTACTCGAAGTATGTGAGACAGAGTTTCAAAATTCTCGCCTCCAAGGAGCAACTTGGTTTCATCCTCATCAGGACAGACCTGTTAGTTCTTTTGGTAGTCCATGGTATGTCCAATACTCTTCTACAGCACTACAACTCAAAGGTTTTGATTCTTCTTCTATCATCCTTAGTTGTTGTCCAACACTCACAATTGAGAAGACCATAATTTAGGTCAGGTAGATGCACCTTAATCTATAGACTGACATCACCGATCTTTAGCACTCTGGAGAGATCTTTGACAGAAGAGTCTCCCAATGCAACTAACTAGTCTTTTGATTTCCTAAATACTGGTACCAAGAGTGTTGATTGTGGATCTGAGCAAGGTTAAATCATTAACAATTTCAATCTTTCCTCCATCTATTAAGATTGGCCCAGTGGTGAGGATTTTTGTTTTCCTGATGTTGAGATACAATCCATATTGAAGGTTGTTGTCCTTGACCTTCTACAGCAGACACCTCAAGTCCTCCTCAGTTTCAACTAGCAGGGTATGTCAGCTGCAAAATACAGTTGTTGATGAGTCTTCCTCCAATACTGATAGCACATTCTTCTTCAACATCTAGCTTCTTGAACGATCTCTTCAACATTTAGATTGAAAGGCATGGCGAAAACGTATATGCCTCAAACATGCTTTTCTTGATTTTGAACCTTGCAGTGTTTCCCTTGTTCTGATTGTACAGTAGCTTCTTGATCTAGTTTAAGTTTCACATGAGCACAATGATGTGTTCTGGGATTCCCATTCTTTTCAATGTTAGCCACAATTTGTTGTGTTCCAGGCAGTCAGATGCCTTTCCAGAGTCAATAAAACACAGGTAGACATCTTTCTGGTACTCTGTTTTAAGTCAAGATCCATCTGATATTGGCTATGATGTCCCTACTTCCACAACCTCTTCTAAACCCAGCTTGTATTTCTGGCAGTTCTCTTTCAATGCACTGTTCTAGTTAGTGTTTTCACAATCTTCAGCAAGATTTTGCTTATGTTGTTGTTTTTATGTGCCACTGAGTGGCTTGTGACTCAATGACCCTATGTACAACAGCCCTAAAACCTGCTCTGTCTGTGCCAATAGCACCATCTCCGACACACCCACTCCAATTACCCCAGTCACTGAATCAATTCACATCATAGAAGGCCTTCCCCTCCTGCACTATCCCTTCAACCTCCCAAGCATGACGCCCCTCTCCAAGGACCAGTCTCTCATTACAACATGTCCAAAGTACGTCAGATGAAGCCTCAGAATCCTTGTCTCCAAGAAGCAGCCCGATTTAACCTTCTCTAGGATGAATCTGTTTGTTTTGTTAGTAGTCCATGGTACACCCACCACTCTTCTCCACCACCACAGCTCAAAGGCATCAATTCTTCTATCCCTCCTAGTCTTTGTCCAACTCTCTGATGCATAACAAGTGATTGCAAAGACCATGGCCTGTATTAGACACACCTTAATCTCCAGAGAGACACCATTCCTCTCTGTACTTTGAAGAAGGTCCCTAACAGCAGACTTTCCCATCACAATATCTTTTCATTTCCTCGCTGCTGGTTCCAAGAGTGTTGACTGTGGAGCCAAGCAAACTGAAGCAGTTAACAGTCTCAATCTCTTCACCTTCTGATGCTGCCAATTGGTCCAGTGATAAGAATCTTTGTTTTATTGATATTGAGCCTCAATCCGTATTGAAAACTGCCGTTCTTGACCCTCTGCAGCAGGCTCTTCAGGTCCCCCTCAGTTTCAGCAAGCAAGGTTGTGTCATCTGCATAACACAGATTGTTGATAGATCTTCCACCAATCCAGATGCCACACTTCTCCTCATAGAGCCCAGCCTCCCAGATAATCTGTTCTGCATACAGGTTGAAAAGGTATGGAAAAAGGACACATCCCTGGCCTATACCCTTCCCGGTTTTGAACCATGCAGTTTCCTTGCTCCATTCTGATGACTGCCTCCTGGTCCAGATATAAGTTTCTCATTAGTACAATCAAATGTTCTGGGATTCCCATTCTTCTCAGAGTCAGCCACAGTTTGTTATGATCCACACAGTTCTTCTGGTATTCCCTTGCTTTCAGCTAAGAGCCATCTAACATTAGCTACAATATCCCTAGTACCACGGCCCCTTCTAAACCCAGCCTAGACTTTTGGCAGTTCTCTGCTGATGTGTTGTTTCAGTCATTTTTGGATAATCATCAGAATATTGCATGTGAAATCAATGATATTGTTCTATAGTTTCCACATTCTACTGAGTCACCCTTCTTTGGAATGGGAACAAATATACATCTCTTCCAGTCAGGTGGCCAGGTGGTTGTTCTCCAGATTTCTCGGCACAACTTTGTGAGCATGTCCAGGGCAGCATCTGTTAGCTGAAATACGATAATTGGTATACCATCTAGTCCTGGAGCCTTATTGTTTGCTATTTCCTTCAAAGCAGCTTGAACTTCTTCCTTCATCACCACAGGCTCTTGCTCATATATTGTTTGATTAAACTCTTCTGTGCCTGCCAATTCCTTTGAATACAGTGACTAAGTATATTCTTTCCATCTTCTTTTAATACTTCCTGAGTCATTTAATATTCTGCCTAAAGCATCCTTGATTATAGCAACTCGAGGTTTGAATTTTTTCTTCAGTTCCTTGAGCTTACAAAATCCTGAGTGAGTTTGGCCCTTTTGATTTTCTGACTCTAATTCCTTGCACATTTCATTGTAATATTTTACTTTGTCATCACACGCTGCCTTTTGGAATCTTCTGTTCAGCTCTTTAGTATCTTGAATTCTTCCTTTTGCTTATGTGTGATATTAATAATATTGTTTGATCATCTCCACACTCTGTTCAATCCCTCTCTTTAGGAATGGGTACAAGTATGGATCTCTTCAGCCAGTTGGCCAGGTATCCATCCTTCAGGTTTCTTGGCAAAATATGTTGAGCACATCCAGGGTTGCATCTACTTGTTGAAATAAGTCAATTTATAATCCATAAATTACTGGGACCTTATTTATTTGCCAGTTCCTTGAGAGTACTTTGGACTTCTTTTAATATTACTGGTTCTTCAACAAATACTGGCTCCTCAAATGGTTCTGTGGCAGTTAATTCTTTTTGTTTAAGTGACTACGTATTTCTTCTATGATGTCTTATTGTTGTTGCTAGGTGCCATTGGGTTGAGAATGACTCATAGCAACTCTAAAAACAATATATCTGAACCCTGTTTTGTCCTATGCCATCTTCACAATCTCTGACACACTCAAGTCCATTGTTGTAGTCACTGTGTCAATCCACCTGGTTGAGGGTCTTACTCTTTTTCACCATCCCTCTGCCTTTCCAAACATGATGAATAGCTTTGTCTACCAACATGCCCAAACGTATGTGAGATGAAGATTTATTACCTATACCTTTAACGAGCACTGTTGCAGCATCTTCTCTAAGACATATCTGTTCGTTCTTTTGGCAGTCCGTGAAATTTAGTACTCTTATCCAATACCACAGCTCAAAGGCATCATTTTTTTTTCTGTCATCCTTATTCATTGTCCAGCACTCAGATGCATAACAAATGACTAAAAAGGCCATGGCCTAAATCAGGTGCACCTTAGTTTTCAAACTGAAATTGATGCTCCTCAAAATTTAGAGAGGTCCCTGATTACAGATTTTTCCCAGTGTAATGCTTCTCATGATCTCCAGTCTCCTGACTGCTAGTACCAAGTAGATTTATTGTGGATCCAACCAAAATGATCTCCTTGACAATGCCGCTCTTTTCTGCATCTGTGGTATGATTCCCTATCAGGCCAGTGAAAAGAAGTTTTGTTTCCCTGACATTGAGATGCAATCCAAATTGAAAGTGTCAGTGTTTTAACCTTCTGGTACAAGCACTTAAGTCCTCTTCACTTTGAATATTCAAGGTTGTGTCATCTTCATAATGAAGGTTATTGATGAGTCTTCCCTCAATCCTGGTGCCACATTCTTCTTAATAGCATCCAGTTTTTCAAGTACTTCTCTCAGCATATAAATAAAATAAGTATGGAGAAAGGATAGTATCTTGACCTGGTTTTCCTAATTTTAAACCATGCACATAGTGTTCCCTCGCTCTGTTTGCACAATAGCTTCTTGGTCTAGGGATATGTTTCAAACGCACACAAAGAAATGTTCTAATGTTATCATTCTTCTCAATGTTAGCCATAATTTGACCCACGTAGTCAAATGCCTTTTCATAGTCAATAAAGCATAAAAAGACATTCTTCTGTTAATTGTGCTGCCAACCCCAAAGTACATAGTTCAAACCTACAAGCTGCTTTGTGGGAGAAAGATGGGAAATCTCCTTCAGTACAATTAACTGTCTCTAAAAATTCACAGGAGAATCAGCAAAGGGCGAGATCCAACTCGATGGTACATAACAGCAACAATAATAATTGTTGGAAACAAAGTACTGACAGTTGGAAAATACAGCCTTGATAAAGAAATGAGGCTGGAGAGCAAATGATAGAATTTTGGGCTATGGTTTATTCATTGCAAATACTTTTAAAAAACATAAGTGCCAACTATATACCTACATCTTACCTGATGGACTTCACAGGTTTATATTGACTAAATCATTTTAAGAGTTGTACATGATCAAACCCCAATTATACTGAGGGAAGAAGTCCAAACTGCATAGAAGGCACTGACTGGTGTTTTTGCAGAGCAGTGGTCTCAAAAACCCTTGAAGTAGCTACATCTTATGGACTGACGACAGTGAGGAGCTTATGGAATAGTCATTAACAGATATCTGCTGTTTCCATTGTCATTGTTGACTGTTTTATACAGGAGATATCACCAGAATAACAACACACATAGATGAGAGCCCGTGAATATCTCTATGCATGTAACTCAAGTTCAGCAGTGAACCTTAGGTAGCCTAGAGGCCTGAAATCATCTTATGTGTGAACATGATAAGCCTGACCATAAATCAACATTTAAGAACAATAAGGCAGCCCCATTGTATATTGATTTCATGAAAGACTGATGTCCAGAGAGAATTCTCTGCTCAGTTATTCACCCTCTTAACCACGTTCTAAATACAGAGTCTCCAGCAAACCCGGTGGATGTGGGTTGCAGAACTCCTTAGGGCAAATGATCAAATCTGTATTCTCCTAAGAGGTGGAGGAAGAGAATAATAGAGTCCTTTGACCAGGAGAAGTGGGAACTAGATCTATGTGTGCCATCATGTCAAGTAGAACTCATAGCGACCCTATAAACAAAGGATCTGAACCCTGTCCTATTCTGTGCCATCCTCACATTTCCTGACACACAAGTGCCCACTGCGGCAATCACCGTGCCAATCCATTTGATTGAGGGTCTTTCTCTCCTTTGCAGACCCTCCACACTTCCCAGAAACATGTCCCCCTCCAAGGAGTATCCCCTCCTAGCAACCTGCCAAAGCATGTGAGGCTACGCCTCATCTTTGCTGCCTCCAAAGAGCACTGTGACTGCACCCTCTCCAAAACATCTGTTTGATCTTTTTGTTCTTTTGGCCATCCACGGGATGTTCAGTGCCCTTTTCTAGCACCATAGCTCAAAGGCATCAATTCTTTTTTCTGTCACCCTTATTCATTGTCCACCTCTTGGATGAATAGCAAGTGACTGGAAAGACTATGGCCTCAGTCAGACACACCTTCATCCTCAAACTGACATTATTACTCCTCAATAATTTGGAGAGGTCTCTAACTGCAGATTTTTCCAGTGCAATGCATCTCCTTATTTCCTGACAGCTGGTCTCAAAGGTGTTAATTGTGCCGTCAAGTAAGATAAAGTTGACAGTTTCAATCTTCTTTCTATCCAATCATGATGTTACACACACATATGAGTGTGTGTGTGTATGAACATATTATATATAATATGTTCTTCTCCAAATTTTCTTTAAGAGTTATGACTTCATGATCAAAAGAATTCATCTGTGTGATCTGATCTTGTTACATGAAAATGATGTTAAAGATGGGTTATTGTTGTTGTTGTTAAGTGGCATCAAATTGTAGATGATTCATAGCGACCTTATGAATGAAAGACCTGAACACTTGTGTAACTTTGGTCCTTTCTCCATGTTCATAGAATTTCTGGAGGCAAGCCATTTTGGAAGTGGATGCCACTCCTGCTTCCAAGCTTGATTTAATTGGGAAGCTCCACCAAACACTGTCTACCATGGGTACATTTGGTTGGGAGTTAAAAAGAAGAATAAATCCTTAAGGAATGAACATCCTTCAAACTTAAGTCAAAATATTAAAATCAAGCCAACGACTGAAAGGAAATAATTCTGATAATTTCTTAATAGAACACTCCTGCATGCTGTATCTACTAAAATATCAATGGGACATTTCACGAATTAAAATGAAGTTTATAGACCAGAAGAAGAAACTCCCAGGTTAGTGAAAGGTGAATATAATTTATATATCTTATTCCTAAATTCTCCTCCCTTTCTTTGGAACTCAGGTTTTGTATTTGTAAAATGAAAAACTATAGATTAAGTCATGCTGAACATTGCTCCATCTTCAAAATTATAGAGTCCTATAACATTTAGAGACAGTAAGTAGAGACTCAAAATATAAACAATGCTAAATTTTAACTTGTGCTCACATACATAAGTGTATTGCATGCAGTGCTATAGGATGCAGGAATTATACTATATTTAATGACAAATTTCAAATCAAGAGCTGATCATACTCAGAAATTACATGGGTCAGATTGTTACCCTTGTCTATTTGACTGCATGTGTCTCCATTTCTTATCTGTTAATTTTGCAACATCATCATGCAAATCTAGAGAGTAGAACTAAATCACAGAGCATGATGGAGACTTGTCATTTCTAAACAAATGATCCCTGGTGAGTCACAAATCTCAGCATTGTAATTATTTTAGTTGGTATAAAGAAAACCACGTTATCTAGACATATGTGAAGTTTGAAATTAAAAGCACTGAGAATTAGCAGAATTAATAAATTACAAATTACACTCATATTATTCTGAATTTGATATAAATCCCTGCTTTATGCTTAAGCCATATAATGATCATGATTTCACCTTATGATTTTTTTTCCCAAAGTCCTGTGTAAGTAGTACAGAAGAAAAGGGAAATTGCAAGGTGGAAGTCAGTTAGACTTAACTTGAATAGACATGCAATCATTTACATCTAAAGTGACTTCACTTCAAAGGAAAAAACCCATCTCTTAAATGTTCATGCTATCGTCCTTCATAGCCCTCAATTTACAAGGTCTTAGTTTATTGGAAAAGGAATGAAAGAGAAAGAAAGGGAAGGGAAAAAAGCAAGAATGACAATGGAAATATTTTTTTTAAAGAGAGAGGAAGAAATTTGGAGATTACTATAAATCATGTAAAAATATGGATGAGTAAATGTTCTAGTTTAGACATTGCTTCAAATAGATGTATAACCTTCCTCTGGTCATTATTAGATCAATGTTCCTTCAAGTTTTACTTGCAAGAGAAGATTTAAGAAGAACTGGGGATAGTTGATGTTCTTCTCCATTAATTTCTTCTGTTTATCCAGTTGCATATGGAAGAAGGGCCTAATAGTAAAGACAGCTTTATCTGTCAGCTTTGCTTTACAGCCACTCAAAAGAAATGAAAAATTTGGCCATTGCTCCATGTTATAGAAGATGTATAAAAGAGCTCATGTTATTATATTTTGGGTTATTAAGTGGCAATATTTTTAAATATTTATAAATCTATTCTTTCTGTACAAATATCTTTACAACTCGTTCCCGGATCTGCTTGGTCCTGACTCCATAGATGACTGGGTTAAGGGCAGGTGGGACAACCACATATAGATTAGCCAGAAGGATATGGATGTAGCGAGGAATGTTATGGCCAAAGCGATGGGTCATAAATGAAAAAAATGCTGGTGTATAGAAACACAGCATGACACAAACATGGGAGCCACAGGTGTTGAGAGCCTTTAGTCGGGCATCTTGAGAGGGGAGGCGGAAAACAGCTCTGAGGATGAGTGCATAGGACGAGGCAATCAAGATCACATCCACAACAATGTTAGAAATCACCATGAGCCCATAGATGATGTTGATCTTGATGGGTGCACAAGCCAGTCGGGCAAGACCCATGTGCTCACAGTATGTGTGAGGGATGATGTAATGTCCACAGAAGGGGAGTCGCAGAATGAGAAACACAAATGGGGTCACAAGAACTAAATTTCTTCCAATAACAATAGAGCCTAAAATAAGCATGGTCTTATTGGTGAGGATCATGGTGTACTGGAGAGGGTTGCAGATGGCAACAAAGCGGTCATAGGCCATGACCACTAGTAGGACAGTCTCCATGCCTGTAAACATGTGGATAAAGAACATCTGAATAAGGCATCCCCAAAAACTTATCTCTTGGAGCTTGAACCAGAAGATACCCAGCATTTTGGGGATAGTGGATGTGGATAGACCTAGATCAATTATAGACAGCATGGCCAGAAAGTAGAACATGGGTTGGTGGAGGCTCTGTTCAGTCTTGATCACAAAGAGGATAGTGATATTCCCCAAAAGGGCAATCAGGTACACAATACAAAACGGAAACGCGATCCAGACGTGTACCGTTTCTAGGCCTGGTATGCCTAGAAGGAGAAAGAAGAGAGGATGGAACTGGGTGTCGTTGAGAGCAGACATTCTTTTAGCAAGTGCCATGATATCCTATTATGATTGCAGACTCTCACTTTCTTGAATTTCTTCTGTTATCAGTGTCCTGGAGAGATAGGAAGACCTCAGATCAGTGCACTGGAGGAATCTAGAAGCTGTTAACTTACCAACAGCAGAAATTCTGTTCTTTCTGGATATAACTGAGTAACCATCTCAGCACCTTTTGCTCTATGATTTGGTTCTACTTCTAGATTTGCAGGGTGATGTTCCAAAATTGACAGGTTAGTTAGAAATGAAGACATATGCAGTCAAATAGACAAGGGTAACAGCCTGACCCATGTAATTTCTGAGTATGATCAGTTCTTGATTTGAAATTTGACTTCAAATATAGTATAATTCTTGCATCCTGTAGACTGCATGCAATACACTTATGTATGTGAGCACAAGTTAAAATTCGAGATTAAGTAGATCTAACCACTTCTTAGACATTCATTTGACCTAGGAGGCTTACTCAGATGGTCTCTCAGTTGCTTCCCCACGCCCCACTTGTCTTTCTATCTCTACTATCAAAACAGACTCTTTCTATTGTCAGCCTACTGCTATTGTTTCTTAATCTGCTAAGATTGTCTCAATTACAAATCCTGTTTCTCTAGTCTTCTGTTCATTGGGGCATAACTAGTATCCTTCTATTAAATTACCTTCTGTTTGTCAGCCAGATAAGTTAATGTTTTTTGTACCCTACCATATCAATATTATGCCTGTTTATGCACAGTTTATTAAAAGATTATATATCTAGAAAAATTGTTGATATGGAAAAGAACATGTTTGTAAGGAAACTTCCTTTATTCTATTCAAGAACATTACTTTTTTAAAAACAAAACAGTCACAATACTCCATACCCTTATAGTTCCGTAGCAACTTGTATAACCTAAATTGTATACTACTAAATAATATTCATTCCTTTAATATTACACACTTACACTTGCTACCAGGGGCAAAGAACCAGGAGATATTGATTTTAATGTTCCTAGTACTTCTACTTCCATATGAAGTTTTGCTCTCACCTGTTCAGTATTTTGCTGTTGAATTAAGATTTGTGTATTTTTATCTCTCTGTAGGGAAAAAAGAAAGAAAAAGAAAGAATATATTTGTTATGTAGGAAAGCACGTGTAAATTTTTCTGTAACTTTGTAAGTTGCTATTGTGTAGAAGAAATACCAAAGCAAGTGAGTTAATAAGCTGTTTTTCTTTGAGAAGAAAAGTAGAATATCTTGATAAAAACTGGATATAAATCAGCTTCAGAGCAGAGCACAGAGTTTTAGTTTTTCAGTGCTGAGGAGAAAACTTGAGACTGATAACTCAGAGGGCAATATTTGGAGGACTTGGTTTGAAAGAGATACTTCCTCATAAAAGCTAGGATGACTCATCCCAAGCTATGTTGTTAGGATCAGCCTTTTCTCTGATGTTGCTCTTTCTCAACATGACATTTCTCTCATGGATGAAATGTATTCAGACAAGAGGCAGAAAGATTAACCTCTGACAGGATAGCTCAAAATCAGCAGAACTTTCTCTCTCATACAGTTGGACAAAAATGCTTCTCCAACAAGCACATGAAGAAATGTTCAAAATCCCTAGCCCTGAGAGACATGCAAATCAAGACAACCATGAGATATCATCTCACTCCAGTAAGACTAGCAAAATTTAACAGAACAGCAAGCAACAAATGCT
>NW_006399794.1:10003742-10006255 GCF_000299155.1 Elephantulus edwardii
GATTGTGTACCAATGAGGGAGTTTTTCTTTTGCTTTTCAAGGAGAGGAGCAAATGGGGGGGAGGGACGAGGGGTTTTTGCGGGGAGAAGAGTGCAACAATGAATGAATGGAATTCCAAAATCTCAGTAGATGTTCATTGAAATGAAAAATAAACAACCTAAATTAAAAAAAAATGCTTCTCCATGGCTGTGTTCCACAGAAGATCAATAAAGTCAACATGTGTTTCTATGGGTAAGTTTGCACTTTTCTAGATGTGCAGAGAGCTCAGCCTAAAGTTTATTTCCAAAGTGAAGTGGATCACACACACACACACACACACACACACACATGTCTTTTAGTTCTAAATCTTCTTGATTTAGTGCCTACCACCTGCAAATTCTTTGAGATTGTGATTTGTCTTTGACCCTCTGAATCTTTTCCTGTTTTTTTGAATAGAGATATATTACAGGAGATTTGCATAGACTTGAAAATCACTCAGAGTTCTCTTGAAATTGTGAGGTCTTTTACAGGGAGGAGATCCTTTACCAAGTTCCTTAACTTTTCACATCAGTCTATATTCTTGTACCATTGGAATAATGAATGCTAACTAATGCATTTTTAAAAACATGAAAGAAAAGACTAGCTTATAGAATAGCTCACTAAGAAATAGCTATTTGACATATTAGTATTCTCCAGTATTTTATTTTCATTCTATCTGCAACATTCACCTAATAGTAAAAATAACTGACTTAACTATAAGTAGCCCATTCATTAAGATAGCACAGAACCACAAAGAGCTATGTATCCAGATTTCTAGGAAAATTTTATAATCTGTTCAGTCTCCGTTTGAAAAGCAACAATTTTCTCTTGTGTCTTGTAGGTTTTTCAAGCTATGAGGGACCAAAGAAGTTGTAGAAATGGATAACAAACCTCCTTCAGATTCTTTCAAGATTGGGCCATGAAGCAAGAGCCAGAAGAACTGGTTGTGTGTGATCTAGCAGGGACTTGGGCCTTACCATAAAAAAGGCCTGGATAGGTCGTCATAGAGTAGTAGGAACACAGAGGAGGCACTCTCAATATTGTCCCATGATAATTACAGGCTTAGAAACCTGCTGGAAGGTCAGTTGTGAGTTGGTTCTAACCCAACAGGAATGAGTTTTAAACTGTTGGAGTTCAGTAACACTATGAGGGAGTGGAAAGAAGAAAAATGTGCAGACGAAATGGGTTATATGGAGATCATTTTATGTAGAGACTGTCATCAATCAAACCTCTTCTCCGTACCCCAAATACACACACACACACACACACACACACACACACACACAAACTTACAACAAACATTTGAATTTGACACTTTAGTATCAAATATGACTGTCTATCTCTGAAGATCAGTATTCTGCCAACAATTAATTTGCTAGTCAGAAAAAAAAATCACTCTTGGGTGACAGCAGGTAGACAGTCATGCTACTACCAGCCTCTATCTGTGGTAATTTAACTGTGAGCCTGTGTGTGTGTGTGTGTGTGTGTGTGTGTGTGAGAGAGAGAGACAGAGGGTGGTGGGGGAAGAGGAGAGATTTACCTCTTGTATAGTTCTATTCTTCCTCAGCTGAAGCAGAAAAATAAACATGGAAGCAGGTGCTTAACGAAGGTGTTGAGGAGCCCCTTCAAGTCACAGGGCCCTAAATCATTCCGCTTATAAGGAGAAAGACTTTATAGCCAGTGAAAATGTTCTCAAGTGTAGGTATGTTCCAGTCTTCAGAATCCTTATAGCATAAACATGACTCAAGGGGCATTATATCCCTCATTGTTCCTCCCTATTATATTTACAGAGGAACACAAGACCAGATATAACCCCTTAGCTCATGAGAGAGTGTGAAGTTAGTTGCTGGCAGGGGAAATATCCTTTAGGGAGTTGATGCCTGGATGGGGAATTATATTGATTCTATATCCCTCAGTAGCCATAAAAACATTGACTTCATGCTATGACATCTTCATTGTGTGACCAATTAAATTGTTCTTAGTAACTCTTTCTGTTTTGTGTAATATAAATGTGAAACGTACATGCACATGTTATAATAATGTTAAAACAGTGGTACCAACTCCTATGGAAACATAAAGGACAGAGATCCCATGCTATTTAGTTTATATGGAAAAGTATCATGGTTGTTGTTAGGTACCATCAGGTTGCATACTCACAGAAATTCTTCGTACAAGAAACAAAGTACTATTTAGTTCTTACAATGCTTGCTATGTTTGAATCCATGGTTGTAGCCACTGTGTTAATTAATCTCATTGAGAGTCTTGCTCTTTTTGTTGACCCCCTGCTTTACCAAGCATGATATTCTTCTCCAGGCATTGGTCCCTTTAGACAACATGACCAAAGTAATGTCATGGAGAATTAAATAATTTAAAGAAGAGTTGAAGACAAATGGAAATTAGAACTGATTAATTATGATAGATAAGTGTTCCTATCTCATCACATTCTTTCCAAGATTTATTACATGCTCTCCTATTAAACTTTGCTGCTCCTATTA
>NW_006399794.1:10007915-10092594 GCF_000299155.1 Elephantulus edwardii
TATGAAGAGCAACAATATCAGTCTTGAGACTAAGGTGTGCCTGATACAGGCTATGGTCTTTACAATCACTTGCTATGCATCAGAAAGCTGGACAATGGCTAGGAATGATAGAGAATTGAGGCCCTTGAGCTGTCGTGTTGGAGAAGAGTATTGAATATACTATCGATTGCCAAGAGAACAAACAAGTTCATTCTAGAAAGGGTAAAAACAGGCTGCTTCTTAGAGGCAAGGATTCTGACGCTTCGTCTGGCATACTTTGGACATGTTGCAAGGAGGGACCAAGCCTTGGAAAGGGAAGTCATGCTTGGGAGGGTGGAGGGACAGTGCAGGAGAGGAAGACCCTCTATGAGGTGGATTGATTCAGTGACTGGGGTAATGAGGATAGGTGTGTCAGAGAAAGTGAGATTAGCACACAATAGAGCAGGATTTAGGGCTGTTGTACATAGGGTTGCTATGAATCCCAGGTGACTTGATGGCGCATAACAACAACAACAACAACTATATGTTCTCTGGATGAGGCTTTCCCTCACATACTTTGGACATATTGCTAGGAGGTATTATTCCTTGGAGAGGGACATGATGCTGGGAAGGATAGAGGGTCTGCGAAAGAGAGGAAGACCCTCAACAAGGTGGATTGACATGGCAACTGCTGCAATGGGCTCTTGTGTGTCAGGAAGTGTGAGGATGGAGCAGAACAGGACTGGGTTCAAATTCTTTGTTCATAGGTTTGCTATGAGTCATACTTGACTTAACTACACATAACAAACAACAACAACAGTATGGATTACACTTCTATATCAAGAAAAGAAATCCTCACCACTGACCAATAGGCAAGACTGAAGTTGTCAAAAATTTTGTTTTACTTGCATCAACACTCAACACCCATGGTAGTAACAACAACTGAGAAATCAAAGACATGTTTTATTGGGAATAGCTGTTATCAAGGACTTCTTTAAAGTGCTAAAAAGCAAGTATGTAAGTTTGAAGACTAAGGTGCACCTGTTGTTGTTGTTGTTATGGGCCATCAAGTTGCCTGGGACACATAGTGACCCTATTTACAACGGCCCTAAACCATACTCTATCCTGTGCTAAACTTACTGTCTCTGATACACCTACACCTATTATCACAGTCTTTGAATCAATCAATCTCATAGAGGGTCTTCCTCTCCTGCGCTGTCCCTCCCCTTGGAGGGACCTGATCCGACCTTGCAATATGTCCAAAACATGCCAGACAAAGCTTCAGAATTCTTGCCTCTAAGGAAAAGCCTGATTTCACCCTCTCCAGGATGAACTCGTTTGTTCTCTTAGCAGTCCATGGCATATTTAATACTCTTGTCCAGCAACACAGCTCAGAGGCATAAATTCTCCTTCTATCATCCCTAGTCATTGTTCAGCTTCCCAATGCATAGCAAGTAGTTGCAAAGACTATGGCCTCGATCAGGTGCACCTTAGTCTCCAAACTGACATTGTTGTTTTTCAGTACTTTGGAGAAGTTTCTGAAAGAAGATTTTCCCAATGTAATTAGTTTTTTAATTTCCTGGCTGCTGGTCCCAAGAGTGTTGATTGTAGAGCCAAGCAACCTGACCAAATTATATTTTCAATTACTTTCTGTGCATCTGAAAGTTTGAAAATGAATAAGGAAGACTAAGAAGAACAGATGCCTTTGAGTTGTGGTGTTTGAGAAGAATATTTACTATACCATGTGCCATCGAGTCGCTTGCAATTCATAGCGACCCTATGTACAAGAGCCCTAAACTCTGTCTTGTCCTGTGCCAACCTCGTCATCTCAAACACACTCATTCCCACCACTCCAGTCACAGAATTGATCCATCTCATTGAGGGTCTTCCTCTGTGGCGCCATCCCTCCACTTTCAATACACCATGAGTTGACTAAAAAAATAAATCTGACTCGTAGGCAATGCAACCATGGTATCTCCTGGCGTCAAGTTTGGTAAAATTTTGTCTCACATATTTCCAAGGGCATGCTGCCATAAGGCACAAGTCCTTAGGGGGGAAAAACCTTCCATTATTCTTTGAAATAACTTTCTTTGCACACATCCTAAAGTTCAACCAAAGTCATTAGCTTCACAGCAAAAACACCCTTATCATAATAAATTGCTATCTTTCTTAGATACTTCTTATTTGTGGCTAAATATTTTTCATTAGGTCTCTCCCTGTATCTAATACTTGGTATGTTGTTGTTGTTGTTGCTATGTGCTGTCGAGTTGCTTGTGACGCAGAGTGACCCTATTTCCATTACTTAGCTTCCAGGTCTCCTTAGATTGGATTTTTGTTTTCTTGTTCTTGAAATATAACACATATTGAAGACTATAGGCTTTGACCTTGTGCAGCAAGTTCTTCAAGTCATCTTCAATTTCTGCAAGGAATGTTGTGTCATAATATATATATTATAATACATTCAGAGTGAAAAAAGAGGCAGTATATATAAAGAAAGTATATATATGAGAAAGTATATGTGAGTGTGTATTTGTGTGTATATGTATGTGTATTATTGTTGTTGTTATGTGCTGTGGAGTTAAAATTAAATCAGAGCTGAATCAGAGTAGGTTTTTAGATACTTCAAATCACATGAGAATAGATTGTCCATCTTTCACCTGCAGAGAAGCTGGTGGATTTCAACCTTCTGTCTTGGCGTTGATGGCACAATTTCTTACCACTAGGCCAACTGAACTTCACTGTACACACACACACACACACACACACACACACACACACACACACACATTATTGTTAGGTGCCATTGAGTCAAGTACGACTCATAGCAACCCTTTTAACAACAGATCTGAACTCTGTCCTATCGTGTACCTTCCTCAGCATTTCTGTCACCCTTGAGTGCTGCAGTCACTGTGCAAATCCATCTTTATAGGGGTCTGTCACTCTTTCTCTGACCCTCTACCCTTCTAAGATTGACATTATTTTCCAAAGAATAGCTTCTCTTAGTAACATTATCAAAATATGAGAAATATCTGTGTGTCACACACACACACACACACACACACGGTGGTGAAACCTACTAGAGGGTGAACTATGAGCTGTCCCAACTCTACAGCAATGAGGGATTTTTTTTTGGGACGAATATATATATATATAAAATAGGGTCAGCTTCTGAAAAACTTCATAATACTAGTAATTTAGAATATATAAATGATATAAAAATATGATTAAACCATATAACTTGCTTTCATATATGTTTTAAAAATATATTAATTATTTTAGGCATATTTTATTATTTGCAGGATCATTTAGGTTTAAAACCTATAAATAAAAAATATCTTTGTATGTGAAAAAAACTTCTAGTGTTATCTTGAAGATATATAGAATATCAGATAATTCTAAATGTGAGTCTTGCTTCATTGAATTCCAGGGATGCTCCTTGAAATTTATACATCTAATTTGTGCCAGTGTATATACAGAGGTCAATAGAAAATGATAAGAAAAAGAAAGAATGACAATACAGGCGTACACTCAAATACACACATGAACACATGCTTCTAACACTTAATGCTAGTTATTTTTATAATAAGTAATTAATAACTGATGAGACCAAATTGAATTAATTTTTTTACAATTGACAACCTTCCCAGACCTTATACATTGATAGTTGGAATTTATTACCTCTCATTCAGTCTTTTAACAAACAGATTTTGTACCCGCTCCTGGATCTGCTTGGTCCTAATCCCATATATGACTGGGTTGAGGGCAGGGGGAATAACAACATAGAGATTAGCTAGGAGTATATGTATATACTGGGGAATATCATGGCCAAAGCGATGAGTGAGGAAGGAGAACAGAGCTGGCCCAAAGAAAGCTATAATGACACAGATATGAGAGCTACAAGTGTTGAGAGCTTTCAGGCGGGAATCTTGGGAAGGAAGGTGGAAGACAGCGTGTAATATCCTAGCATAGGAGATAATAATAAGTAGTACATCCATAAACAAGATAGAAATATTCCCAAGACCAAAATAGACATTGATACTGATGCTGGCACAAGCCAGGCGAGCCACTCCCATGTGCTCACAATACGTGTGAGGGATGATTCTGTGTCCACAATAAGGCAGTCTCAGGAGGAGAAAAATAATGGGAACAATCATACATAGGCTTCGTAGGACTACAACCACACCAATCACAGCGACAGTTCTGTTGGTGAGGATCATAGTGTATCGAAGAGGGTTGCAAATAGCCACATAGCGATCGAAGCCCATAGCAAGAAGTACGATGCTCTCCATGACTGTGAAAAAGTGGATAAAAAAGACTTGTGCAACACAACACCCGAAGCACAGTTCCTGGAGGCTGAACCAGAAAATACCCAACATTTTGGGGATGGTAGCAGTGGAGAGACTCAGGTCAATCCCTGATAGCATGGCCAGAAAGTAGAACATTGGCTGGTGAAGGCTATGATCGGTCCAGATCACAAATAAGATAATAATATTTCCCACAAGAGCAATTAGATACACAACACAGAAGGGAAAACCAAACCAGACTTGTGAAGCTTCCAATCCTGGAATTCCTAGTAACAGGAATGAAGAGGGATGAGGTTCAGTGATGTTGAAAGAAGCCATTATTCTACAAATTGATGGTGTCCGTACTTGTAAAAATCATTGTCTGTTCTCATTGGACAATTCATCCACACTTAGCTAAGATGTATAAAAATGTTAAAAGTCCAAGACAAAATATTGACAGGAAGAATGTATTTCTCTAAAAGCCTTTGGTTCTTTTTCCTTCTTTGACTGCTCCAGATAGAAACATTACCTGTATTGTAACTCTGAAAAACTGAGGTGCCAAGCAGAAGCTAATACTGGGTCTTCAGAGTAAGTAAATACAACTCTTTTTTTCTTCATGAAACAGACATTATTAGAAGATATTAAGAATCATTATAATCTTAGCAAATAAGGCAACAACAATATTAGCTATAACTGGGTAATCTACTACTTTCCAGCACCCACATTCCAGCACCCACCATTACTTGCATGTATCATCTCATTCAGGTTTTCTATGATCTAAGGTCTGCTGACATATGGATTTATAGAAGACAAAGATTTTGAGGAATTAACTTCCCATTACTTAAAAAACTTACTGATCTGATAGAGATTGGTGGGACTCCTGGGACTTTGGCTTTTAGGCACCCTTCAAAATGGAAACTAAACTCATCCTTGTGAATTACCTTTTTAGCAAACAATAAAAGAGGACTAGAAAGTGAACTGCAATACTTTTGAGGAACATACTCAAAGTAATCAGCAAAACATTAGCATATCTAAATGGTACTGAGTATGAACAAATCTGGAGGATTTACACTATCAAATTGTGAGAGTTTTTTGAAGCTAAGATGGGTATGACAGTATATTACAGGAAAAACAAATTAAAAAAACCCAGAAATAAAATAGTGAAACATAATTGAAAGCCCAGAAGTAAATCTATGAATGTCTTAGTGACCAGACATGCAAAAGCAAAGTTAACTTTCAGGGGTAATTTAAATGGCAAGGAGAAAGATTTATATATAAAAATATTCTTGAATACTGAAATTCTCTTTCAAGAGTCTGTTGACTTCTGTAAGTTGGTGGAAATAGGACAGACATACTCCCTGATCCATTCATTTAGTTCCAAAGATGTTCTTTATTCTTGGTATAGTTAAACATTTTATCTTGCTCCTCAAATTGGGTCCTGGCCTTCACCTTAAGTTTAGAATTCTTCCCACCAAAATAAAATTTTAGTTTTATATTTTTGAACTGTATATGTATTAAAATACATGGTGAAAGATTGATAGCTGATTGTCATATCGAATGTTTTTATATATCAAGATATATGTGTCACTCTTAAGTCTAAGAGAGTTCAAGCTCATTGCATGTTCCTTCTTTGCCTAATATGACTTTCCCCCTCTTTGTGTCTCACTTTCTCACAAGAAAATATATGAAGTAAAAGTTTATTTAACATTTTTGCCATTGTGACATGGAGTTGTTGTTGTTGCTGTTAAGTGTGGTAGGATCATAGGCGACTCATAGTGACCCTATGAACTAAAGACCTGAATGCCTGTATATCTTTTGTCCTTTCTCCAGGTTCATAGGGTGTCCAGAGGCAAGCTATTATGAAAGTGGATGCCATTCCTGCTTCCAAGCTTGTTTTAACTGGGGAGCTCCACCAAACACTGTCCTCTATGGGTAGCCATTCTCACATCTGACACATCAGTGTCACAGTGTTCAGCTTCACAGCAACCATGAGTTACCTCTGTACAGCAAGTGGATAGACCAGGATTATATGACCTAGAAGAATGTTTGACCAAAAAATATTCAAAACAGGCTTGAAGGCCGTGGATTAAAGTCACCCACCTTTGGCTTGGTAGCATCACTTTCTGTCCACTAGGCCAACTGATCTCTATGTTGTTGTGACATGGAGTAGCATTATGATTTTGCTCATACTGGCTTTGTCACCTTGAAGTAATTACATCCTTTTTTGCTAACTCTGTTTTATCTAGAAATAAAGTGCCATTTATCTATACTGTTTTACTCACCATCCCATTAGTCTAGGTTTTTTTTTCAATTTCTGTGAACAAATACCAATCTTAAGCAGGCATACCACAAACTCACTCACTACTGATGAACACTTACCAAGATTTCTCCCTTCTGTTTTAAAGAGTCATGTAGAGACTGTTTATTCACTTGCTGAGATATTTATATAGTTTAGAACAGCATCAATACTCTTGAAAGATTTCACCACAATACTTTTGTGTAACGGAGGCGCCAGGAGTCAGAGAATCTGTTACATCTAGATTGAAGTGCATAGAAATTCCCTTGGGTCATTGCATCAGCTGAAGAGAGGCTCTAGAGGAATAAGAACTTTCTGGTAGCCACTTCATTCCTCCTAGTGACCCTATCTGACAGAGTAGGGCTGCTCCATAGTGTTTCCACAGCCCCAAATCTTCGTGTAAGGAAGCTAGCAGATCCTTCTCTCACTGAATGACTGGCAGGTTCAAGTCCAACTTTTTGGTTAACATATGAATACTTTAAACACTCTGGCACAAAGGACACTTGGTGTAGAGTCCAACTCTATAGCAGGTCTGAGAGTGGGGAATCAGAAAGACATGATAAAAGATAGACATAATATATTTGGGGAGTAAGGGACGAAAGACTTCAAGAATCTTAAGTGACTTTATATACTACAAGCGAAGTTTTAAGCAAAATTATTAACAGTATGCCATAAAACAGATAGTAGCAGTTACAGAAGGGAGTATAAATATTTCAAGAGTATTCTCATTAGATAAACAGTTACCAGTGGCTTTACAAGGGACATGCTCTTAATATTCACTCAGAATCTCATTAACAAGGTTTCTGTTTGAAGCTTACAAGTATTGTTATCAAAGCCATTCTCAGTCACTCTTTAGGTTTTCCTGAGTTAGAATGGCTGAGTGGTTTAAGGCGCTGACTCTGTTTATTAGTTAAACATGTCTAAGCTTATTCACTGGTAACAGTCCTCTTTTACCTCCAAACCTCAGTGCATTGTCCTTATTTTCCATATAATACTTAAAACATGTTCTTTATTATCTTCCCCCCCCCTCATCTCTCTTCCTTACCATTCTTTAGTTTAGTTGAGTTGAACCTTGGAGCAAATTCTGTTTAGAATATATATAGCCAATAACTCTTTTTCATGGTAAGGATACACAAAAAGAAAATGTACTATTTTAATACTACAACATGTACAATTCATAGGGTTGCGATGAGTCATCTAAGACTCGACAACACCTAACGACAATAACAATGGCAACATAGAGACAAGCCCAAGGTGGGTGATTTTAATCTGCTTCCCTCAGGCCTGTTTTAAAGTTGTTTTTTTGTCAAACATTCTTCTAAGCGGGATAGCACTAGTCTGTGCATTTGCTGTACAGAAGTAACTCATGTTTGCTGTGACACTAAACACTGTGATACTGATGTGCCAAATGCGATAATGATTACCCATGGTGGACAGTGTTTGATGGAGCTTCCAGAATAAAACAAGCTTGGAAGCAGGAGTGGCATCCACTTCTGAAATAGCTTGCCTCCAGAAACTCAATAAAAAGTGCTCAGATCTTTTGTTCATAGGGTCGCTATGAGTCATAAGCTTTTGGAACCCTAATGAGGAAACTGATTAGTTACTTTTACATCCTACTAGACTTAAAGGAAGACAGAGAGAGAGAAGAATTGTAACAGGACAGCTAAAGTGATAGTGTAGCAAGATCAAGATCAAGAATTGAGTGAATTGGAAGGAAGTAGGAGCCAAACATGTGACAGCTTACGTGGAGCTTGCGCACATATAGAGTTAAGAGTTTTAACACTTGCCAAAAGGGTCTCCAACAATGCCTTGAAATATCATGGCTGAAAAAGGATCAAACAGCAGAGAGCAAGAAGGAACTGTTCTGACTGAGGATCTGTGTCCTAAATTGTTCTCATAATTTCCAAGTTGACCAAATCCTGTTGTGCTCTACTATGTCCTTGATGAATCAGTTAACTCTGAGAATGGTTGGTGAGTTCTTTGAACGGACACAGTGAATGAATGGACCCAAAGATAGAGGAAGAATACTGAGGAGAAGAGTACCTGGTCTTAGAGATGATGGAGTGATATAGTTATTGGGGAAATTTTGACATTTGTGATATCTTTAACCTCCACTTGCAAGTTAATGGTATTCACAGAAATCAGCTTTGTATTTATCCTTCTTCTTCTTACGTGCCATCAAGTCAACACTATGAACAATAGCTTTGAATCCTGTTCTATCCTATCTCACTGTCACTGACACACAATCTCAATCTCACAGACACACCTGCCCCTATTGCCCCAGTCACTGTCAATCCATCTCATCCAGGTTCTTCCTCTTCTGTGCTGTCCCTCCATCTTTCCAAGCATGACACTCTTCTCTAAGGATAGATCTTTCCTGACAACAGGCCCAAAGTATGTGAGACAGAGCTTCAAAATCCTTGCCTCCAGAGAGCAGTTTGGTTTTGCCCTCTCCAGGACAGAATTATTCTTTTTTGCAGTCGATGGTATGTTTAGTACTCTTCTCCAGCACCACAACTCAAAGGTGTTGATTCTTCTTTTGTTATCCTTATTCATTGTCCAATTGTTTTTTGCATAGCAAGTAATTACAAAGACCATGGATTAATCACACACAACCAGACTGATATTGTTGCTCTTATTCATTTAGGAGTAATACAATATGTGGTGTTTTACCCATGTCAGTTTATATATTCTAAAAGTTCAACCATATACTGTGGCATGTATCAGTATTCCAATCCATTTTATAACTAAATAATTCTATTTTGTGCATATGGATTATTTTGTTTACTCGTTCATAACCTGATGTATATGTAGGTTTCCACTTTTAACTGTTATAAATAGTGCTGTAATGGTCATTCAAGGGAAGTCTGGTGGCCTAGTACATAAGGACTTGCACTTCCAACTCAAAGGCAAATAGTTCAAATCAATCAGCTACTACATAGGAGAAATTTGAATAATCTCTTCCCATGTGATGTATATCCTCTCAAAACCTACTGGAGAATCAGCTATGAGTTGATACTAACTGGATGGAAATGATAAAAGGAGAGAAGAGATCATTTTTATACAAATGTATGTGTACTGGTTTTGTCTGTGTTTAAAGATTATTCAAAGATCCAATGGGGACCTGAAAGGATTGGGTAACAATAGGCATAGATCGAGGGTGATTGATTTTCTAAAACATGATATACATGAATGAAACACAACGTATATGAATGTTATATGCAAATCAATATAAAATTTAAAAAAAATCTTGAAAGGAGAAGGAAAAAAGTTATTTTGGAGGCCCGGAGCTGATTGTGGAACAGACCAACTACTACTCATATGCAAGTTCAAGCTGAAGCTGAGGAAAATTAAACAGAATCCACGGGAACCAAAATATAACTTTGAGTCTATCCCACCTGAATTTCAGAACCATCTCAAGAACTGGCTTGAGGCCTTGAACATGAATGAGTGAAGACCAGATGAGTTGTGGGAGGATATCAAGGGTATCATCCAAGAAGAGTGTAAACATTCATTACAAAGACAGAAGAGGAAGAAAAGATCAAAATGGATGTCAGAAGAAACTTTGAATATTGCACTGGAGCACAGAGAAGCCAAAGCACAAGGAAGAATTCAAGATACAAAAGAGCTGAACAGAAGATTTCAAAAGGCAGCGCGGGATGGCAAGGTAAAATATTACAATGAAATGTGCAAGGAGCTGGAGTCAGAAAACCAAAAGGGTCGAACTCGCTCAGTATTTCTTAAGCTCAAGGAACTGAAGAACAAATTCAAACCTCGAGTTGCTATAATCAAGGATGCTTTAGGCAGAGTAGTAAACGATCCAGGAGGTATCAAAAGAAGATGGAAGGAATATACTGAGTCATTGTATTGAACGGAATTGGCAGACACAGAAGAATTTAATGAAACAACATATGAGCAAGAGCCTATGGTGACGAAGGAAGAAGTTCAAGCTGCTTTGAAGGAACTGCAAAAAATAAGGCCCCAGGAATAGATGGTATACCAATTGACGTATTTCATCTAATAAATGCTGCTCTGGATGTGCTCACTAAGTTGTGCCAAGAAATCTGGAGAATGACAACTTGGCCAACTGACTGGAAGAGATTTATATTTGTTCCCATTCCAAAGAAAGATGACTCAACAGTGTGGAAACTATAGAACACTATCGTTGATTTCACATGCAAACAAGATTCTGCTGGAGATTATTCAAAAACGACTGGAACAGCACATCAGCAGAGAACTGCCAGAAGTCCTGGCTGGGTTTAGAAGAAGTGGTACTAGGGTTATTGTAGCTAATGCTAGGTGGATTTTGGCTGAAAGCAGGGATTACCAGAGGAATGTGTATCTGCACTTCATTGATTTTTGCAAAGGTGTTTGACTGTGTGGATCATAACAAACTGTGGCTGACTCTGAGAAGAATGGGAAACCCAAAACACTTGATCGTGCTAATGCAAAACTTATACTTGAACCAAGAGGCAGTCGTCAGAACAGAGCAAGGAAACACTGCATGGTTCAAAATTGGGAAGAGGGTACGCCAGGGATGCATCCTATCTCCATACCTTTTCAACCTGTGTGCAGAACAAAACATCCGGGAGGCTGGGCTCTATGAGGAGAAATGTGGGGTCAGGATTGGTGGAAGATCTATCAACAATCTGTGTTATGCAGATGACACAACCCTGCTTGCTGAAACTGAGGAGGACCTGAAGCGCTTGCTGCAGAGGGTCAAAGACTGCAGCCTCCAATATGGATTTAGTCTCAATGTCAAAAGACAAAGATTCTCACCACTGGACCAATTGGCAGAATCAGGATGGATTGTGAAGAGATTGAGATTGAGATTGTTCACAGTTTTAGTTTGCTTGGCTCCACAGTCAACACTCTTGGCACCAGTAGCCAGGAAATTAAAAGACATCTTGTGATGGGAAAGTCTGCTGTTACGGACCTCTCTAAAGTACTCAAGAGCAACTGTGTGTCTCTGGAGACTAAGGTGTGTCTGGTACAGGCCATGGTCTTTGCCATCTCTTGTTATGCATCAGGGAGCTGGACAAAGACGAGGGAGGATAGAAGGAGAATGGATGCTTTTGAGCTTTGGTGTTGGAGAAGAGTGTTGAGGGTACCATGGACTGCTAAGAAAACAGATTCATCCTGGAGAGGGTTAAACTGGGCTGGTCCTTGGAGGCAAGGATTCTGAGACTTCGTCTGACATACTTTGGTCATGTTGTAAGAAGAGGCCGGTCCTTGGAGAAGAACATCATGCTTGGGAGGGTGGAGGGCAGGCACAGGAGGGGAAGCCCCTTTGGGAGGTGGATTGATTCAGTGACTGGGGCCATCGGGATGAGTGTGTCAGAGACAATGAGATTGGCAGAGGCCAGAGCAGAGTTTAGAGCTGTTGTACATAGGGTCGCTATGAGTTGCAAGCAACTCAACGGCACATAACAACAACAACATAGAATTAGAATTACTGGATTATATGATATTTTGTACGTGTATTATGTATCGTATGTATTCAATATTATGTGATAATGTGATAGATAGTGTACTGTATATATATATATATCTAAATGGAATATCATATAACTTAGTAATTCTACTGCTAAATAGAATTGCTAACAGTTCTAACATAGTAGTGCTCTGGTAGCTTAATGGGAAAGAATTGTGCTGCCAATGAAAAGGTACATGGTTCAAAGCACCAGATGTTCTGCAGAAAAAAGATGGACTATCTCCTCTCGTGCAATTTACTGTCTCTGAAAGCCTTCTGGAGAGTCAACTATGGGTTTGCTCTAACTTGGCATTACATACAACAGTATGATATTTTTATGTTGAACTTTTTGAGGAATCAACAAATTTTTCCATAATAGATACACAGTTTTTACATTCTGAGCAGCAATGCATGTTGTTGTTATGTGCCATCGAGTTGCCTGTGACTCATAGCACCCCTATGTACAACAGCCTAAATGCCTGCTGTATCGTGTGCCAATCTCATTGTCTCTGACACACCTACCCCATTATCCCAGTGATGGAATCAATCCATCTCTTCGAGGGTCTACTTCTCCTGTGCTGTCCCTCCACCCTTCCAAGCATGGCATTCCTTTCTAAGGACTGATCCTTCCTTGAAACATGTCCAAAGTATGTCAGATGGAGCTTCAGAATCCTTGCCTCCAAGGAACAGCCTGGGTTCACCTTCTCCAGGATGAACTTGTTTGTTCTCTTAGCAGTCCATGATATATTCATTACTCTTCTCCAACACCACAGCTCAAAGACATAGGAATTTCCATTTCTCTGCATCTTCACCAATACTTGTTGCTTTCCATTATCAATCTTCTCTTCTTGTCTTATTAACTACCCCTGAAAACCCACTGGAGTGTCAGGTATGTGTTGGTTCTGACAAAATGGCATACAACAACAAAAACAGCATGTGCTTGATGGTTGTTATTGAGTGTCATCAGATCAACTCTGACTTATAATGATGCCATATACAACAAATTGAAAACCTGCATGATCATACTCTATCCTCTTAATTTCCACTGTACTTAAGCTCATTGTTGCAGTCACTGTGTCAGTCTATCTCTTGGAGGTTTTCTCTCTCCTTTTCTGATCTTCTACTTCACCAAGAACTAGCCCCTCTTGATAACATGCCCAAGGTTTGTGAGATAAAGTTTTACCATCTTTGCTTCTAAAATGCACCCTGATCACAATTCTTCCTAGGCAGATATGTTTGTTTTCATAGCAGGTTATGGTATATTCAATGCTGTTTACAAATGCCACATTTAAAGGTATGAATTCTTCGTTCTTCTTTGTTCATGATCCAGTTTTCACATGTGTGTAAAGCAATTGAGTTAGACATGCTTTAGTCTTTAAACTGACATAAAGACTTAATGGTCTTCAGCATTTTAAAGAAGTCCTTGGGAACAGATTTCCTCAATGTGCAACTGTTGTTTTGTTGCATGTTTGAACCAAATCATGGTTGACCCTTCAGAGGGTTTTCAGAGGCTATAAACAATACATTGTCCACCTTTCTCCTGCAGAGCAGCTGGTGGATTTGAATCACCGGCCTTTGAGATGGCAGTGTACCTCCTTGCCTTTAGTTGCTGCTGTTAAGTGCTGTGGAGTCAATTTTGACTTAAACCAACCCTGTGTACAATAGATATGTGCCATCCTCATCATCTCTGACACATGAGCTCATTGCTATAGTGCCTGTGTCAGTATACCTCGTTGAGGGCTTTCCTCTCCTTCATTCGGCCTCCACCTTAAAAAGCAAGAAGTCCTTGTCTAAGGAATTGAAATTCTGGCAGTTCTCTATGTATTGTTCTAGCTGTTTGGGAATAATCTTCAGCAATATTTTGCTTTCATATAATATTACTTGATAATTTACACATTCTGTTGGGTTATCTTTCTTAGGAATGGGAACAAGTATATATATCTTCCAGTCAGTTAGCCAGGCAGCTGTCCTCCAAGTTTTCTGACATAGACTGGTATGTACAAGGGGGATTTATGTTATTTGAAACAAATCAGTGGATATCCTATTGATTTCTAGGGTCTTATTTTTTTGCCAGTTCATTCAGTACAGCTTGAAATTATTTATTGCCATTGACTCTTAATCATATGGTGGTGGCTTTTGTTGATGCCATTAAGACAGAACTGACCCTCCTGTGGGTTTTTAGAGGCTGATAATCACACGGGAGGATAGTTATTGCCTATCCTTCTCCCACAGAGCAGCTATGCCTTCAGGATTACAGAGCACTTTCTTACCCATAGACCATCAGTGTCAATAATTGATGACCGGATTGCAAAAGTTGGAAACAGTAAAGAAGTCAGAAAGTCTGGACATGGTGACAGCAATAAGACCAGAAATTAAGTTATTTTTGTACATCACAAATACCTTTTTAAAAAAACACAAATGGCAACTTTACACATGGACCTCACCTGATGTGCTGCTCAGGAATCAGATTGACTACATCTGTGGAAGAACTCATTGGAGAAGCTCAATATTAACAGACAAAACAGCCCACATGTTGACTGTAGAACAGACCATCAATTTCTCATGTCAAAGTTCAAATTGAAGATGAAGAAAATGAGTACAAATATTCAAAAGAACTAAATTATGACCTTGAGTATTGAAAACCTTGAATTGAAAAACTATCTTAAGAATAGATTTGAGGCATTGACCACCAATGATGGAAGATCAGACGAGTTTTGGAATGACAAAGGATATCATCCATGAAGAGAGCAAAAGGTCATTATAAAGACAGCTTGCTTGCTTAATGCCATCGAGTTGTAGACGACTCATAGTGACCCTATGAACGAACAGCCTGAGCACTGTTCGTACATAGAGTTTCCAGAGGCAAGCCATTTTGGAAGTGGATGCCGCTCCTGCTTCCAGTATAAAGACAGAGGAGAAGATAAAACCAGTATGGATGTCAGGAGAGATTCTGAAAATTGCACTAGAGCATAGAGAAGTCAAAACAAATGGAAGGAATGTTGAAACAAAGGAGAGGAGCAGATTTCAAAGGGCAGCTCAAGAAGACAAAGCAAAATATTATACTGGAATGTGTAGAGAGGCGGAATTGGGAAATAATAAGGGAAGAACTTACTGAGCATTTCTCAAACTGAAAAACAAATTTAAGCCTCAAGTTGCAATACTGAAAGATTGTCTACATAATTCATCTTGCTAAGATAAATAACGGATTATTTATGAGAATTTTCAGTTTAAGGGAGGCCCAAATGCTTAACCGGCTGTATGCGTTTATAATTCTAACATAAATAGCTCCACCTGTGGCTCAGTTCCCCAATTCCTTCACGGCCCTTGGGATCAGATTTGCTTGAAGGTTTTCCAGAGACTCAAACACTCAGACCTATCTGGGGGATTACTCACATGGCCATAGGAAGGCAGGCTGGTTTTGGAGAAACCAGTGAGCCATGAGCCAAGATCCTGTAGATCATCACTTGTGACACAGCTAGATGGTGACTGTGGGTGATGCAGGCTGGTGGTGCAGAGACTGGTGACAGTGGGAAGCTTTGTCTCAGGTGAGTGAACTTTTCCAAAGGGAAAAAAAAGTGCCTAGTGCTGAGGTACAATGAAATTAGATTAGGGTGGGGCTGTAAGTGTGCTCTGTTGTAAATAGGGTTTTCAAAGGCCTGTTATATTTGAGAAGTGGATAGTTAATCCTTCTTCCTAGTCCTTGACAGAAAATAGATGCCTTCAAATTGTGGTGCTGAAGAAGAGTCTTGAACATATCATGGACTGCCAAGAAAACAAATAGGTCTATCTTAGGGAGGATGAAACCAAGTCTCTCCTTGGAGGGTAGGATTTTGAAGCTCTGTCTCACTTACTTTGGACCTTTGTCCAGGAGAGATAGGTCCTTGGAGAAGGACATCATGCTCAGAAGGGTGGATGAACAGTGCAGGAGAGGAAAACAATGGGTGAGATGAATTGATACAGCAACTGGGGCAGTGGGGTTTGTATGTCGTAAATAGTGAGACTGGTTCAGGATAGGGAAGGATTCAGAGCTGCTGTACATAGGATCGCCATACATCACAGGCTACTCAATGGCACATAACAACAATAACATATTATGACAGGTTTAGAACCAGAAGTGGCATCCATTTCCTAAACCACATGCCTCCAGAAACTATGAACTTTAATACATGTCAATAGTTGTAGAGAGGCTTCAGGCCTTTTGTTCAAAGGGTCGCTATGAGTCGTGTAACAACAACAGGATGGGGCATGTACTCCATCCTAATCCTCTCTCATTAATATGATAATTACTTCAGCACAAAATAAACATTAAATCATTGGCTAGTGAAGACATTTGAATGATAAAACTTAGACACATATAGACAAAATCCTGAATGATCCAAAAAGTATTAAAAGAAGATGGAGAGAATACATAGTCATTGTACCAAAAAGAATTTGTTGACACTGAATATTTCAGAAAAAAACAAAGAGGAATAAATAGATTATGAGAGATTGAATCCATGAAAAACCAGGAAGTTTTTACAAATGATAAATCAAGTATTTTGTTAGAATTACCTAAAAAAGTTTCTAGATAAATTAGAGACACACAGATGAGATGACTGAACAAAGTATTAAAGATATGCTGGGATCAGGGTCAGTAAATCAAGAACTTTGAAATTTAATTTTGAAAGAGGAATGCACAAACTTTCTATAATAATTAGTAAAATTATACCTTATTTGGTAAAAGTGAAAAAGACATGAACACTTCTTGTTCTGTAGTCTTACCTTGTTTAATTTAGAGGGCATCCTAGTTTTCTAATGCTGCTTTAACAGAGTGCCACAAGTGGATAGCTTTAACAAATAAATTTATCCTTTTACAGTCTTGTTATTAGATGTCATTGAGTCAACTATGACTCATAGAAACCCTATGAGCAATAGAATTGAACCTTAATCTGTCCGGCACCACCCTTACAATTTCTGACGTGTTCTTATCACTGTGTCAATTCATTATGTTGTAGGTCTTCTCTTTCTCTGACCCCACCAACTTTACCAGGCTCTCTTGCTAAGAAAATGTTGCTTTTTACCCTTAATCCTCCTACAATCTTTTGGTTTAGTGGATTGTGGAAGAGATCATTACATGACTTTCACATCATATCATTATATATACATGTCAGGGGGGTTTGGTGCACAATTCAATCTATGACAGAGACCATTAGAAAAAACACAAGATCTTAAAAAAATGGATTATCACATTTCCTGTAATAGTGGGCTCCAGCATAGTAACAGTTATGAAGATGGTGCAGGACCACACAGAGTTTAATACTCTTGTACAGAAGGTTGTTATGAATCAGAACTAACTCAGTGACATCTGAAAAACCACAATAATTTTTAGGACTAGGACCACTGTTAACATATCTTGCTGCTAATCAGAAGACTTAAAAATGGCTACTCGATTTTGTAGGGTCACTGTGAATTGGAATAGATTCAAAGGCACCTACTACCATCACCAATAAATAGTCTTAGTGCAGGAAGAAAGATATTACAAAAGCGAATTCTCTGGTGTTTATTAATTTTAAATGTCAAGGTCTCAAAGATACTCTGTTTCATCCCAGGGGAAGCAGGGCTTCGGCAAAAATATATATGCACTTCTCTTAATCATAGGAAATGGAATGTACCAGATATCTGCAAAGTGGTTTGCTCAAAGTGCTATATTTGTGATCCAGGTAAGTCTTCTTATATTTAGGCTATTAAAAAGAGAACGAAAGATGATAAAAGTGTTTATGCAAGTTAGTATGAGGAGGTGGAGGATAAAATGAGTGATAATATCAAAAGAGAATGAAAGAAACACACAGTTTTAATAATAACTATTCACTCAAAACTTCACACGTTTTTCTATATTCCCCGTATCTCTGTGAAGTGTCAAAAGGCCTGGATATGAGGAAGCTGATGAGAAAGGAGATGCTCTCTTATATCCTGTATGTGTCTTGCTATTGTTTTCTGATTTTCTACTGAAACCCAGATATATTGCCAAAGCTGATGTAGAGCTGATCTATATGCATGTTTTTTCACATAGGAAATCAGTGTCCAATTTATATAATAATTTAAATTATATAAATTTATAAAATGATTACATGAAAGGCTACTTTAAACAATATTGATTGACTTCAAATGAGTTTCCTAGAGAGGCGTAAAGCATCAGTTGTGAGGACCGTCCTGGACTGTTAATTCTATAGGGATGTGAGTGGTAGAGCTTGCTTGCACATAATGCATTTTCCCTTTTCTAAGGTTCTGTGGTATACAGCCTCCAAGTTGATTAGGCACTGAGCACGTAAGAGTTTGTTCATAAGTCTGCTGAATCTCTGGACAAGGTCATCGAAAGGAAAACAGATTCCCTTTTTATACTCTTACTGGTCACTGTGTTTCCTTTTGCTTCATTGTGCTTCCTTTGCTCACTCTTCCTTTCCTATTCCCTCTATGTGATATAAAATGTCTTTTCTTCCCCCCACCCTCAATAATTGCTCTTTAAGTCTTAGCACTATCTACTCATTCAATTTGTCTCCACCTAATTCTATAATACTCTGTGTATCAGCCAGGAGAATAGATTTGTCTTGGATAAGGTGCAGCCTATTCCAGACTGTTCTCTGGAGGCAGGAATGATAAAGCTTTGCCTCACATACTTAGGGCATGTCGCTTAGTGGGCTGTTTCTTGGAGAGTGACACGATGCTGGAAAGGGTGGTGGGTCAGCCAAGGAGAGTAAGACTCTCAACCAGATGGATTGACACAGACTGCTGCAGTGGGCTCTTGTGTGTCAGGAAGTGTGAGGATGACGCAGGATAGAGCAGGGAGTCTTACTCGACTCAGCATGTAACAGCAACAACTTTCACCAAACACAAATCCAGTTTTAAAATACCATCTTTGGAATATTATCTTCTTTATTGCAATATGTATAGGAGATATATTGACATTTATACTCATTGTCTATCAACATTGATACAGAAGTTCCTTAAATACTTAATGCACTAAATTTTTATATTCCTCTACTTCTCTTATTGCTTTCTGTTTAAGAGAAATAGAATTGTATCTCTTACCTCTTGTAGTTAAGTGAACAGCATGATTGTCATAATTGGTTTTAATGAATGCTCCACATGACCTGAATGTTTTACTCTCCCTGTTTTTACAATTACCAAAAAAAAAAAAAGCTAAGAGCTTCAACTTTCATCTACTGAGAGCTCCAGAAAAAAACCTTAATAGCCCATGTTTAAATATAGTAAACTTGAATTTCCTAAATTCTTTTTTCATATACTTCAAATCAGCTCATTTTTTTTGGAGGTAGGGAAGGGGTCAAGTGGCAGGCATTGATGAAAGTAGTTTACTGATTTTTGTTTGTATTTTAGGGGTGTCTCTCAATTGTACTTTAAGCCCAATCTAGAAACATTTCTTCAAATTTGAATAAAATTTTCTGTGCAAATGTGCACAAGACATTTTACTATTTTTCTATAGAAATACTTTTACCCATAGAGTTGCCCACTAGTAATTTCTCATATTTGCTTCTAATTTATTGTCAGTTTAGAAATGTCCAATTAACTTGAATATGTGTTATAAACCAAAATTACTTAATAATTCTTTCTGTGTGACTGAAGGCATAACAAAATTGGGATTTCTTAGAAAGAAGTGAATATATAAAGTTGAATATCTTAGAAAGGATATATTGTAAAGGATATCTAAATTGCTTCTTGCTGTTCATCTATGATTGATATACTATCTAGATAATAGTTTCCTTAGCAAATATTGTCCCTTTTGCTATAATTTGTTCATCTCTGCACAGTACTTTTATCGTATGTATTTCCTTTTATGTCTAGGAAACATAACTAGATTAAATATACTCATTACCTACATTTCAAAATAACTGCAAAATATTCTTTTTGTAAGTTATTTTACACTGCAGCAGGGGTCTGAAACAATGGGGTAATGGTCAGCATAGTTCAATGGTGCTTAATTTTAGAAAACACAATGAATGAGAATGATTGTATCGAAGACAATGTGAATGGAGGCTAGGGTGAAATACGATGTATGGGAATTGTGTTTGCAAACCAATGTAAAATAAAAATTTTTAAAAATCTGATAATTTTTCCAAGAGAACTAATTATGATGGAATCAAAATTGTTTATTTTCTGAAACTTGGTTTTGAAATTCATTGCTATCTTGCCTTTTATCTATGTCATCTATTTAAGGCAGCATAAAATTGAGACCTTTTATATGGTGATTATCTTACGCATGGATTCTTGGTGTGTTATTTAGTTGGAACTGACTCATAACTGATCTCTTAGCAGATTTTCAGAGGCTGGAAAGTGGCGGGAGATTGCCTTTCTTCTGTGGAGCAGCTTGTAGATATGATGTTTTCCTTAGGATTGACAACTCAACTTTTTACCATTATATATACACACATACTGTCTCTACTCTCAAATGAAACCTTCTAGTATTCAGTTGTTCATACATACACACACATCCATACATGAAGTCTGTTTTTAAACATATTACATTTTTAAGATTTTACATTCTCAAATGGAAATATTTGGCGTTTTAAACTTATAAGTGATACAAATTAAGCAAAACTGTATTTTAAAACACAAAACAGCAGAAATATTACTTTCCAACTTTATTTTTCACTTATTTCTAGCTATAATCCTGATTGTGAATTTTCACTGAATAATAGATGTTCTTCTTATGTGTTCCCCACTTTATGCTGAGTCGTGGTAGTAGAAGAAGTGGCAGCAGGGTGAGAAGGACTCTATTCCTGGTATTAAGTAAGAGAAAAATGGAACTAAAAGAACATGGCAAATTATTTTAATCCTTTCAAAAGGGAAGGACAGAAGATCACTGTTTTCTCAGGAATCTGGAATAACAAGTAAGTGAAGTTAAAAAAAATCATTAACTTTGTTGTTGCTATTGTTAGGTGCAACTGATTCTCTCATATGCTGAACATCTAATTCGGGTGAGAAGAATGTCATTGCCTAATGACACTCAGTTTCGTCCTTCTTCATTCCTCCTGGTGGGCATCCCAGGACTGGAAGATGTGCACATCTGGATTGGATTCCCCTTCTTATTTGTGTATCTTGTGGCACTCCTGGGGAACACTGTTATCCTGTTTGTGATCCAGGCTGAGAACAGTCTCCATGAGCCCATGTACTACTTCCTAGCCATGCTGGACTCCATTGACCTGGGCCTGTCCACAGCCACCATCCCCAAAATGCTAGGAATATTCTGGTTTACTCTTAAGGATATATCTTTCGGAGGCTGCCTTGCCCAGATGTTCTTCATCCACTTCTTCACTGCCATGGAAAGCATTGTGCTTGTGGCCATGGCCTTCGACCGCTACATTGCCATATGTAAACCCCTCCGGTACACCATGATTCTCACCAGCAAGATCATCGGCATCATCGCAGGCATTGCCGTCCTGAGGAGCCTGTACATGGTGCTGCCTCTAGTTTTTCTCCTCCTGAGGCTGCCCTTCTGTGGGCACCATGTCATCCCTCATACCTATTGTGAGCACATGGGCATTGCCCGACTAGCCTGTGCCAGCATCAAAATAAACATTATGTTTGGCCTTGGCAATATTTCTCTCTTACTATTGGATGTACTTCTTATTGTTCTGTCCTATGTAAGGATCCTCTATGCAGTTTTCCGTCTCCCTTCCCGGGAGGCCCGGCTCAAAGCTCTGAACACCTGTGGCTCCCACATTGGTGTTATTTTGGCCTTTTTCACACCAGCATTTTTCTCTTTTTTGACTCATCGTTTTGGCCACAATGTTCCACAATATATCCATATAATCTTGGCCAATTTGTATGTAGTTGTCCCTCCAGCCCTCAACCCTGTAATCTATGGGGTGAGGACCAAGCAGATTCGAGAGCGAGTGCTAAAGATTTTCAAGAAAGATAAGGAACTCGTCTAGGTCATAGAGGCTCATTTTTAGATTTCATAATGTTAAGAGTTATCTATTCCATAATATGATAAAAATAGTGTGGCAAAATGAAATGTTGATACTCATAATATTATTTACCTAAAAGTGAAAATTTTTGTCTTTAAACATAAAAACAATAATGTTGAGTTTATATTAATCTGTATTGTTTACTCTATAATTGATATAAAACAAGATACTTTTATAAACACTTTAATTTGCATTACTTTATTGTGCTATAAAATATATACTATTTCTCCCACTTTTTAGAGAAATATATTCATATTTAGGTAAATTAGTTTATTCAAGTTCCAATGTTAGTAATAAAGAAAAATTTAAGCAAAATATTGATAATCTTTGCAGTTAGCTATTTGAGTATACACATGTATGGGTTTCTGGGTAGATTACTCATGTCACAGATGAGCTCATTTCTGGTAATCTTGTTATTGTTGTTGGGTTGTTGTTGAGTAAAGTGTGTCTCATAGTGACCCTATGAGTGATAGATCTGAACTCTGTCCTATCCTGTGCCATCCTTACCATCTTTGACACATTAGAACCCATGTTGAATTCACTGTCAGTCCATCTCATGTGGCTCTTCTTCTTCTTTGCTGGCTCTCCATCTTTCTAAGCATGATGCCCCTTCCAAGGAGTAGCCTCACCTAGGTACACATCCAAAGTATGAGAGATGAAGCTTTGCCATCTTTGCCTCCAAAGAGCACCGGCTGCACCCACCTTCTTCAAGACATATCTGTTTTCCAGCACTCTTCTCCAGCACCACAGCTCAAAGACATTAATTATTCTTCTGTCTTATCTGATGATTTAGAAGACCATTGCCTAAATCAGGCATACCTTAGTCTTCAAACTGATGTTATTGCTCTTCAATATTTTAGAGATGTCCCTTAGAGAGAACTTGCCCAGTGCAATATCTAGCCACTTTCCTCACTGCTGTTACCAAGGATTTTGATTGTGGATCCAAGCAGATGAAATCATTGACAGCTTCAAACTTTTCTCCATCTATCATGATGTTGACTTTTGGTCCTGTGAGGATCTCTGTTTTCTTGATGTTGAGCTATAATCCACATCAAAGGCTGTAGTCCTTGATCTTCGCAGCACCAAGCAGGGTTGTATCATCTGCTTAATGCAAGTTGTTAATTATTGTAAATAAGTGTTTCAAACTATTTATCTCAATTCACACTGTTTAACATTTTTAACAGTTTAATAGTTTTAGTTGTTTCAGAACCTTGCAAAAGCTTAGGTCATTCATCTCTTTTTTATTTCTTTTTAAGTGTGTGTGTGTGTGTGTGTGTGTGTGTGTGTATGTGTGTAGTAGAAGCTGCAGCTCACAGTATGTACCCCCCCATTTACCTGATTAACAATGAAATCTAATACTATTTCATATACATATTGGCACTGTGGATACTCTTTTACTTACAATGCATATTCAACACTGTTTGAAACATTTTGAGAATTACCTAAATGTAATGCACAGACAGAAAGTGAACATAGGTTGTTGAGAAACTAGTGCTGTTAAACGTGCTCAAGCAGGGTTGCTACAAACCTTCAATTTATAAAATATGTAATATTTACAAAGTGTAATAAAGTAAAGCATAATAAAACAAGTTATGCCTATATATGTTTAAATATGTACACACAGTTGTTGTTATGTGCTGTCAAGTTGTCTGTGACTCATAGCGACCCTATGTACAACAGCCCTAAAACCTGCTCTATCCCTTGTAAATCTTATTGTCTCTGACACACCTATCCTCCTTACCTCAGTCACTGAATCAGTCCACCCTCTCAAGCATGACATCCTTCTCCAAGGACGGATCCTGCCTTGAAACATGTCTAAAGTATGTCAGAAGGAGCTTCAGAATCCTTGCCTCCAAAGAGCAGCCTGGCTTCACTCTCTCTAGGACAAACCTGCTTGTTCTCTTAGCAGTCCATGGTATATTCAATACTCTTTAACAACACAGCAGCTCAAAGGCATCAACTCGCTTTCTACCATTCCTACTCATTGTCCCGCTTTCTGATGCATAGCAAGTAATTGCAAAGACCATGGCCTGTATCAGGTGCACCAATGTTGCTTTTCAGTATTTTGGAGAGGTCTTTGACAGCAGACTCTTCAAATGCAATTAGCCTTTTAATTTCCTGGCTTCTGGTACCAAGACTGTTGATTATAGAACCAAGCAAACTGAAGCTGTCAACAATCTCAATCTCTTCATCATGTACACAGAATATTTATATTCTCTCACTGTAACATTAGTCTTTATTCTTTCTTACTGGTATATTCAAGGTATAATTTTAATGTAAAGTTTACGAGTGATTGTTTGGTTAGTCGCTTTTTTGAATTATTTCAAAATCTTTTCTTTACCGAGTCAATGAAGTTTAGTTTTCTCAACAAATGATGTTGAAATGACTACATGCAAAAAAACTAAATACAGACACTATTCACCCAAAATTAACTTGAAATGGATTGCAGGTGCAAATAGAAAACTATAAAATTTCTATTAAATGGGGAAAAAATCCAGATGCTTTTTCTTTTTTTAATTGAGATTTTATTGTAAGTATATGAAGAACTTAGATTTCCATTCATTCATTTTTGCACATTTTCTTCCCTACCACCCCCACCCCCAGTTCACTTTTTTCTTTGGGAAAAAAGTTCTTTTCTACAATACCTCCCACCCCTGACCACTTTATTATGCAGCCCTTATACTGAACTCTTGCCATACAAATAATACCTAATCATATATTCCTTTTATACAGTTCTCTCATATGTTTCAATGCCATGTACCTTATTTATCCCCTCTTTTCTTAGTTCCCCCCAATCCCCATGTCAGTCCTGTTTTTTTTGGTTTTTTTTTTTAAACTTCTCAGGTGCTCATGCTTATTGGCATTTGGCCCACAAGGTCCAGCCCACAGGCAAAGGAGGAGCCCTGAACTATGGGTAGGAAAACCAGCAGCATTTCCTCCTCCAGTCACTCTTGTCAACCTAACAACCTAGACCCCCACACCCTTCCCCCTGCCCAAAAAAAGTATGATGGTCTAGGGACACATGGTGCTGCTCTTTCAACACTTTGTGTGCCTCATAAGCTGGAGGCTTGGGAGGATTTGAAGTTCTGCTCATTTGGTTCCACAAGCGGAAAAGGGCAGAGGCAGCATGTGGGATGCAAAGATGCCAGCAATCCTGCATCTTCTTAGGTCTTTATGGCTGTGTCTCTGGATTTATAGGCTACACCTCAACTCTTCAGCTCCCGCACGATTCCTTGAGGCAGGCGACCAGTAACTGACACTGCATACACTCCTGGCTTAGAATTACTGACTCACTGCCACTTAGAGACCCAGCTGTCCTCTGGACTCATCATTGCGATGATTCCGTCAAAGGATGAGCTGGTGCAATCATATACCATCTCTCGGTTACCCTGCATCTGCAAGTATGTATCACAATTGTCGCAGCCATCATATTCAAACTGATCTATAGTCTTAACTAGTGAACACAGCAAACAAGCTCACAGATGCCGCAGGTCCTTTGGCACCGTCTCCAAGGCCATCGTCTCTGGCACGCAAGACAACCATCCAGTAGTGGCATTATACAATATTTGTCTTTTTGTGACTGAGATATTTCACTCAGCATAAAGTCTCCATGGCCACTCATTTTGTGCAATATTTCATGAGTTCTTTGTTTTTCAGTGCTGCATAATATTCCATTTTGTGAATAGACCACATTTTCTCTATCCATTTGTTTGTTGATGAGCACTTGGGTTGTTTCCAGCTCTTTGCTATTGTGAACAAAGCAGCAATAAACATGGGTGTGTGTATATATATGTGCTTGGGTGGCAGTGCTGGTTTCTTTAGGGTGTATTACCAGTAGTGGAATTGCTGGGTCAAATGATATTTCTATTCCCAACTTTTTGAGAAAATGCATTACCGCTGTTCATAGTCATTTTATACTCCCACCAACAGTGAGTAAGTGGATGAGTTTTTCTTAATAATAATTTTTTAGCTACAAAGCCAAAACTCACGTAGTCCATCAGAGAAAAAATAAATTTAGTTTGGACTTCATGAAAATCAACACCTCTATTGTGAAAAGACATTACTCAGAGAAAGGAAGAAGAGAAATCATAAACTGAAAGGAAATATTTGCAAAATACGTATCTAATAAATACTTTATCATGTGTATTTTTAAAATATTTGTTGTTGTTATATGCTGTCAAGTTGAAAATGACCTGTAGCTGACCCTGCAGCGTATATTGTGGGGCAACAAATCACAAGGGAAGGGATTTTCTATCTTTCTTCCATGGAAGAGCAGATGGATTCAAACTGTAATCCTTTCTTTAGGTTGGAAATACAACTGCTTACCCACTAGGACACAAAATATATGGAAATCTGGAGGTCTAGGGTGTAAAGGGTATACACATATAAGCTCTCTAATGATCTAGTGAAGATGTTTTGCCACCCAAAGGAACACAGTGTGAATTCACTAGCTGTTACACAGGAGAAAGATGGGCAATTTTCTCTGCAATTACTAGCCTCTGAACATTTGCTGAAGAGTCGGCTGTGAGTAGGTTCCTACTCAAGGGCACAACAAAAGGGCAAGATGACCATTTTATGTACCGAGGTAGGGGACATTTTCTTTAAAGCAGAGCATTTTGGGAGAAATGAACAAATGGAAAGGGAAGAATGAGAAAAGGAGAAAGATTCTGCAAGTGGCAAAAGTATAAATTATGCACAATCATTAGCCTGAGGTATTTGAGAAACAGTGTTAAATATCATGTACCAGGAGAGGAGGAAATGATAAAGTGAGTTGGAAGGCATGCCTTTGAAGAGTACTTCAAGAGCAAGCAAATAATTGTAAAATATTTAAGACAGATAAAGATAGAAGGAGAATTGATGCCTTTGAGCTGTGGTGCTGGAGATGAGTATTGAGAGTACCATGGACTGCCAAGAAAACAGATTCAACCTGGAGAGGGTTAAACCGGGCTGCTCCTTGGAGGCAAGGACTCTGGGGCTTCATCTGACAAGCTTTGTACATGTTGTAAGGAGAGACTGGTCCTTGGAGAGGGACATCATGCTTGGGAGGGTGGAGGGACAGCGCAGGAGGGGAAGACCTCTATGAGGTGGCTTGATTCAATGACTGGGGTAATTGGGGTGGGTGTGTCGGAGACAGTGAGATTGGCACAGGACAGAGCAGGGTTTAGGGCTGTTGTACATAGGGTCGCTATGAGTTGCAAGCGACTCGACAGTACATAACAACAGCAACAACAATTTGAAAAAGGGAAGAAAGAGAGTGAGCATATGTTGTTGAGTACCACTGAGTGGAAACAGACCCATAGTTGACCTTCCAGTGGGTATTCATTCAAAGACAGATGGGAGGAGATTGCCCATCCTCCCATGGAACAACTGGTGGGTTCAAACCATGTGCCTTCAAGATTGCAGTGCAGGTACTTGCCACTAGGCATTTACAGCTCCCTAAACAGGGTTGTTGTTTTGTTCTTGTGTGCTGTTGAATAGGAACTAATCCATAGCTGACCCCCGGCTGGTTTTCCAATGCATGGGGAAGATTGACCATCCTTCTCCCACACAACAGCTGGTGGATTTGAATTGCATGCCTTTGGGATTGCAGTGCAGCTTCTTACCCAGTAAGCAAATGAGTGAGAACTCATTTCATGAAATAACCAGAAAGATATTTAAACTATAAACTTGAATATTTTAATTTTTCAGAGATTAAGAAAAGAGACTCTTAATAAAGACTCTTATAAAGACATCTAGTTAATAAATGAAGATATGGAACTGAAAATGACAAAGGGAGAGAAAGAGAGAGCGTGCGTGGGAGAAGGAGAGAGTAAGAGATTGCTTGTATAGTTAAATTCATGGAGAAAATAGACCAGGATGGGATCAGAACCAATAAATCAGGTGGCCACCAAGAATTTTGAAATTTAATCTGGAAAAGAAAAGTCATACAAATTCTCTGTATTGATGAAGGGATGAATTATTTGTAGAAAAATAACAAAGATTGTTAAGGAGAATTCCCTGGTGCTTATTAATTAAACTATGTCAAAGTCACAAAGATATTTTATCCCAGGGGAAGTTCCTCCCAGCATAAATATAACTATTTTCTCTTCAGCAAATGGAATGATGTGATTCAGAGAGCAGGCACATGATTTTTCCAATGTCTTCTTTCTTAGCGGTTTAGAAATAAAGGTAAGTCATATTGAAGGGAAGGCTCTAATCTGTTGTTCTGTTAGTGCAGATGACTATATAGCATTTAACAAAAACACCCACAGTGTGGTGAGGGTAACTGGGAAAATATAAATAACCAAAAGAGTGCAGAGTGGCTTATGTCAAGCTAGTATGGAAAGGAAAAGAGGACAATTAAAAAATATTTGAGCCTTCACTATATATGTAACACATACATACTTTAATACCACATGCAATCAAAATACTGCTTAAGATAATTTAAAAATGCTCAGAACAGTATATATATATAGGAAATTGTCAGCAGTTCAAGCAGGATTTAGAAGATGCCCTGGCACCAGGGATATCATTGCTGATGTTAGAAGGATCCTAGCTGAAAGTAAAGTATTATCAGAAGAATGTTTATTTGTGCTTTATTGACTATGCAAAGGCCTTTGACTGTGTGCATCATAACAAGTTGTGGCTGACAGTGAGAAGAATGGGAGTTCTGTGTACTTGATTATGCTCATGGGAAACCTAAATCTGGGTCAGGAGGCAGTCGTACAAACAGAGTAAGGGAACATTGCATTGTTTAGAATTAGAAAGGAAGTGGGTCAGGGTTGTATTCTCTCTCCATACTTATTCAATCTGTATGCTGAGCAAATTATTCAAGAGGCCAGACTCGATGAGGGGGAAAGTGGCATCAGAATTGGAGGGAGACTCATCAGTAACCTGTCTTATAAAGAGACACAGCCTTGCTTTCTGAAAGTGAGGAGGACTTGAATTAGTTGGCTCAAGGAATGTAGCCTTCAATATGAATTGCATCACAACGTCAAGAAATCACAGCATTCTTACTCCTGGACAGATAGGCATCATGATGATGAATGGAGAAGAGGTTAAAACTGTCTTGCTTGGATCCACAATTAACACCTTGGTACCAACAGTCAGAAAATCAGGAGATATATTGCACTGGGAAAGTCTGCAGTTAGGGACTTCTCTAAATTATTAAGGAGTAATGGTGTCAGTTTGAAGATTAAGATGCATCTGAGTAAGTTCATGGTCTTTTGGACCACTTGCTATGCATCTGAAAGCTGGATAATGAAGAGGGATGACAGAAGAATTTATGCTTTTGAGCTGTGGTGTTGGAGAGAGAACTTCTCCAACATTGCATGGATGGCCAAAAGAAGAAACAAATGTCTTGGAGAAGGTGGAGCTGGAACACTCTTTGAAGGCAAAGATGATGAAGCTTTTCCTCACAGGCATCGAGTATATTTCTAGGAGAGACTGTTCCTTGGAGGACATGATGCTGGAAAGGGGGCAGGGTTGGCAAAAGAGAGGAAGACCCTTAGCAAGGTGGTTTGGCCTGGTGACTGCTGCAATGGGTTGTAGTTTGTCCGGAAGTCTGAAGATGGCACAGGATAGGACAGGGTTCAGACCTGATGTTTATAGGGTTGCTATGAGTTGTACTCAACTCCACGGCACCTACCAACAACATATATACCCAAATTCTCACATGCATATTTAAAAGCGTGTGACATTGAGCAAGGAGATGCGCCTGTATCATTGAAGAAAGTTTTTGTCAAATCTGTGAATAGAAAGCCTTCTATAGTCTAGAACTGTATTGAATATATGAAAGATTATTGATACCAATGATTGTTCCATAATTGATAAAATTATTGAATTTTTTTAACCATTTAAAAATATTTTTAAAATTTTCTTATTTTGCGTGTGTGTACTGTCAAATTGGATCTGACTGGTGCAGGATGAAATTGCCCCTCCTTCTCCAGCAGAGCATCTGGAGGACTTGAACCATGTACCTCTGGGATTTCAGTGTAGCTTCTTGCCACTAGGCCATCAGAGCTCCCCAAATTATTGAGTGTTTTTAATAAATGTGCTTATCAATGAATAATTAAACATGACCTAAAATAATTAAATGGGAATCCAGTGACATGATAGCTGATAAAGTGAGGATAATAAGATGACCATGAGATGGGAGAATTGTGCAGAGGTGAGATGAAATGATATCTATTATGTGTTAACATTGCTTTCATCAGCTATAGTATATGGCATGACGTTTGTGTGTAGGTTTTACTGTGGTTAGACTAGGATAAAGACGGAGAATCAAAGTTTGAGGCAATAGCTTTTGGGAATATTATGTTTAAGTTTTATTTAAAGATTAAATAACCCCACTGGGGTTGAGACTTATCTAAATTTCCAGATCCAGCATAGAGCGGAGGGTATATGAATATATGTTGTAATAAGTCCTCATCTGATGAACTAAAGGTACCATGGTTAATAAACTGGCTGCCAATCAGATCAGTGGATCAAACTTATGGTAGAAAGATGTAACATTTGCTTCTATAAATATTTACAGTCTTAGAAACGCTATGATCCTATCCTATCCTATCCTATCCTATCCTATCCTATCCTATCCTATCCTATCCTATCCTATCCTATCCTATCCTATTCATGCTCATCTGCTAACCAAAGGGTAAATGGTTTAAACCTACTAGATGCTTTATGTGGGGGGATAAAAAGAATGGTGACAATATGCCCTATAAGGTTGCTATGAATCAGGAACGGAAACAGGTTCCATGACACAGCCTTGCTTGCTGAAAGTGAGGAGGACTTGAAACACTTGATGAAGAAAGTTAAACACTTACAATCTTCAATCTGGATTACATCTCGGTGTCAAGAAACAAAGAGCCTCACCACTGGAACAAAAGGCAACATCATAATAGATGGAGAAAAGATTGAAACTGTCAACAAGTTCATCTCTCTTGGATCCACAATCAATACACTTGGTACAAGCAGTCAGGAGGTCAAGAAACATAACACACTGGAAAGTCTCCAGTGAGGGACCTTTACAAATTATAGAGGAAAATGATGTCAGTTTGAGGACCAAGTTGTTCCTGATTCAGGCCACGGTCTTTTTGGTCACTTTCTATGCATCTGAGACCTGGACAATGAATGAGGATAAAAGAAAAATGATTGATGCCTTTGAACTGTGATTTTGGAGAAGAGTACTGAATATTCCATTGACTGCCAAAAGAACAAACAGGTATGTTTTAGAGAAGGTGCAGCCAGAGAGCTTCTTGGAGGCAAAGATGATAAAGCTTCATCTCACATACTTTGGATATGTTGTTAGGAGGGGCTATATATACCTTGTAAAGGGACATTATGCATGGAAAGAAAGAGGGAATGAATGGAAAGGTAGAGGGATGGAGAGGAAGAGTAAGACCCAAAACCTTTGCTTAAAACAACTAGTTACAAAATCACTATATGTGTGTGTGTGGTTTTTGAATGTGGAAATTATTTTGTCTTAAAACCCATTGCCATCAAGACTCATAATAGGTCTGGGGCTTGAAATCTTTACAAGAGGAGATAATCCATCTTTCACCCGTGGAGGGAAGTAAAGAAGATTATAAATGTGTGTGTTTTTTTGCTATTTTTTCTATTTTATCAGGAATCAATATGAAGGGGAAAGTGGAGAAAGAATCACTAATGGGAAGCCAATAACTGTCCCTGGTGTACAAAACACCTAATTTTGGCAAGAAGAATGTCATTGCCTAATGACACTCAGTTCCATCCTTCTTCATTCCTCCTGGTGGGCATCCCAGGACTGGAAGATGTGCACATCTGGATTGGATTCCCCTTCTTATTTGTGTATCTTGTGGCACTCCTGGGGAACACTGTTATCCTGTTTGTGATCCAGGCTGAGAACAGTCTCCATGAGCCCATGTACTACTTCCTAGCCATGCTGGACTCCATTGACCTGGGCCTGTCCACAGCCACCATCCCCAAAATGCTAGGAATATTCTGGTTTACTCTTAAGGATATATCTTTCGGAGGCTGCCTTGCCCAGATGTTCTTCATCCACTTCTTCACTGCCATGGAAAGCATTGTGCTTGTGGCCATGGCCTTCGACCGCTACATTGCCATATGTAAACCCCTCCGGTACACCATGATTCTCACCAGCAAGATCATCGGCATCATCGCAGGCATTGCCGTCCTGAGGAGCCTGTACATGGTGCTGCCTCTAGTTTTTCTCCTCCTGAGGCTGCCCTTCTGTGGGCACCATGTCATCCCTCATACCTACTGTGAGCACATGGGCATTGCCCGACTAGCCTGTGCCAGCATCAAAATAAACATTATGTTTGGCCTTGGCAATATTTCTCTCTTACTATTGGATGTACTTCTTATTGTTCTGTCCTATGTAAGGATCCTCTATGCAGTTTTCCGTCTCCCTTCCCGGGAGGCCCGGCTCAAAGCTCTGAACACCTGTGGCTCCCACATTGGTGTTATTTTGGCCTTTTTCACACCAGCATTTTTCTCTTTTTTGACTCATCGTTTTGGCCACAATGTTCCACGATATATCCATATAATCTTGGCCAATTTGTATGTAGTTGTCCCTCCAGCCCTCAACCCTGTAATCTATGGGGTGAGGACCAAGCAGATTCGAGAGCGAGTGCTGAAGATTTTCCTCAAGAAGGATGAATAAAGAATCAGAGCCCATAGTTAGTCCATATTAAAAGTCTTCTTTCTCCTGCATGTTAAAAGTGATAATTTTTACTGTGGAACACAACTGAAAGCAAGCAAACATTGGAGGTTATCAAGACCAGTGACATTATTGTTATTGCTTTAAAATGTTTTCATTTGACTGCAATAATGAGTAAATTGGAAGATTTCACAATATCAACATGTAAAAATACAAATTTGGAGACTTGATTCATTGTTGTTGTGTACAGCCGAGTCTGAACTGACCCGCACCTGACCCTCTGACAGGTTTTCGGAGAAGGTTTTCACATTGGAGAAATTGTCCGTCTTTCTCCTGCAGAGCAGCCGGTGACTTCAAACTGCTTGCCTTCTGGGTGACAGCACAGCTTCTTACCACTAGGACATCAGAGCTCCCTTACTTCATGTCACAGAAAACAAACAAATAATCAACTAAACATCGATCATAAAACTAATCAGAAGAGCTAAAAGTGTACAAAATATTTTAAAAGATAACATGGGTGAAAGATCTCCATAACCTTAGGTTAGGCAAAAATTTCATACATAGGACATCACCAGGGAATTAAAGAAACATAATAAACTTCATCATAAGTAAAACTATTACACTTCAAGAAACTCCTTTAAGGAAAAAAAATGTAAAATCCTTCATCTAGGAGAATATACTTGTAAATATTCTATGTGACAAAACATTTATTTCTAAAATATATAGAAAAGTCATATAATCCAATTATTAAAGAATTGCCTGAGAGACAAGAGAACATTAGGCTGAGTAAATCACCTCAGTTACATAAGGGCAGATACTGCAAAAGGCCTCTACTGTGAAATTATAAGGCTAAATGATCAATACATGGATAAATGTTCAAAAGGGAAGGGAGAGGAGAAAGAGGGACAGAAAAAGAGATGGGATAACAATTGATTAGCAGAGGCTGGTGGGTGGAGAGGGCGGGAAGAAATGAGAAGTGTTCAGTGAGGCTTGAAAAAACAGGGTGATAATAGGTATATAGTAATGGTAATTGATGATATTAAATATAATGTATATGAACATTTGTATAAAAATATACATAAAGGAGAATATATATATGAATGATTACAAAAATATAATTACCTGATGAAAAAAATTGGAAAAATCTTTGTATATTTATGTCACTAAGAAGATGCACATTTTGTTTTAAAAATAACATTTGAATAATACTCTACATAATTAGTCTTGAGGAAAAAATGCATATTATAACCATAGAACAATACTATTCTGTAGTGTGCTGCCCTATTAGTTTGAGTGTTCCTGGTAGTTTAACTGTGGCTCCATAGTAGAAAGAGGTAAACTATCTTCTTGTTAAGACTTAAAGCCTGGGAAAGGTTATGAAAGGTTACTAAGGGTTGAAATTGACATAATTGCAGGACTTTATATGGTCTGGCGGGGTGGGGATATATGTATGTTTTTAGTATTTATTTTTTAAAAATATCTGCCACCATTAACTTGGTTAATCATGTGTTGAGGAATAAGGCATATAAACAAACCATTGATGGTTTTGGATACAAGATTGAAACTGATGTTGAATTGTATTAACACATTCTCTTCCTCATTAAAGAAAAACTCAAACCTCAAACTCATTTCTCTTGAGCCAGAATCAACTCATAGCTGACCCTCCACCAGGTTTTTGAAACTGTACATTGCACAGGAAGAGATTGCCCATTCCTCCTGGCCATGCTGACTTCACTGACCTGAGCCTGTCCACAGTAATGATTCACACATTTTGAGGCATTTTTCTGGTTTAACTTAAGGCATCTATCTTTTGGAGGCTCCCTTTCTCAGATGTTCTTCATCCACTTCCTCACTGCCATGGAGAGTATTATGTTTGTGGCTGTGACAGTTGATCGCTACATTGCCATTTGCAAACCCCTTTGATACACCATGATTCTCACCAGCAAAATCATCGGCAGTACTGCAGGAATTGCTATCTTACATAGTCAATATGGTTGCTCCACCAGTGTTTCTCCTCCTGAGGTTGCCCTTCTGTGGACATCATACCAGCATTCTTTCCTCCTGTGAGCATATGGGCATTGCCTATCTGGCCTGTGCTGGCATTAAAGTAAAAATCATGCTTGGCCTTGGTGATATGTCTGTTTATATATGTCCTTGTTGTCCTGTCCTAAGCCATTTTTCACTTGCTTCCCTTGGGAACAGAACACTTGGGCTTGAAGCCCAACTCAAAGCTCTGGATACTTGTGGCTTTCACATTTGTGTTAGCTTAGACTTTTCCATATCACTATTTTTCTCTTTTTGACACATCGTTTGGCCACAGGGTAAGTCAATATATACACATCTTCTTGATGAATTTATATGTTGTCATTCAACCAACACTCAATCTTGTAACCTATGGAGGCAAGATGAAACAATTAAGTACGAAGTTTTAAAGATTTTCTTCAAGAAAGATAGTTCAAGTTGTCAAAACCTTAATTTCCTGGCTGCTGGTGCCAAGAGTGTTGTTTATGGATCCAAGCAAACAAAGCTCTTTACAGTCTCAATCTCTTCACCATCTATCATGATGCTACCAATCGGCCCAGTGGTGAGAATCTTTGTTTTCGTGATATTGAACTTCAATCCATGTTGAAGGCTGCAGTCCTTGACTTTCTGCAGCAAGCGCTTCAGGTCCTCCTCAGTTTCAGCAAGCAGGGTTGTGTCATCTGTAGAATGCAGGTTGTTGAAGAATCTTCCTCCAATCCTGATGCCACATTTCTCCTTAGAGAGCCCAGCCTCCCAGATAATCTGTTCTGCGTAGAGATTGAAAAGGTATGGATATAGGATACATCTCTGGTGTACACCCTCCTAATTTTGAACCACGCAGTGTTCCCTTGCTCTGTTCTGATGGCTGCCTCCTGGTCCAAGTATAGGTTTCGCATAAGCACGATCAAATGTTCTGGGATTCCAATTTTTATAGTCAGCCACAGTTTGTTGTAATCCACACAAACACCTTTGCATAGTCCCTGAAACACAGAGAGACATTCCTCTGGTACTCCCTGCTTTCAGCCAAGATCCATCATCTAACACTAGCTACAATATCCCTAGTACCACGACCCCTTCTAAATCCAGCCTGTACTTCTGGCAATTCTCTGTTGATGTGTTATTCCAGTCTTTTGGGATAATTTTCAGCAGAATCTTGCTTGCATATGGTATTAATGATATTGTTCAATAATTTCCACACTCTGTTAGATCACCTTTCTTTGGAATGGGAACAAATATAGATCTCTTCCAGTCAGTTGGCCAGGTTGTTGTCTTCCAGATTTCTTGGCACAACTTGGTAAGCACATCTAGGGCAGCATCTGTTTGTTGAAATATATAATTTTGTACATTGTCAATTCCTGAGGCCTTATTTTTTGCCAATTCTTTCAGAGCATCTTGAACTTTCTCTTTTATCACCATAGGCTCTTGCTCATGTGTTGTTTCATGAAATTATTCTGTGTCCGCCAATTCCTTTTGCTCTGTATACTCTTTCCATCTTCTTTTAATACTTCCTGGATCATTTACTTTTCTGCCCAGAGCATCCTTAAGTATTGAAATTCAAGGTGTGAATTTGTTCTTCAGTTCCTTGAGTTTGAAAAACGCTGAGCAAGTTTGGCCCCTTTGATTTTCTTACTCCAGTTCTTCGCACATTTCATGTGCACATGTCTCCCTGTGCTGCCCTTTGAAATCTTCTATTCACCTCATTAATATCTTGATTTCTTCCCTCTGCTTTGGCTTCTCGGTGCTATAGTGCAATATTCAGAGTCTCTTCTGGCATCCGTTCTTGTCTTTTCTTCTCCTCTATCTTTGTAATGACCTCCTGCATTCTTCCTGGACGATATTCTAGATATATTCTCACTACTCATCTGGTTTTTGCTCATCAGTGTTCAAGGAATCAAACCTGTTCCTGAGATGGTTTTGAAATTCAGGTGGGATAGACTCAAGGTCATATTTTGGTTCCCATGGATTTGATTTAATATTCCTTAGCTTTCGTTTGAGCTTGCATGTGAGCAGTTGGTGGTCTGTTCCACAATCAGCACCTGGCCTAGTTGTCACAGCTGATCTTGAGCTCCTCCAGTGGTTCTTCCCACAAATGTAATCAATCTGATTTTAGGCATACTATCAGGTGAAATCCATGTGTATAGCTTGCTTTTATGTTTCTTATAAAACATAATTGCAATGAATAAATCATTGATTGTGCAAAATTCTTTCATTCTATCTCCAGCTTTATTTTTGTCACCAAGTCCATGTTTTCCAACTACTGATCCTTCTTCTCTGACACCTTCTCTGAGGGAATACATATTAATTTATACAGGAGGTAGGTAGACATTTTGAAAAAAATATATGGTAAATGTTTCATATGTTCAGATATTGAAGGCAGTCACACAAAATTACAAATATATTTCACTTACTTTTCTTCTTGTGATAATTTCATAGCAAATATTGACATGACATAGAATAACTTGAAAATACATTTATGTGAGTCTACCAGAGTTATATTCTCTTTCTCTCACTTCAGTTAGGACTTCTTTCCTTATCAATTCATGTGTATAGAATTTTTACATGACTAGGCTAGGTCATAAAGCCTTTTAGAATTTGCTTTCTAAATTTTTTTATTCTGGCAAAAAAAGACTTAAACTAGGATGGCATAGTACTTACTATATATGTACCATATTTGTTAAAAGAATGTAGTTAATTTTTCTTGAAAATCTGAGAGTATATTAAGAGAAAATTATAGGTAACCTATACAAACATGTATCAGAATAATTAATTCAAGCTAGTCTGTATATGAAATTCCTTCTGTTCCTGAATTAGTAAGAAAGTTTTAATTACCCAAGTAGATAGGAGCTTATATACTAACACACAAATAAATGAAAATATTTTTTTAGCATATAAAGAAACAGAAAAGCTAATATCTGCATATATATAGCAGTTTTTGGAAAGCATTTACAAGAATAAAAGAAATTTCCTGATGACTTCAAAAGAAGAACATACAACTTGACAATATTTTTCAGTAAGTAGAAGATGTTGTTGTTGTTGTTAGGTGCCATCTATAACGATCCTATGAACAGACTTGAACCCTGTCCTGTGCCATCATAAAGCATCTTCCTAAAAGTGTATTTTATACTACTAGCTGCCACCACCCTTCTGTCAGTTTGTCATCCTGTGGAGCCTTATGTGATGATGGAAGCTATCCTTCTGGTATTTCAAATACCAACAGGGCAACACAGGGTGGACAGGTTTCAGCAGAACTTCTAGGCTGAGGCAGACTACAAAGCATGGCTGACAATTCACTTCTGAAATAACTGAATGGTTGGCAGTTAGAATCTAGCAGCTACTCAGAGGGAAACAGTTAAACTAGTTTTCACTTGTAGAGATTTACCCCTAGTAAAACCTTTATGGGAAATTCTATTTTGTCCTATTGGATAGCTATGAATCTGAATAAAAGAAATGGCAATTTGTTTTAGTTTTCAAGTTATTGTTGTTGCCAGCTGCTGTCGAGTCAAATACAACCCATAGACACCCTATGAACAACACACCTGAACCTGTCCTATCCTGTGCCATCAATTCTTTTGTCATCCTTTTTCATTGTCTAACTCTCAGATGCATAGCAAGTGATCATAATGACCATGGCCTGAATCAGACACACCTTAGTTTTCAAACTGACAACATTACTCCTCAATAATTTGGAGAGGTTTCTAATTGCAGCTTTCCCCACTGCAATACTGATTTTCCTGACTGTTGGTACCAAGAGTGTTGATTGTGGATCCAAGTAAGATGGAGTTGTTGACAGTTTCAATCTTTTCTCCATGTATCATGATTTGTCCAGTGGTAAGACTTTTTGCTTTTTTGATGTTGAGATGCAGTCCATATTAAAGGCTGTATGCTGTGATCTTCTGCAACAAGTGCTTAAAGTCCTCCTCACTTTTAGCAAGCAAGGTTATGGCATCTGCATAATGCAGGTTACTGATGAGTCTTCCTTCAATCTTGATACCACATTTTTCTTCTTAGAGTTTGGCTTTTTTGATTATTTGCTCAGCATATAGATTGAATAAGTATGGAGAGAGAATACATCCATGACACACGCTGTTCTTCATTTTAAACCACGTAGTTTTTCTTTGCTGTGTGTGCACAATAGCCTATTGGTCTAAGTGTAGATTTTGCATGAGCACAGTTAAGTGCTCTGGGATTCTCATTCTTCTCAAGGTTAGCCATGACAGTGAAATGCCTTTGCATAGTCAATAAAGCAAAAATAGATATTCTTCTGGTATTCTTTACTTTCAGCCTAGATCCATCTGCCATCAGAAATGATATCTCTGGTCCCATGACCTCTTCTACATACTGCTTGAACTTCTGACAGTTCCCTATCTATGTACTGTTCTAGCCATTTTTGAAAGATCTTCAGCAGTACTTTTCTTGCATGTGATATTAATGATATTATTCTATAGTATTCACAATCTGTTGGATCACCTTTCTTGGGATGGGAACAAATATGGACTTCTTTGAATCCATTAGCCAGACACCTGTCCTCCAACTTTCCTCGCATAGACTGATGCGTGCATCCAAGGCTGCACCTGTTAATTGAAACAAGTCAATTAGTATCACATTGATTCCCAGGACTTTGGACTTTATTTTTTTTGCTATTGCCTTCAGTGTTGCTTCAGCTTCCTTCTTCATTAACATTGGCTCCTGCTCATATGGTATTTTCAGAAAATTTTCAGTGTCATTCAGTTCTTTTTGTTACAGTGACTCTATATTTTCACTATCTTCTTTTGATGCTTCCTAGGTTATTTGATGTATTTCTCCTAGTATCTCTCAATATGTGACTCAAGGCTTAAAGTTGTTTTTTTATTCTTTTAGCTTGGGAAATGCAGAGTGAGTTCTTCCCCTTTTATTTTCCAAATCCAGATCTCTGCGCATTTCGTGATAATAATTTGCTTCGTCTTCCTGAGACGCCCTTTGAAATCTTCTGTTCAGCTCTTTCACTTGGGCATGTTTTCCCTCTGCGTTGGCTTCTCAATACCCTAGTGTATTTTTAGAGTCTTTTCTGACATCCATTTTGGTTTTTTCTTCTTCCTCTGCTTTGTAATATTCCTTTTCTGTCTTCATGGGTGTTATCCTTGATATTATCCCACAGCTCAACTGGTCTTTGATCATTGGTGTTTAATGCTTCAAACTTATTCTTAAAATGATTCTGAAATTCAGATGGAATAGATTCAATATCTTATTTTGGTTCTTATAGACTTATTTCAATTTTCTTTGGCTTCAATTTGAACCTGTACATGAGAAATTGATGGTCTGACCCACAGCCTACCCTTGGTCTAGTTTTGACTGCTGATATGGAGCTTCTCCAATGATTCATTCCACAAATGCAGTCAATCGGATTTTTTTGCGGTCCTTCAGGTAAGGTTCATGTGTAAAATCACCATTTTGCTTGTAAAAAAAAGATATTTGCTGACTGCCAATTAGAGATATACAAATAAAACAGCAATGAGATAACATCTCATCCTACTAGCAGTGGCAAAGTTTAACAGAACAGCAAATAATAGATGTTGGGGAAGATGAGTCAGGATATGAACTCTTATACTCTGTTGATGGGATTGTAAAATGGTTCAACCCCTCTAGAAGCTAGTTTGGCTTTTCTCCAAAAATCTGAACATGCAAATTCCATATGACCCAGCTATTGCAATATACCCCAAGAAAATCAGAACTGAGGCACAAATGGAAACTTGGACACCAATGTTCATAGCAGCATTATTCATCATTGCAAGAACATGGAGACAGCCTGAATGTCCAACCACAATAGCATGGAATTAGAAATTATAGTACATTCACACTACAGAATACTATGCAGCACACAGGAGAAATGATTTTGTAAATCATTACCTAACTTGGGAGGGACTGGAGAGAATGATGCTAAGTGAACTAACTCAGTACAATAACGACAAATACTGCACAGAAATAATTATTGTAGAATGTGTATGAGGATTCAAGGGTGTGAGGGTGGGAGCAGAGGGGTAGAATGGGGGGAGTTGAGGGAGGTTAATCATTGAGCCACACAATTTGATGGTTGGAGGGAGGAGTGGATAAAGGAAATGGGAAAGATCTAGTGTGAAAAACAATGTAAACAAACTTTGTAAGTAAACAATATAAAATAAAAATTCTACTTAAAAAATAATAGGCATAGGTCAATAGCAATTAGTTCTATATAATATAATGTATATGAATGAGTTTATGAAACACAATGTAAATGAAAGGTTGTTTAAAACACAATGTACATGAATGTACATTATTTTAAGCAAATAACAAAAAGGTGGAAAAAGGTATTTGCAATGAATAAATCATTGAAAAGAAAAAATTTGATCATTCTATTACCAACTTTATTTCTATTTTACCAAGCCCATATTTTCTGACTACTCTTCCTTTATTGTTGTCCATTTTAACATTCTAGTCACCAGTTATCATTAACACATCCTGATTGTATGCCTAGTTGATTTCAAACTATAAGATTAGGTAAAAAAATTCCAATTTCTTCTTCTTTGAAGGTTTCTAGTGTCTTTATCTGGGAGCACTACTAAAACCTGTCCACCATAGAGAACCCTTGTAGCCTTTGACACACCAGTAGCATAGCTTTCCATATCACAGCAACCTAGAAATTATTTCAGTACAGCAGACTGACAGACAAGTGTTGTACCAAAAACAGTAGATAAGTGTGTGTTTGTCTTAGAGTTAGCAACATATAATTGTGTTATTTGCATATTTATAAGTGGTTAGTGTTTTTTATACAAACTAGATTATTCATTTCTTGAGGGGAAGAATCATGGATAAAGACATAGCTAGATACACATTTAATCTTCAACAATGAAGTAATGTACACCTGATCCAGGCTATACTTCGAAATTACTTACTATACATAAGAGAGCTAGATAATGACTAAGGGTGATAGAAGAATCAATGTCTTTAAGTTGTGACACTGGAGTAGTTTTGAACATATCATGGACCACCAAAGAGAACAAAATGGTCTGTCCTGGAGAGAGTGAAGCCAAGTTGCTCCTTGGAGGCAAGGATCTTCAAGTATTGTCTGACTTACGTTAGGCATGTTACTAGGAGAGGCCAGTCTTTCAAAAAGGATATTATGCTTCAAAGGGTGGAGGGACAGTGTAGGAGTAGGTGACTTGGATGAGATGGATTGACACAGTAACTGAGGTGTTTCTAAGTTCCTGAGGAACTGGGGTTCCCCACTTAGGTGTGTCAGATGCAGTGAGATTGGCTCAGAACAGGGCAGGGTTCAGAAATATGCATAGGGCTGCTAAGAGTCGCAAGCAACTCAATGGCACGTCAACAATAGTTGGCTCAATGGCCTAACTTACATCTAATCAAGTTAACATTTATTGAACAAAAAAAAAAATCATCAGAGAAAATACAATGCTGAATTGCAAGTTTTCTCAGATAGTATTCCTGTGGGTCAGATGGCAAGAGAGTAATTAAAAATAATGGGGCAGTTAGAGAATAAGAACTTGTTGTATATCAGGGACTTAAGGGGAGAAACTTGAAATTCCTAAGGGATTCCTTTCCACCTGTGCTTTTTATGTCCATAGATTTGTAATATATCTGTGACTTGTCTGTTTCTCATGCTTTCATCCCATGGAGCCCAAGAAGAGCCACTACTGTTCATAGAGAGGGTTTTCAATCTGAGTCCAAGTTGTCCTCTTTGAATCACAGTTGTGGAGATAAGACACCCTTTGAGACAAAAATCAGAATTGTAGATCCCTCAGTCATGGCTGTGCCAGAGGCTGGTAAGTTGGGTGAGGCTGGGCTATTGTGTATATTTGAAAATGAATATCAGGAAAGTTTGGACTGTAATCTATTGGTTAATTTCTTCACTCACTTTATGATAGAAATATTACTTTGGAAGGCTAAGCAAAACTATTTTATATGCATATTTCCTTATTTCTAGTTGGTAGGACATTAGATGGTTCTGCATACTTTAGTGTTTTATCTTCTTGTATATATAAATTATCAGGCTACATTTTATGGTAAACTCAAAACTCATTTCCATTGAGTCTGACCTAACTCATAGTTGACCTTCAGTAAGATTTCAAGGCTGTAAATCACACAGTAGGAGATTGCCCATCTTTCTTTCTCAGAGTCACTAGTGCATTCTAACTACCAAAAAGGCAATGGGTTTTGGGTTCAAAATACAACTCCTGAAGGACTTCTTTAGCATATAGAAGGAGAGAAAAAAATAAAAGGGACAAAAGCTAACAGGCATTTCTCTCTTTCTCTCCTAGTTATCTCACTAAGCTTTATTGGAAGCTGTATAATTTTTCTGGTTTATTTGGAGATTTTTTTTATGACATTCTTAAAAATTTTCCAGGTCAGGAACTTTTACTTTTTTATTTTCTAATCAAATGTTTCAGGGATAGTGAGCATAGCACAGGATAGTACAGGGTCCAGAGCCATTGCTCATCGGGTCAGTATGACTTGTAACTAACTTAATGGCACCATAAAACCAACAACAGCAATGATGAAAAGCAGCAATAATTGAATATGTCCAGATTCCAAATAGTCGTACAATCTACTTGATTTTTCTAGCCCTCCATTTTAATGTCTGGATATATAGCTTCTATATAGCTTCATTTTTACACATACATTTACTATTACTATTGTCTTCCGCATCACTGTTTTACTATCAAACATACAGGCATCAGAGAAAAACATTTAGAAACTGAAAACTAATATTTTGGTGAGTTCCTTTTGATTTCATTATAAAACATTCCTGATTAGCATGACTCACTCATCTATTGTTCCACTTTTTACGATTTTTAAGATAAGGTTTCATGTAAAAAAGGTAAAATTGTTCTTGCTCCTTTTTTTCTATCATGAATGTTTATTTATTTAGCTTTTCATCTATCTCCACTGTCAGTTTATCATACTTTGATAGTTTATAATTACAAATATAATAGAGCTTACAATTATAATACTTGAAACTAGACCTCTAGAATTTCAAATGCCACCAAAGCCACTGATGGTGGAAAAGTTTCAGTTTCATTTCCAGATGAAGACTATGAAGAAAGGCCTGGTGGAGAGAGAATTAGTTACAAAAATTAATTGGTGAAAACCTCACAGATCTCTGTAGACTATTGTCTGACTTATTTGATTAGTTTTGTGCAGAGGAACAATTCTGGGCTCAGAGAGATTCTCCCTTTTACTCATTACTGTGACTTTGTTAACAGAACACGTTTCTAGGTTTTGAAGCTTGGTTCATTGTATAGCAGGATAGGAGTCTCCTAGGTAAATGTAATAAGCATCTCCTAGAGGCAAGGATGGTGACATTTTGCCTCACATGTTTTTGACATACGATCAGGAAGGGCTAGTCCTTAAGAAAAAGACATCATGCTAGAAAAGGTGGAGGGTCAGAGGAAGAGAGGGGGACCCTCAACAACGTGACACTGACTGCAACAATGGACTTCAGCATAGCTGAGATCGTGGTAACAGTGCAGGAGAGGGTAAGATTCCAAACTACTATTCATAGGGTCACTATGAATCAACTCAACTACCTTGACAACTGACTGGAAGAGATCCATATTTATATTCATTCCAAAGGAAAAAAGGTGCCACGACAGAGTGTGGAAATTATCGAACAAAATCACTAATGTCATACGCAAGCAAAATCCTGCTAAAGACTTTCTAAAAGCAATTGGAACTGTACATTGACAGAGAACTACCAGAAATGCAACAGGTAAGTATATCAGAGGCTTCTTTCTTGTTAGGTGTTATTGAGTCAATTCTGATTTACAGAGATTTGTCTACAACAGAATAACCCATCACACAATGTCTGCTGTGTTTAACCTTATTGTTGTGACCCAACTATAGAGTCATTTAATAAAGATCTCTTCAACCAAGAGTGACTGAAGCAAATGTGTCAGAGATTATGAGGATAGCACAAGACAGAGTTCAGTTCTTCATAGTGTTGATATGAGTCATTCTTGACAACACCTAACAACAACCCGTAGGCTTAAGCACAGCAGAGATTGTGAAGATGGTGTAGGGTCAGTAAGGGGTTGGTTCTTTTGTACATAGGGTCAAATATGCACAGAACTGAGTTGATAGCAACACAAAGGTAGAGTAAAACTGTTTTAGGAGCAGTAATAATTTCCTCTATTGGGTCCTTATGCATTGACTTTGACTTGATTAGAATACAGTTGTGATTAGATGCCATCCAGTTGACTACAATTCATGGTGATTCTGTGAACAATAGATTGGAAATTTACCTTATCCTATGCCAGCCTCATAATCTCTGACAAAGCTCACGCCATTGTTATAGTCACTGTGCTAATCCATTTTGCTGGGAGTTGTCTTCTCTTTTGTTGACCCTCTTCCTTTCCCCAACATGTATCTTTTCAAGCACTGATCCTTCCTGCTAACATGCTCAAAATACATGAAACAAAATTTCACCATCTTTGCCTCTACGGAGTACTCTCTCATTACACTTTTTCCAAGACAGGCTTGTTTATACTTTTGGTAGTCCATGATATATTCAATACCTTTCTCAAACATCGCAATTGAAAAGCTTTGATTCTTTTTTGGTCTTCCTTATTTATTAGCCAACTTTCAGATACATATGAAGCAATTGAAAATGGCATGACTCGTAGCAGGCATACTTCAAAACAGAGTTGTTTGCTGTTGATAGATATTGTGCATTATGAGATTGTTTTGCAATAACTCCCTTCTTCTTTCCTCTGCTAGATTATTCCTCTATAATTCTCTCAGAAGATTAAAAATTTAATTACTGATTTCACAAGTGTTTGCCACCATTCTTTTACTCTCACTTAGGCTTTCTAATATAGAATGAGTAGTTCTTTTATATGCTGAAAATATGATGGCATTGCAAAACATTATGTGACTTCTTGTCGTTGTTGTTGTTGTTATGTGCCGTCGAGTCACTTGCTACTCATAGCGATCCCATGTACAAGAGCCCTAAACTCTGCTCTGTCCTGTGCCAATCGCACTGTCTCTGACACTCCCATCCCAATTATCCCAGTCACTGAATCAATCCACCTCATAGAGGGCCTTCCCCTCCTGCGCCGTCCCTCCACCCTCCCAAGCATGATGTCCTTCTCCAAGGACCGGTCTCTCCTCACAACATGTCCAAAGTATGTTAGATGGAGCCTCAGAATCCTTGTCTCCAAGGAGCCACCCGATTTAACCCTCTCCAGGACAAATCTGTTTGTTTTCCTAGCAGTCCATGGTATTCTCAGTACTCTTTTCCAGCACCAGAGCTCAAAGACATCAATTCTTCTTCTATCCTCCTTGGTCATTGTCCAACTCTCTGATGCATAACAAGTGATTGCAAAGACCATGGCCTGTATCAGACGCACCTTAGTCTCCAGAGAGACACCATTGCTCTTCAGTACTTTGGAGAGGTCCCTAACAGCAGACTTTCCCATGGCAATGCGCCTTTTAATTTCCTGGCTGCTAGTGCCAAGACTGTTGACTGTGGAGCCAAGCGAACTAAAGCTATGTACAATCTCAATCTCAATCTCTTCACCATCCATCCTGATGCTGCCAATTGGCCCAGTGGTGAGAATCCCTGTCTTCTTGACATTGAGCCTCTATCCATATTGTAGGCTGCAGTCCTTGACACTCTGTAGCAGGCGCTTCAGGTCCTCTTCAGTTTCAGCAAGCAGGGTTGTGCCATCCGTATAACACAGATTGTTGATAAATCGTCCACCAATCTTGACCCCACATTTCTCCTCATAGAGCCCAGCCTCCCGGATAATCTGTTCTGCATATAGGTTGAAAAGGTATGGAGATAGGATGCATCCCTGGCGTACACCCTTCCCAATTAGAACCATGCAGTGTTGCCCTGCTCTGTTCTGATGACTGCCTCCTGGTCCAAGTATCAGTTTCGCATTAGAAAGATCAAGTGTTCTGGGATTCCCATTCTTCTCAGAGTCAGACATAATTTGTTATGATTGATCTACACAGTCTTAGACTTGGGAAAAATGTGCTCCCCAGAAGCTATTTTAAGCAGGACAATGAACAGGATTTTTAATGAAAAGAATATTGCCTATAAATAAATCTGAAAATTATTTTAGTTCTAATTTCTGATTATTTCTGTTAAACTCTACCAAGCCAAAATTTACATTAACCTTGTCATAAAAGCACCTAATCCTTCTTATATACTCAAAGCATCCTCTTATGAGGCTTATGAGTTTCCTTTTCATTTATCTAAACTTTACACTTGGCAATATTTGCTGATTTATGCTCTTATTCCTCCAAACATGACATTTTCTAACTAGAAGTTCAATTTAATAACTATTTGCTTATTCATTCTTTCATTAATAAATATATTTTGAGTGGTAACTATTTGCTAAGTATTGCAATATAGATAAATAATGAAAGAATAAACCAGCTGGAGCCCACATGAAGTTTGCAAATTAATGGGAACTCTTATTAAATGGGACATTGAATAATTATGTATACATATAAAGATGCACCCACTACTTTGCTCAGTACTATATATGTAAAATGGAGCACTGAAAGACAATACTACAAGAAATTACACTGAGATCATTAAGTGCAGATTAGAGGCTCAACAGAAGAATGATGTTGGTTCTTTTCTTCTGATCACACTTAATTTGGGGAAATCTCTTCAACAATTATTTCTCAATATTTAAAGATCTTTCTGTTTTTTTCCTGTAGATCTCTTGGTCACAGAGTCATGCTTATGCTATTCCTCAGATTTTCTGCTTTGATTTTGTAACCTCTGGACTATTCTGACTTTGGGGCACATCCTGCCCTTTTGGTCTTTTATATTTATTGTTCCAGAAAGTACATTTTCCACGGGTTCTATTGTTCTCCTGATAACAGTGTCTATTGTGCAACTTAACAGATATTCCCTAAGGTGGGTTCAGCTCCTGGTTTAAAGTGTGTCTTGGCTCTTGGTCTCAGGGGATCCACCATCTCTAACAGACAAGTAAGTCCAATCTCTTAAAAAGTTATTTTGAATTTTATTCTACATTTTTTTCCTCTCCAACTATGTCTAGAAACTTTTTATTGTGATCCCAGTCAGAGTAATTGTTAATGACAGCTGGACACAACATATTTCCTCTGGTCTCTGGATAATGAAGTTGTTTGGCCTAATTGTTTCTTTGAGTCTCTCTTTTTAAAATTTTTTTTTCTTTGAGTTTCTTGTTTACTCTCTTGCTCTGGACATGGAATGATCAATAGTTGCATCTAAGCTAGTTAACTCAAAAGTTTTTAAAACCCTACTTGCTACTCACCATAGCAGGATGTACAACATTTTCTTTGTGGGCTACAGTTTGCCATTTGAGTCAGATGTTCCCTGAGACTCTGGTTTTAATCCCCCAAATCCAGTGATAGTTATGTCTTCAGTCTAAAGCTCTCCCAACTGAGTTGTTTCAGCAACCCAGTGACAATGTCTTAAAGTATTTGGTATGGTCACAAGTTTTTATAATTTTGTCTCATACATTTTACTCTGTATGCATAGATATATTTAAATGTAAATATATGTGTACAAGTATGTCCTCTGTTAAACACACATGCACAACATGTATGTATGTATGTATTGATGAGCCTAGGCCAATTCTCCTTCCCACAGCTGTTCAATTTACTTGCTAGGCTATATATACATTTGTAGATTATTGTTTGTTATTATTATTATATCCAGAATTGTTCATTGTTGTCTTTTATTCTATATATTTCTCAGTGTCTTCCTTTACTTTGCCGATGTTATGCTGAGAAAAATATTAAATGGTTTTGAAAGTTACTTTTAAGTAGATTGAGGTTGAAAATATGTATTACTCTAACTCATTTTTGTTGAATCAAAACTTATTCATAGCTGACTCTCCCACAGATTTTCTGAGGCTGTGAAGCACATGAGAAGGGATTGCCCATTTTTCTCCCATGGAGTTGCTTGTGGTCTCAAAGCACCAGAAAGGCACCACTGAGGGTTAGCAGTTGCCTATGGCCTAGGCCACCATAACTCCCTAAAAGTATATATTAAGTAGTAGAAATAGAGGCCCACTAATTATATGTGAAAGTACCCAGGGACATATGGTTTCATATTTTTTAATAAATTATCCTAAGAGTGCTTCTGAAATCCCCATTACTAGATATGCTTCTACCATAGAATCAGTTATCAACAGGATGCAGATGTATGCATTGTCTCTTAATTTATTGTTGTTGTTGTTATTTTTATATGTCATTAAGTCATCTGTGACCCATAGTGTCCTGATACACAGCAGCTCTGAACCCCGCCCTGTCATGAGCCAGTCTCACTAATTCTGACACACCAATCCTCATTGTGCCATCACTGTATCAATTCATCTCATCAATGGTCTTCCTCTCCTGCACTGTCAGTCTGCATGATGTCCTTCTTCAGGGACAGATCTCTCCTGGCCACATGCTCAAAGATGGAACTTCAAAATCCTAGCCTCCAAGGAGAAACTTGTTTTCACCCTCTCCGAGACAGACCTATTTGTTTTATTGGTAGCCCATGGTATGTTCAAGACTCTTCTCCACCACAATTTGAAGGCATTGATTCTTCTTCTGCGATCCTTAGTCATTGTCCAACCCTTAATTTATAATGAAATATTTTAAAGATTTAGGGCCTAACCTAGAATGTTATGCCAAGTAGCTTTGTTTATCTTCTAACTTAATACAGAGATAATGTGTTCCAATTCTAAATATGCACTCATTCTTTAAGGAATATTCTTCACTTGCCATCTGAATCGACGAAAAGGAAAGAAAACAAAACAAAGGGGAAGATATACTATTTCTCTGGACTCTCAGAGATAATGCACAAATTCCGTTGTTCTCTTTTGTTCTTACTTTGCATTAGCAGTATTGAGGAAGCATTGGAAGAAAGCCTTGTATGGAACTAAATAGTCCTTCAAACAAATATGATTCTCAGAGGCCCTTGACACTATGTCTTCAGACAATAGCTCATGTGTTCACCCCTTATCCTTCCTGATGTTGGGAATCCCGGGACTGGAAAACATACATGTCTGGCTTGGCTTCCCATTTGGTGCAGTGTACCTGGTTGCCCTACTGGGAAATTTCGTCATCCTCTTTGTGATCCAGACTGAGCGCAGCCTCCACCAGCCCATGTTCTACTTATTGGCCATGTTGGCTATGACTGACCTGGGGCTGTCTACTGCCACCATCCCCAAAATGCTTGGCATCTTCTGGTTTGGCCTCAATGAGATTGCCTTTGGTGGTTGCTTGACTCAAATGTTCTTCATACACCTGTTTACAGGCATTGAAACATTCATGCTTGTTGCCATGGCCTTGGACCGCTACGTGGCCATTTGTTACCCCCTCAGGTACAACACAATCCTGACTAGCAAAACAATTTGTATTATTGTTGGAGTAGGAATGGTGAAAAATTTTGTTTTGGTCTTTCCACTGGTATTTCTCCTTTTGAGGCTTTCATTTTGTGGACATAATATTATCCCCCACACGTACTGTGAGCACATGGGCATTGCCCGGCTGGCCTGTGTCAGTATAAAAGTCAACATATTATTTGGATTAGTTCTTATTTCTATGATTCTTTTGGATGTTATTTTGATTGCTATTTCCTATGTGAAGATTTTGCATGCTGTCTTCAAGCTCCCATCCAGGGAAGCTAGACTCAAAGCTCTCAATACATGTGGTTCCCATGTATGTGTCATCCTAGCTTTCTTCACTCCAGCCTTTTTCTCATTTATGACTCATAGATTTGGCCACAATATTCCACGTTATATACACATCCTCCTGGCAAATTTATATGTGATCATTCCTCCTGCCCTTAACCCCATTATTTATGGAGTCAAAACCAAACAGATCCGAGATCGAGTGGTGACGATCTTTGTTGTTAAGGAAGCATGACTCTGAGCACTTGATTTGGGAATAATATTCATTATTTTTTTCTTTGAGTCAGTTCTTAAAAGAGGTAAATTTAAATGTCATCATATTTTGAATTAAATGTTCTATAGAATATAATGTTAAACACATCATATTTTCTTGGAAAATATTGCTCCCTTGATTAAATTCACATTTTCTAAAAAAAATGAGTATTGTGTTTTTGTAAAAGATACTAAATCAAGATATATGGGAAAACATGTCAATGTAACTCAAGTACTGAAATATATGCTTATTAAACAGAATTCATTGATTGTGATTAAGGAGTGGTATAGGGCTAAGCATTTTATTAGCTCTTTCCCACAAATTCTTATTGATGAAGTGGAGTGCTTTTACTGTGAGGTAATTATTCACAAAACCATTTCCAGTGCTTTCTCAAGAACTATGGACCTTGTTTTACTCAAAAGTTACTTGCCCCAAGCCTAGAGGGATGGAATATGTGTGTGTGTGTGTGTGTGTGAGAGAGAGAGAGAGAGAGAGAGAGATAACAAGAAAGAAGAAGAGTGAAAGTAAGTATGAAGCCTTTATTACAGCTGAAGAGCTTTTTAGATTTTTAAACTGATTTAGATATCCATATATTGGGTTTTTGTTCCCGCCCCAATTGTCTATCACCACTGTCACTCTAATTTGGCCCAAAATAACTATATCACAAAATTCTCGGCAGTTGATTTCTAAGTGAGAATAACAATTTGTGGCATAATAGATCTCCTGAATTATGACACTATCCCAGGGTAGGGAAATAATAAAACACAATACTCCACACTCGATCTTATGCTTTATAAATTTTGGAATAGCAACTACACCAATAAACTAGGGTTAGCTATTTCAGAATATTTAAGAGATTCGACAAGACACACTCATTTAAACACTTAGAGCTAAATAAAAGTCAGTGAAAAGTGCAGCAGGAAAGAAGGTGCAGGTAAACAGAAGTCAGAAAACCCAGGTAGAGCTCCCAGAACTCTTTTTCAGTACCAGGGGATGCATTTCAGTTTTGATTTATGAGTCACTTTATACAACGATATCTGGGCTTCAAGGAAGGTAGGCACAAGTTGACTGAAGTGTTTTTGAGACTGTGATGGTTGAATAGCTAAAGTTAGATTGCATAATTGATTGCAACAGGTGCAACTTAGACAATTCAGTAAACATTGTAGATATGTTAGAACAGGATACACACAGGGGGAGGTTCAGACTTTAAACAGCACATGATAAATCACTAGCTAGTGAATTTCATGTTTATCTGGACCAAAGGGTAGTATCAGTTAAGACAATAATGCAGATAATCCTATGGCTGTCATGTCCAGCTACAAGTCAACCCTACCTTTTTGTAGCAGGCATGATGTACAAAATGCATTTATGTGCAATTACTAAGTACATTGGGTTTGGAAGAACTTTGTAGAATTAAGGTAAAATTTATTGATACAATAAACATGGTATGAGGTAAAATTTTGCAAATTCTTCGTTGTTGTTATGTACTGTTGAGTCAAAACCAACTCATGACTGACTCAGCAGCCAGTTTTCAAAGGTTGAGGTTGTAAATTGTACAGGAGGAAAGTTTCTGTCATTCTCCTGTAGAGTAACTAGTAGATTTGATACACGCGCCCTTGGATTGGCAGTGCAACTCCTTACTCACCAGCACACCAGAGCTCCCACATTCTTCATTACACAACTTCTTAAAATTCCTCACTAATACGCGTTAAAGACACTGGGCCTTCCAGCCCCCACAGCAGGTGGGAGCAGGATAAATGAGAATGATAAAAATATTTTTTCCTAAAAGATGCATTTCTGATGGCAGTAACAAGGAAATAAAATAAGAATGATTTCTGTGATAGTTCATCATATGCCTCATTTAAAAGAAATTATCACAAAATCATCCTGGTTTCCAGATTCATATTCATTCATATGAAAATAAAATAGCCTGGACAAAGAACTGAGCCAGGTGGGAATCAACAGGAAGGAAGGTGTGGCCACGGAGTTAAGAGGGCATACGCAGTAATTTCAGTGGCTCTTAAATGATTCGCTGCAGGGTATTATGGTCACAAGAGTCCACAATTAAGGTTGCATAGTGGAATGTACTTGGGGCAGGGGGAGGGGTGCGGGGGGATTGTGTACCAGGGAGGGAGTGTTTCTTTTACTTTTGAAAGAGAGGAGCGAACTGAGGTGGGGGGGGGGGGGGGGCGGAGGGCTGGGCGGGGAGAGAAGTGCAGCAATGAATGAACGGAAATCCAAAATCTCTGTAAATGTTCATCAAAATTATTTAAAAAAAAAAAAGATTCTCTGCATAGTGTTATGGTGACCAGGGCCCTACAGACTCAACAACCAGCAATGTCAACGATATCCGACTTGCTCAAAAGGAAGGCAAAGGGACAAGAGCAGAGGTGAAAGCATAGGTAATTTATTAATCAAAGAGAAAGTAAAGGCCATACTTTCTAAAGAGAGGAATGAATATTCTCTGAAAGGAAAGGAGTGGAGTGGAGAGGTCGAAAGGATATGAAGGATTGGGTGCTCACATAGCCAATCTACTTCCTCCCAGGGCAGGCTTTATACAACACAGGTGAGTGGCATTTGGACAGATGAAATGATGGTACTGGAGACTTGTGATGTCACTGTTTATGTATTCAATCTCTGCTCACCTAATTGCTAAATAGGTTACTTTGGAGGTAATTCAGACTACCCAGGTCAGCTTTCTAAGGCATTGGTACATCTTCCTTATAAGGGTAAGATATACATCTCCTAGCTCTGATTGGATGAACTTTTGCCCTCTTTTTTAACTTTTTTATTATTATTATTAAATTTTATTAGTTTTAATGAACATTTACAGAGATTTTGGGTTTTCATTCATTCATTGTTGCACTGTCTTCTCCACCCTCCTCTCCAGTTCGTTCTTCCCCCGCCCAGAATGTCTGTTTTAATTGTCCAATTGCCACAGTGCTTGTCAAAGCCAGTTCTGATTAATCTCCTTTGTCAGTGTGTCCCTTGCCATTCCCTATCACTCCTCCCTGAGAGAGACTTCACCCTGATTCATAAGGAAAAGGGGATGGCGTATTCTCTTAGCTACTTCCTGCTGAAAAGGGACGCTGTGGGTTTCAGAGTGAAGGTCTTCTCTCACTACTCTAAAGGGCCCTTTTCGCAGTAGGAAACACATAGACTATTATGGAGATTGATTTTGGAATTTAGATGCACTGTTATCAATTGTGCTTAGCCGTACATGTTCATATCTTATATGGGTTCAGGTTGTGTTCTTTTCACCCATTTGGCAAGTTTCAGCTGAAACGGCAAGACACTATCATTTTTTCTTTAGCTCTCCTTCCCTATGCTTTTGCCCCAGTTTATTTAACTCCTAACAACTCATGTCTATCATTTTCTAGTGGAAATTATGCCAGTTCTGTAAGAGCCTTTTATAACATTTTGAGAGCTCTGTATAGGAAGGAAAAGGGAAAACAGACAAACAAAAATCCCAGTATTTTTACATAAAAAATTTGCCAGCCCTCCCTGAATGGCACCTCCTTTAATTACACTCTGTTTAGGAGTTGATCTTATACAATTTTTGTTTTAAATGCTCTAAATACAGAGATTCTAGATCAGAAGGCTTGAGATTTAGAACAACTCTTTACAGTCACAACAAGTTGAAAACAATATTGTAATGAGCAGCAAAATCAGATGGCATCTAGGAGCATCCACTCTAGAGAGAGTCATTGAGATGTTTGGCAGAATATAGGGTTAGGTTTCTAGAAAGAGGGTTGACCCCGCAACCAATGTGTTGCTGTTGTTAGGTGCCATCAAGTAGACTACTACTAGTAGCAACTTTATGAACAGCTGACCCTAATCCTGCCTTATCCCGTGCCAAACTTATTGTCTCTGACACACTAGCGCCATTGCCAAAGTCACTGTGTGAATCCATCTTGTTAGAGGTCTTCCTCTTCTTCACTGACCCTCAATCATGATGTCCCTTTCCAAGGAATAGCCTACGTGTTCAAAACATAAGAGACTCTGCTGAGACTGTAGCTGTTTTCACCTTGTTATTAATTAAGGTTATTAACTGGCTAGCCTCCAACTTAAACAGTTCACTTTCTCCTGAATTTTCCGCATCTTAAGTGATTGTCTGCAGTTGTCCAAGACCCCCTTACACTTAGCCTCTGTCATTTCATTCTTTATACATTATGTACTCTCTTGAAAACCTGCAACCTTTTATTACCCATTAATGTTAATCACTGACATTTCATGTTCACTAAAATAAGGTAACCAACTTCCTTTTTTGCTTCTTCTCTTTTTCCTACATTAACCTTTCACATATTGTAGAATGTTTCACAAAACTTTCCCAACTTACCTCAGTTCTTTTTCCCCCCACACAGTCCATTTCAAGCCTCCTGAAGTCCAACTTTCACTTAAAAGAACCAACTCACAAGGCTTACCGAGTCCACACTTCCTGTCTTGTGTCCATTTATGTGTTCCTTTGCCTGGTCTTCCCATCCCTGTCTGCAGCGACCTAGCCTTCATGGCTCATATCAAGTTCTTCATTACCCTTCAAACTCTCTTGGTTTTTTGCTTTGTTAAGGTGATGTCTCTCTGGAGACTACGGTCTGCCTGATACAGGCCACTTGTTATGCATCAGAGAGTTGGACAATGACTAGGGAGGATAGAAGGAGAATTAACGCCTTTGAGCTTTGGTGCTGGAGAAGAGTATTGAATATACCATGGACTGCTAAGAAAACAGATTCATCCTAGAGAGAGTTAAACCAGGCTACTCCTTGGAGGCAAGGATTCTGGAGTTTCATCTGACATACTTTGGACATGTTGTAAGGAGAGGCAGGTCCTTGGAGAGGGACATCATGCTTGGTAGGGTAGAGGGACAATGCAGGAGGGGAAGACCCTCTATGAGGTGGATTGATTCAGTGACTGGGGTAACCGGGATGGGTGTGTCAGAGGCAATGCGATTGGCACAGGATAGAGCAGGGTTTAGGGCTGTTGTACATGGAGTTGCTATGAGTCGCAAACGACTTGACGGCACATAACAACAAAAACAAGGTGATGAATGACATTGATTGTTTTTCTTATGTTGAACTATCCTTGCATACCTGTTATGAATCACACTTGGTCATGGTGAATTATTTTTTTAAATATACAGTTGGATTCTATTGGTCAGGATTTTATTAAAGACTTTTGCATCTAAGTTCATGAGAAATATTGATATATGAATTTCGTTTTTGGTAATGTTTTTGTCTAGTTTTTCGTATTAGGATTATGTTTGTTCATAGCAGAGGGTTTAATATGTTGTATTTTCATTGATGTTTTGAGGACATTTTTTATTTCACTTTTAATCTCTTATACAACCCAATAATGCTCAAGCAGGGTGTTATGTAATTTTTATGTGGGTGGATTTTTATCTTCTGTCCTCTTGATAATTTCTACTTTTATGCATTATGGTCTTAGAAGGTACTTTTGATTATTTCAATGTGTTTGAATTTGCTGAGGCTTACTTTGCTTCCTAATGATCATTTCTGGAGAATGTATCATGTGCATTTGAAAAGAAATTGATTTTTTTTTCCATAAAGTATCCTGCCTACATCTATGGGTTTGAGTTGTTTAATTGTGTAGTTGAATTCTTCTGCATCTTTGTTGAGTTTCTTTTTAACTGACCTGCCCTTTGTTGATATTGGTGTGTAGTGTCAAGAAACTGCACTGCAGTCCTGAAGGCATGCAATTTGAATCCACCAGCTGCTCCATGGGAGAAGGATGGGCAAACTCCTCTCCTGCAATTAACTGCCTCTAAAAATCTGCTAGAGAGTCAGTTATATGTCAGTTCTGACTTGACAATACAAACCAACAATTACTATTGTGGCAATGTCTAATTCTTTCTTCAACTCTATTATTAACTGGTTTTTAATGTATTTTATAGGTCTATCCTTTGGTGCATCTATGTTGGCCAAAGTTATATCTTCTTGATCTGTTGTGCCTTTAATCATCACATAGTGCCTTCTCTTACCTTTTATGGTGGTTTCATTTTGAAGTATATTTTAGTATTAGCATTCCTGCTTTTTTTTTTGTGGATGCCATTTGCTTGATATACAGTTTCTAGTCTTTTATTTTTAGTCTTTCTTTTTCCTCATTTCTTAGATGTCTCTCTTATATGCAACATATTGACAGACTTTGTTTTTTATCCCTTCTGCTAGTAATTTTCTCTTAATTGTTGCACTTAAGCCATTTACTTTAGGTGCGATTGCTGACACATCAAGTGTTATCATTGCCGTTTTGCTATGTTCCTTTTTCTGTTGTGGCTGGTTACTTTGATCCATCCATTTTCCTTTGGTGTCTCTTTGTGAAAGACTTCCTTTATTATTTCTTGCAGAGTTGGTCTTGTTTTCACAAATTCCTTAAGTTCCTGCAAATGGACTAATTTCATATTTAATGGACAGCTTTGCTGAATACAAGATTCTCAGCCAGCAATTGCTTTTTTTCAGCCTTCTTTCAGCCATCCCATTATTTTCTTGCAGCTGAGAAATCAGAGTTTAATCTAATTGGCTCACCTTTGTAAATGACTCTGGTTTTCTCACATTGCTTTTAATATTCTATACTTACCTTTGATTTTGGAGAGTTTGCCTATGATATTCTTGATATTTTTCTTTTGGAATATCATCTGCCTGGAGTTTGTTGAGCTTTTAAGTGTAGATTTCATTTTTTATATCATTTCCACAATTTTCTCAGTGCTTTCTCCCTCTCCCTGTCCTGTTCTGGAATTACAGTCACATGCATGTTGTTTTGTTTGATGTTACCACACATCACTATAATGTTTCATTAGTTTTCTTTCCATCTTCTTTCAGTTTTTTCTTCTAGTAAGTTCCTGTTGAGATTATTGTCTTCCAGCTTGTTCTCTGTTCCATCTCTTCTGGTTTGTGTTTTGTTCCTCCTGCATGTTGTAGAATTTTGCCATTTCAGTCTTGATATTCTGGATTGCATTTTCATGCTTTTCTGTTATTTCCAATACTCTATTGGTTGTACTCTCTATGTCTTGTGATGATTTATTTTAATTATGTAGCTCTTCATTTGTGGTTTCAATTCTTCTATCATTTATAACATCTTTGGTAGCTGTGTATATAACTCTAGTCAAAATATTTTTTTCTGCCTTCCTGTCTCTGGGTATTCATTGGATCTGTGGCTGGTAGGCTTTTTAAATGAGAATGCTTGTGTTGTTTTTTAGTGTGTGTAGGTATATCTATATCTATATCTATCTATATCTATCTATCTATCTATCTATCTATCTATCTATCTATCTATCTATCTATCTTGTTTAAAGCAGCTTTCTTAATAATATGTGACATTTTTCTTGGTATGAGTGGGGAAGTTTCTGCTGTATCTGCATAAGTTGTTGATAGTTTCTTATCTTTGTGAGCTTTTGTTAAGTTGGAAACTTAAAAGTGTTGCCTCTAATTGAGTTTCCCAGTGGCAATCTTTGCTGCTGGTCACCTATGGGCAAATCTGTTCTCTGTTTCCTGTGGCAAGCTCCACATCAATTTGTCCTTTGATGGATAGAGACTGGGATATTTTCCTTTGTCCAACTGTAATCTGCCTGTTTTATGACTTGTTCTGTAGTTTTATAGTAGGGGCTTTTTCTCAAGACTAGGTAAACTCCCCGGAGTGCTGCTCTGGATATATTGCTTAGGGAAAAGACCAACGAAAGTGACAAGGTGTCAACAGTGCAGCTCTCAAGTCTCAATAGTTGCTAATGGCCATATACCTCTCCCCTCTCCCAGGGCTGGTTGGGGTTTGGGGTAATGGTGGCAGTTATTCCTACCCCAAAAAACAAAGATTCAGGGAAGTGCCATTTTCCCAGCAATGCAGTGATCAATTTTGGCTACCGGTTAGTGTTCAGCCATACCTGCCTCATCTCTGTGAAAGCTGCTGGTTAGGAGGGCAGCTATTCCCACCTCAGGAGACAAAGATTTAGAAGTGCCAATATCTCAGCAATGAAATTCTCTATTCTGGGTACCCTATAATATCCAAATATACCTACATCTCCTCTTTAGAAGTAGATGGCATGAAGGACAGCTGTTCCAGCTTTAGAAAACAAAGATTCAGGGAAGTATTGCTTTCTCAGCAACGCTGTTTTCTTAAATGTTGTCCAATGCTTTCTTATGTTCTGTCCTTCTATGGAGTTATTTAAATGTATCATAGGCACATCATTTGAGCTGTAGTAAAATTTCTTTTTTTATAATATAAACATTTTATTTATGTTCTCTATTGTCATGCAACAAAGAATTTAGGAAATCGAAACAATATTTATTATCTCAGAGTTTCTATGGATCAGGAGTTCAGATGCAGCTAGGTTGTGTTTTCCGTTCAAGATCTCGATGATTGAAAACAAGATATCATCTCTGGGCCATATTTTCATCTGGAGACTTGACTAGGGAAGAATTGCTTTCAAGTATTATTGAGGGTATTGGTAAAATTGGTTTGCTTTGTGTCTGAATGAAATAAGGCCCAAAGTTTTGCAAATTATTGGCTTGAGATTGTCCTTGGGTTAAGAGGCCTACCATAGTTTCAGGAATCTATTTACCTTTGTCTTGTCATTAGTTTCCTCAATGTCACTTCTTTACTTAACTAATTAATTTTGCTTATAAAATGGTGAAAGTTATTCCTACTCCAAAAAACAAAGTCTCAGGGAAGTGCCAATCTCTTGGCGATGCAGTCATCAATTCTGGCATATACATATACATATACATATACATATACATATACATATACATATACATGTACAGACAGACACACACACACACACCCCAAGCTGCATTGTAATCCTGAAGACCAACAGTTGTTCTGTGGAGAAGGATGTACAATTTCCTACTGTACAATTAGATGTCTTTGAAAACCCACCAGATGGCCAGCTATGGGTAGTTCTGACTTGATGATACTCAACAACAACAACAACAAACAACAATTATTAATTACTAATTATTAATTAATTATTAATTCTTCTCCCTATTTACTGTGATTTGTTTCCATTCATTCCTTTAGCTTATCCCTTCTTGCCTTCCAAACTTTCTTCCTGGACAAATACTATTGTTTTAATCTTGTATGATTGATATTTCTAAAGTGAGTACCTCTCTGATGTTCTTCTTTTCCTTAGAAGAATGTCTCTTGGTTATCTGAAAGGTAAAGCATTGGGGTGGGTTTTAGTCCCAGACTTCAAGTACTACTAAGAGTCGTAGTGTTATTAATTCCTATTAGACCAGCAAGCCTGTTCATTTTTGTGATTTTTCGTTTTGTTGCACATTCTTCTTCTGATCGATCTGTCATGGAGTCCCTACTGTGATCCCTTTCAGTGTGCTTGTTGGTGGTAGCTAGTCACCATTCAGTACTTCTGGTCTAAAGATGGTAGATGCTGAAGTTTGTGTGGTCCATTAGTCCTTTAAACTTTCGTGTCTTTATGTCTTTCATCTTCTTGACTTTTCTTTATTCCTAACATGGATAGACCAGTGTTACACCTTAAAGGGTTGTTAATAAGTTTTGATAACCAAAGTAGGATATAGAACATCATTTTTATTCCAATTGACCTTGATTTCCTGTGAGGATATGGTTCTGAGACCCTAGGACTAAAATTTCATTCTTCATTTTGTTTTTCTATGATTAAGAAGTTTACATAACTTTCCTACTTATTATTTATTGATGAGGGAGAAAACTGTTTAAAAGGGGTATATGATTACGTATTATTGTCATGATGGGAGTCCAGAACGAAAGCTGCATAGGGGAGTGGACTTGCGGGGTGGGGATTCTATATCATTGAAAGAATTTTTCTTTTACTTTTCAAAGAGAAGAGCGAACTGAGGGGGAGGTTGGGCAGGGAGAAAAGGGCAACAATGAATGAATGGATATCCAAAGTCTCTGTAAATGTTCATTAAAATTAATTTTTAAAAAATCAGGTTTAAAAAAAAGAGAGAGTTTGCTTGTATAATGGCTTCAAAAATAAATTACTAGTGGAAGCTTGAAAAAGTATACAATGAGTATGAGATTAATACAAATTTGACTGATTCTTTTGGGCCATTCTCCAAGAAATGGAGATACTTCTTAGCACAAAGCCATCAGAATTGGATGCCAATGAATGTTGAATGTGATTTGTTTTGCTAAAATGATTAAATAATGTATCAAAACCTTGATTTATAATTTTATGTGTTGGAGTTAGACTGGATCAGGACGAGGAGGGGTTCAGAGCTGCTGTGCATAGGGTCTCTGCACATCACAAGTGACTCCATGGCATATACAAACAATATATAGCATGACAGGTTTGGAACAGGATTGCCATCCACTTCCTATGTGACATGCCTCTGGAAACCCTAAGAAATTTTATAAAATGTTGATAGTTACAGTGGGGCTTCAGGTTTTTTGTGTATTAAGCCACTATGAGTCATGCTCAACTCAAAGGCAATCAACAACAGCAACAAAAACCATATATAAATTAATCATACATAAATTGTCAAGCAAGAATTTTGCAAATAAATTATTCTAGGTAAGATGAATATTCATATATAAAAATTTATCCTTATTTTAGATAATAGATAAGTGAATTTCAGGTGAAACACAAAGCTAAATGACAAATGAGTAAAGAATGTTGAAAGTAACATAGGAGAATGTCTTTGTATTATTGTATTAGCTAAAAATATTTCTTCAGATTGATAGAAAGAAATGTACTTTTCATGAGATTAATCAAATGAGTCAACATAAATTGGACTTCATTTAAGGTAGAAATTTGAAATTCTTAAAAGACATCATTAAAAATGTGAAAAGGCAGCAATATAGATGATTGTATAAGCCCTGCATCTGGGAAACCTAGGGTCCTAGAAAAAGCATTCTCACAATTTGACAAGAGGAAGAAAAATAATACAGTTTTGAAGAAATAAGTACTCTCTTGTTGTTGTTGTTGTTAGGTGCTGTTGAGTACAACGCATAACAATTCTGTGAACAGCAAAGCTGGACCCTGTCCTATCTGTGCCATTCTCACAATCTCTGATACACTTGAGCCTACTGCTGCAGTACCTGTGTCAATCTACTTCAATGAAGGTCTTCCTCTCCTTCACCATCCCTCTACCTTTCCAGGAACTTTATTATCTCTCTCCAATGAACCGTTTCTCCTAGCAACATACTTAAAGTATGTGAGACAAAGTTTTATTATCAGATTTTGCCTTCCAGATGCTCTCTGGTTGCACGTTCTCTAAATCATATCCTTTTGCAGTCCATGGGGTAGTCAGCACTCTTGTCCTTCACCACAGTTCAAAGACATCAATTCTTCTGTCATCTTTATTCACTGTCCAACTCTCAGAAACATAACAAGTGATTGAGCAGACCTCAGCCTGAATAAGGTAAGTGTACCTTAGTCCTCAAACCAATATTATTGTTCCTCAATAATTTAAAGGGGCACCTGATTTCTGACTTTTCTAGTGCAATATGTCTCTTGATCTCTTGACTGCTGCTGGTGGTACCAAGTGTACCAGCACTTGCGGCTCCAAGTAAGAAGTCCTTGACAGTTTCAATCTTTTCTCCACCTCTCATGGTGTTGCATATCATTCCCACATGAAGATCTTTGCTCTCTTAACAATGAGATGCAATCCATAGTGGAGGTCACAGTCTTTGATTTTCTGCAACAAGTTTTTCCAGACTTCCTCACTTTCAGCAAGCAAGATTGTGTCATCTGCATAATGAAGGTTATTGTTTTCCTCCAATCCTAATGCTACATTCATCATAGAGTCAAACTTCTCAAATAATTTTCTCTGAATACAGATTGACTAGCTATGGAGAAAGCATACAACTCTAATGCACACCTTTCCTAATTTTAAACCATGCAGTGTCCCATTTGCTCTGCCTGCACAATGATCTCTTGGTCTAGGTATAAGTTTTGTATGAGATTAATTAAGTGTTCTAGGACTTCCATTCCTCTCAAAGTTACCTATAATTTGTTATGATCCATATAGCCAAATAAGTAAAAGAGGATATACAAATAGAAAATGGTCAAACAAAAGAATTCACAATATCATAAGTTATCAGTTCCTATTAGTGCTTGTGAAGCTGGTGGTAGTTGAAATTTTTGTACATAACTGGTACAAATGGAGAAAGTACACAATTTTGAAAAACTGATATTTTACTTTCTACTAAAGACACCATTCCTCTCACCTAGAAATTGCATGTTTAAAAAATATAATTGACATTAATATTTAATAATATGCACAAGAATATTCATGGTAGTTTTGTTCATAATAGTAAAAAAACTGGGTAAAACACAAATGCCTGCTCAAAATAGATAGATTTTTTATTTCTATATAATGGAATGCTATACATTTAAAAGTAACAAACTACAGGTATATACAGTGACATAAGTGATTCTCAAGGCATAATTTTAAGCAAAAAGTCCAATCATTAATTCATATGAAATTTATAAACTAAACAAATGTACAGTAGCTAAAAAAGAAAAATTAATTAGAGACTATACTGACCTGAGAGTCATGGGGCCTCCTCTGGCTTCTTGGTAGTGTTAAGATGTTAGTCTGAGTAGTTATTACATAGATTCAGAATGTCCCATAAACTGTACATGTCTCCTGTCAATTTTTTTGTAGGTCCCTATGTTTTTGTAAGTAATTTCAATAACCAAAAATTAGCATACCAGTGCCAACTGGCAGCCAATTCTTTAACAAGTCCATGAAATAAATACTGTACTAGCCATTTTCTAGACCACCATCTCCCTAGAATTGAGTCTAGCTAAAAGACCCCGATACCTCATTGGGTACTAGTGCAAGAGCTCCTTGAGAGATTCACTAAACCACATGAATGCAGGGAAGAGAATGGGTAGGGTTCCAAGAGGCATCCTAAAGCAGACAGAAGGTGTGAGCCTCAAAAATCAGGTGAGTCTCTGTCTGGACTCAGAGCACCCCAGTCAGATAGTGCTACCTTCAATTATCAGTACTGTTGTTGTTTGTTGTTAAGTAGGAACCAACCTATTGCTGACCCTCCAGTAGGTTTTCAGGCCTCGTCACAGGAAATATAGACATTTTCACATCAGATATTCTACAGTGCAGGATCCTGCTTGCCTGCAACTGTCTAGTTTTCTCTGCTAGTAAAATTTTGTCAAGTCATATGTGGAAAATTCTTTTACTTTTTATTTCTTTTGTATTTGAACATTGAGAGATTATATCAGTTTTTTAAGCACCTACAATGTAAGACGATTCTGACAGTAAACAGTAACAAAATACATTGAACATTGACAAAAAATAGAAAAAAAATATATAGGATATTGAGACTCTTCAATCACAAGAACTACAAATTGTGAAAGGGCTGGAAATTACAAAAGCCTTACTTTTATTAGCAAGAATGAAATGTTAATAAAATTTGTGAGACTATGAGCAAATACTTCTAGAAAATTATGTTTGGCCTTTGAAAATATAATTGACATGAAAAGGAATACACGCATTTGAGGGTGTCCTGAGCATCAATAATTCTTTAGCATGTTAATGAATTTTTGGTCGCTTTCTGTGGTACACATAAAGATATATGAGGAGGGAAATTTACTTAGAACAGTTCGTCATTTATAGGAAGACTGCATAATTACAATTCTGTTGTTGTTATGTACTGTCCAGTCAGAACTGATTCATTCATCACTGAATCTTCAGTGTTTTCAGAGGCAGAAAATTGTATAAGAGGAGACTGTACATCTTTCTCTCATGGGGTACCTGGCGGATTCAAACCCCAGACCTTTGGGTGGGCAGCACAACTCCATACCACTAAGTCACCAGAGCTCCCTAGATATGACAAACCCAGAAATATTATATTCTGTGCTATAGAATTATGATAAAATTTCTCCAAAATTTTATCTTTTTTTAAATTTCTAGGTCCTTTCTGTTTTAGCATATAATTGTCAATAAACATTTATGGATAAAAAGAATTAATTAAAATTAATGAAAGAAACCCACAAGTGTTTAACAATCCATACTTCTTGATGAATGGATATTGATCAGTTTGATAATACAGCCAACATAGTTTACTATCTGCAAAAGAAAAGAAAAGAAATCTTTTGTTCCACATAACCAAGGGAGCTCTGGTAGCCTAGTGGCAAGAAGCTGTACTGCAATATTGAAGGCATGCTGTTTGAGGCCACCAGCTGCTCTGCAGGAGAAGGATGGGCAATCTCTTTCTGTGCGATTAACTCCCTCTGAACACCCACCAGAGTGTCAGCTATGGATCAGTTCTGACTTTAAGGTACACAACAACAACAACTACCACTACATAATCAATTCCTGCTCTCTATATATTAATCAGGGGGAAAAAATATAATTCTAAGAAACCTTTACAAATAATCCACCCCAGATTTTAGGTATCCCAAATGGTCATAGTGCTTTATATGACATGAATCACTTTCTGTTCTTTGTGGTTCAGTGTCTAGAGAAATTAGGAAAGCCATAATACTAAAGAGATGAAGACCCTCAACAAAATGGGTTGGCACTGTGTTTGTAGCAATGGACTCAAGCATATCAGAGATTGTGAGGATGGCAAGGTTCAGATCTGTTGTTCATAGGGTCACTACGAGTCATTGTCCACTGCTGTTTTGAGTTACAGTAGTGATGAACAAAAGACAATCCCTTTCCCTTTAATAGAATGGTACCTTTTTGAGGCCACTTATGCTAGTCTTTTTTAAAAAAGATGCTTAAAACCCGCTCCCGAATCTGCTTTGTCCTGACCCCGTAGATCACTGGATTAAGGGCGGGTGGGACAACCACATATAGGTTGGCCAGGAGAATGTGAATGTATCTGGGAACATTTCTGCCAAATCTGTGGGTCATGAAGGAGAAGAAAGCTGGTGTGAAGAAGGCCAGGATTACACAGATGTGGGAGCCACATGTGTTAAGTGCTTTGAGTCTGGCATCTCGAGAAGGAAGGCAGAAGACAGCCCTGAGTATTCTCACATAGGAGACGGCAATCAGAATTACATCAACAAGTACCATTGATATAAGAACTAATCCGAATACCATGTTTGCCTTTATATTGGCACAGGCCAGACGCGCAATCCCCATGTGCTCACAATATGTGTGTGGGATTACATGGTGTCCACAGAAGGGAAGCCTCAAGATAAGAAAAACTAATGGAACAACCAAAATGAAATTGACACCAAACACCACCACCAGAATGAAGCCAATGGTCCTATTAGTGAGAATTAGACTGTACCTAAGAGGATTGCAGATAGCAACGTAGCGATCAAAGGCCATGGCAACCAACACAACAGTCTCCATAGCAGTGAATATGTGAATGAAGAACATCTGGGCGACACAGCCCCCAAAGCTAATCTCTCTTAAATTAAACCAGAAGATGCTCAACATCTTGGGGATGGTAGATGTGGACAGTCCCAGATCAATGGAGGCTAACATGGCCAAGAAGTAAAACATGGGCTGGTGAAGGCTATTTTCAGTCTGGATCACAAACAAGATAGTGATGTTTCCCACAAGGGCGATCAAATATACAGCGCAAAATGGAAACCCAATCCAGAGGTGCATCTCTTCAAGGCCTGGAATCCCCAGTAGAAGGAAAGAGGAGGGGTGGAACTTGGTATAATTTGAGTGTGACATATCTCTTTTCTTTTGAAATCTGAGAGAAAGAAAACAATGCAACAAACTATTTAAAAATTCAAATGTTATATAGTAAGGTTAAATACAATATATTTCTAGCAGAAATCATCAGGAAACCATAAAGGAGATTTTACATCAGTCTAATAGTAATTTAATTCTTCTGAGGTATAGCAAACAAATCAAAGCTTCTTATTTAATCTAAAAATTGCTTTGGGGTGAAACAAAGAGTATCTAAATAAAATAAGCACATTTAAATATGTACATTCATATATATTCTTTGTATGCTTTTGTATACCAAGTAGATATGAGCTAAAAGTACTTTAAAGTAAAATATAGTGTGAAAATTAAACAAGGGCTCTAAAGCTCATGTCTTTAAATATGATCAAGAAGGAATCCATTCTAACAAAGGGGTATTTAAACAGAAACATGAAATTAACATAATTTAACTTAGATTTATCAATGAAAATGAGATATATCTAAAAGAAATACACTTAGGGTTACAGTATAGACAGAATATTCTTTTTTAAATTTTTTTTATTAATTTTAATAGAGATTTTGGATTTCCATTCACTCCTTGCTGCACTTTTCTCCCTGCCCACCCCTCCCCACCAGTTCGCTCCTTTCTTTGAAAAGAAAAAGAAAACAAAAATTCCTTCATTGGTATATAATTCCCCCATTCCCCTCCTCCCCCGAGTACAAGTCTCTATGCAACATTAATTCTGGACTCCTGTGCTAAACCATAATACTCAATCATATATCGCCTCTAATCTGTTCTTTCCCTCATCGTTTCAATACAGTATACATAATTTATCTAGTTTTTTCTTAGTCTTACCCCAACCCTGATGTCAGACCCATTCTACAACAGTGACATCATGCAATATATTCTTTTATGAACTGAAAGTAGTAATAATCACTTTCTACTTAATAATGCTATGAAACATGGGCTTTAAGGGAAATCAATTCTTTCTCTCTGGGGAATCAGGAAACTGAATTGTGAGAAGAAAACGGACAGAATTGATGCCTTTGGCTTTCTGTTACCTGCTTCTTCTCCACTAAACAGCTGGGCTGGTAATTTAAAGGTTACCTTGCTGGTATATGCCGTGAGCTTCTAGATTGAGTGAGACTAGAGAAAGATTGTTCTAGTCCTCTGGGTAGATGACGAAATTACTCACTTCCAAAAGTTTTACCAAGGCTTTGACTGAAACTTCTAGAGACATTTATTCTAAAATGATTGTTAGGAACAAATGTCTAATATTGAATATATCCTTTGTTGCTTTTTAAATTTTTTTTAATTTTAGGAGCCCATGACGGAAGACTTTAGCCTTACCAAAAACATTCAAACACCTCCATTTTGCTTCTGCTGCATGGTAAATTCCTCTTTTTGTTACAGGTACAACTTTATCTTAACCCTTCTTATATCACCACATCTCAGATTCCCTGTCTCATTTCTGATTCATGTCTCTTTCAGATCTGTCTTACACAGTGTTACCTGCCTTAGTCATGATTAGACTACTGCATTATCTCTCCTTCTGACTTCATTCTCTTTGTTAGCCCTACAAAGGGAAGTTTATTATTGTATTGCAGCAGGCTTCCACTACTGGCCCATCACCCTTACAGCCATTAATCCCTGTGGTCTAGAAGGTTCCCTTCCTTAAAGAAGATGTTCAATCCTCCTGTGACTTTATTTCTGAACCATGGGATTTATGGCTGCCACCTTTCACTAATTTCTATTCTGACCATCCCCATAGACCTATTCCTGAGCTACACTTTAACCCATTAGAATTAAACTCTCAAAAAGATGTTAGTCTTGAGTTACAATTAGAAAACATAATTGGAATATTATGATAAAGTCTGTAGAGTTAATGAATCTAAAATGACAAGTGTAACAATAATGGCATACACAAACAGTATTGAAAAGTAGTTAGTGTCAGTGCTCCAAGGCTTTGGAGACACTTTCACTTTATTAACTAAGCAAAGTGGCCAACATCAGACATGTTTAGTCTTCTAGAACCTCCCAGTTCCCATTATATATTGCATTCTAAAACTACACATAGAGACTAGTATCCCCTTTTATAACATCTTAAAACAGTGCAGCCTGGTAGGAAGAGTCTTCCATGTTAGCAGTGAGAGCTCAGCTATTTCTCCTCACATAACTTTAGTTCAGACCAATTTAATTGACATTCCCTATGATTCAGACACCACTGATGAGTAGTTTTACCAAATCAGTAAAGTAGCAGTATTGGTGGAAACTCATATGTAGTTAACACATGCTAGCAAATGCAACATTGAAAACAGAGAAGCAGGAGAATAAGATAAGTAGAAGAAATACTTAAGCAATTACTGCCATATGTGATATGATGAACTGGTAACACTGTCTCAGGATTCTTCCAGTAGTGACTAGATTGACTCCTACAGACAATATTCATTGTATTCTCTAGGAGTCCAACTTCTACTCTGAATGTCAAATCTGTAAGGTATCTTAAAAATCGGCCCCTTTTTATTGAAGTAACCATTATTCTCTCAGGCTTTCATTAGAATTCCAGACATTTAAAATTTAGAATGCTGATAGCCTTATAACTAACCTCATCAGAAGTTAAACTAATGGATGATTAAAAAGGGACTGGTGAGGTTGTGGAGAAACCAGAATCCTTACCCACTGTTGGTAGGAGTGTAAAATGGTGTAACCACTATGGAAGGCAGTATGGCACTTTCTCGAAAAGTTGCAAATAGAAATACCATTTGACACAGCAATTCCACTACTGGGGAATATACCCCAAAGGAACCATAACTGCCACCCAAGTAGATATATGCACACTCATGTTTATTGCAGCTTTGTTCACAATAGCAAAGAGTTGGAAACAACCTAAATACCCATCAGCAAACGAATGGATGAAGAAGTTGTGATATATTCACACAATGGAATACCATGCTGCATTGAAAAACAAGGAACTCATGAAATATTATCCAAAATGGGTGACCCTGGAAGACATTATGCTGAGTGAAATATCTTAGTCACAAATGGACAAATATTGCATAGTACCACTATTATAAATGGGACTGACATTGGGGTTGGGAGGAGACTGAGAAAGATAGGATAAATTATGTATACTGCATTGAAACAGATGAGGGAGAGAACTTTTTTAAAAATTTTTTTACTTTATTATTTTTGTGTGTGAGTGTACCGTCAAATCAGATCTGACTGGTACAGGAGGAGATTGTCCCTCCTTCCCTGGCAGAGCATCTGGTGGATTCAAACCGTGAGCCTCTGGAATTGTAGTTGCAGCTCCTTGCCACTAGGCCACCAGAGCTCCCCTGGGAGAGAACTTTTTAAAAGGGATATGTGATTAGGTATTTTTGTCATGACAGGAGTCCAGAACAAAGGCTGCATAGTGGAGTGGACTTGGGGGGAGGGATTTTATACCAATGAGATAATTTTTCTTTTACTTTTCAAAGAGAAGAGTGAACTAGCAGGAAGTTTGGGCTGGGAGACAAGTGCAACAATGAATGAATCAAAATCCAAAGTCTCTGTAAGTTTTCATTAAAATTAATAATAATTTTAAAAAGGGACTGGTCACCAATTCCAAGACATAAAATAGAATGAATAATTTTATTCTGGGTGTGGGTATCATTGAGCAGTTAGGTCAATCACACATTTAGGGACAGCAAGTAGAGCCAGCACATATAATTTGCCTTTCTGTTAACCTTTCCAGATGTTTCTTAGTCCCTGTTTCTGTGGATACCATCTGTCCTTCTCTCTAACACATACATAGTGCCATCAAGTCAGAATTGACTCATGACTGGCTTTCCATTGGGTGTTTGAGGAGGTAAACTTCACAGAAGGAGATTGCCTATTTTTCTCCCAAAGAGCAGCTAGTGGATTTGGATCATCGGAGCAGCACAGCCTGTGGGTTATCAGTACAACTCCTCATGATGATGACTGATCCCCAATGTACACGATGCAAGATTTCCTAATAAAGAGATATTGTCCTAATGCTTGAATTGGTATGCAGTGTTATACACACTTGGAATTTAGTATTTCTGACAGGGCTTCCAAGTCATCAGATGACTTTAGATTACCAGAGGCTTATGATTTTCCCAGGGTCACATCTGTGGAAAATGACCCTGATTTCACAGAGAAGGGTACAATTCTGAAATACTCATGGTACGCTAGGGTTTATTATTCATAAATCATAACTTGTAATACAATACATAGCATGAGGGTTTTTCCTTTAATTGGGAAAGCCCACCTGCTAGCACAGTGATCTCACTTGGTCCTTCCTGCAGTAATTAACTTCAGAAAGGGACATTGATGATGAGAAATAATGTCCCATGTACTATAAAATTCAACTGTCTCCTTTTCATACCCACTTAATGCAGTTGAATAGTGTCCCAGCAACAATGGGCCATCTAAAAATGAAGTTTCTAAGCTCAGGAGGAAAATTATGAAATTATGTTTTCATATTGCTATGTGGTATAGATTGTATTGTGTCCCTCTAAATTATGGACACAAAACTGTTGTTGAGAATTTACTTAGAGTGTTAAAGTCCAAAAACATGTGAATTTAAAGACTAAGGTATGTTTGATATAAACCATGATATTTTAAATTGCTCCCTAAGGATCTGAAAAACAAGATGGAAGAAGAATTGATGGTTTGAATTGTGGTGTTGGTGAAAAGATTGGATATACCATGGACAGAAAAAAGAACAAAACAAATCTGTTTTGGAGGAAGTGTAACCAGAATGCTTCTTAAAGGCAAGGACAATGAAACTTGGTCTCACATACTTAGGGAACTTCATTAGGAGAACATCATCAGTAAAAGAGAGGAAAACCCTCCATAAGTTGTATTGGCAGTGACTGCAACAATGGGCTTGAACATGACAGAGATCTCAAGGATGGGGCAGGAGAAGGTAAGGCTCAGATCTGTTGCTTGAAAGGTTGCTAAGAGTCATAGTTCAGTAGCACCCAACAAAAACAAAGTCAGAAATTTGTGGTGTTTCTGTTACAGTAGAACTACATATCTAAGGTGGTATGAGTTAGAAAAGGGTGCATTTCACTAGTGTTTATCAATTACCAGTGTTTGAATCATCAGCTGAATAAACAGTATTGTCTATTTTCTTAAACACTGAGGTAGCGATTCTAATTTAACCTGCATTTAAGCTCCAGCCCAATTCAAGAGTGTCTTTGGTGGAATTTGTCTCTTTCTGGAAAACTCCTTCTTACGGTCATTAACAATAACTATAGGACACTCTCCTTTTTTTAAATTAGAGTTTCAACAATAAGAAAGCCCAAAGATTTAAAATATGAGTCACAATAAATATTTAGTGACCAAAACCTCATTCTAGACCTTGACTTTGGCTATTGATGCTGAGAAGTGTTGATTTTTTTAGGTACTAAATTATGAGATAATATTTTATTCAAATATAGGGTTTAACTCCACCACCTTTCTAAGAGTGATGTCCTTAACAAAGAATGGACTCTCCTAACAACTTGTCCAAAATATTTGAGATGAAGTTTCAACCTTCTTGCCTCAAGGATCACTGTGGTTTTACTTTCTCCAAGACATATTTGTTGTTCTTTTGGCAGTCCATGGGGTATTCAGTGCTTTCCTCCAACACCACGACTCAAAGGCATCGATTCTTCTTCTGTCATCCTTATTTATTGTCCAACTTTCAGATGCACAGAAAGTAATTTAAAAGATTATGGCTTGAATCAGATATACCTTGGTCTTCAAACTGATATCATTTCTCTAACCCTAGCCCCAACTGTAACGCTAATACCTTGGAGAGATCCTTGGCAGATTTCCTGACATTTGGTAACAAGAGTGTTGATTGTAGACCTAAAAACAATGAAATCATTGACAACTTCATTTTTTATCCATCCATCATGATATTGTCTATTGGCCCAGCTGTGAGGATTTTTGCCTTTTTGATATGAAATTTAATCTATATTGAAGAATATCGTCTTTAATCTTCTGCAACAAGTGTTGCAAGTCCTTCTCACTTTCAGCAAGCAAGATTTTTCATCTGCATAGTGTGTCAATGCAGATTGTTGCTGTGTCTTCTAATCCTGATGCCACATTCCTCTTCATAAAGTCCACCCTCTCAGATTATTTTCTCAGCATACAGATTGAATATGTATGGAGAAAGGATACAGTCTAGACACACACCCTTCCAGATTTTAAATTATGCGGTGTTCTCTTGTTCTGTTCATACAACAGCTTCTTGACCTAGGTATAGGTTTCACATGACCACAACTAAGTATTCTGTTATTTCCATTCTTCTCAAGGTTACCAATAATTTGTTATGATCCACACAGTCAAATGCCTTTGCACAGTCAGTAAAACAAAAATAAACATCTTTTTGTTGCATCTGTTTGTTGAAATATGTTAATTGATATTCTATCAATTCCTGGGCCTTATTTTTTGCCAATGCCTTGAGTGTATCTTGAATTTTATCCTTCATTGGCATCGGTTCTTGATCATAAACTGCTTTTTGAAATGGTTCCTTGTCAGTAAATTCTCTTTGATGTAGTGACTCTGTATATTCTCTCCATTTTCTTCCTGTATCATTCAAGATTTTGCCCATAGTTTCCTTCAGTATTGCAGCTCGAAGTTTGGATTTGTTTTTTCAGTTCTTTCAGCTTAAGACATGCCCACTGAGTTCTTTTCTTTTGATTTTCTAACTCCAACTCTTTGCAAATTTCACTATAATACTTTGCTTACTTTGCTTTGTCTTTGTAAGCTGCCTTTTGAAATCTGTTCATCTCTTTTACTCTATGATTCTTCTCTCTCTCTCTCTCTCTCTCTCTCCCTCCCCTCTCCCTCCTTCCCTCCTTCCCTCCTTCCCTCCTCAACATTCTAGTGTAAATTTCAGAGTTTCTTCTGACATCCATTTTGGTCATTAGCACCAGCAGTCAGGAAATCAAAAGACGAATTGCATTGGGAAAATTGCTGTCATGGACCTCTCCAGAGTTATGAAGAGCAATGATGTCAGTATAGATACAAAGGTGCACCTAATCCAGGCCATAGTCTTCTCAATTACTTGTTATGCTTCAGAGAGTTGGACAGTGACTAAGGATGACAGAAGAATAAATGCCTTTGAGTTGTAGTGCTGGAGAAGAGTCTTGAACATACCATGAACTGCCAAGAAAACAAATATGTTTGTCTTAAGAGGGTAAAACCAAGTCTCTCCTTGGAGGCTAGGATTTTGAAGCCCCACCTCACTTACTTTGGGCATGTGGCCAGGAAAGATAGGTCCTTGGAGAAGGACATCATGCTTGGAAGGGTGGATGGACAGTGCAGGAGAGGAAGACCCAGGATGAGTTGGATAGGTACAGTGACTGGGGCGTTGGGGATTTTTTTTGGTCAGATTTAGTGAGACTGGATCAGGACAGGGAACGGTTCAAAGCTACTGTACATAGGGTTGCTATGCATGACAGATTACTTAACCAATAACATTCTATGACAGGTTTAGAAACAGGAGTGACATATACTTCCTAAGCAATATGCCTCCAGAAATGCTATGAACTTTGATAAATGTCAATAATTGCAGAAGGGCTTCAGGCCTTTTGTTCAGAGGGTAACTATGAGTCGTGCTCAACTCAGTCAATCAACAACAACAATAAAAATAAAAACATTAAATCTTCCAAGTGCTGTGGCTCTATGTACTGAAAATACTTTTTAGAATTTTTTAAAAAGAATAAGAGTTATGTGTCAATTTGGAGACTGTTTTTTTCCCCTTTTAGTTTTTATTAATTTTCTTTTAATAAAAATAATTGCTGTAGTATTATTACATATGGAATATCATGATTTGGAGCAAGGGGAAACTGGTACAGGAGGGAGAGACAGCTGAATGCTTTCAAGAATATATATGCAGGATCAATCATTTTGTGAATTACTACCTAATTTGGGAGGGACTGGAGAGCATTATGCTGAGTGAACTAACTCAGTCCCACAAGGACAAATACTGTATAAAACCATTATTCTAGAATGAGTATGATGATCCAAGGTGGGGAGTGGGGGTGGGAATAGAGGGGTCAGGATGGTGGGTAGGGTGTTAGTCATAGGTTTGCATAATTCGATGGGTGAGTGGGGTGAAGAAAATGGGAAGGATCTTTTGTGAAAAACAATGTATTCAAACTTTGTAAATAAATTAGAGTTACATAAAAAAACTAATTAAATGCAAATGAAATAAAAACACCTCATTAAAGGTATTTGTGACCTTGGGGGGGGAAAAAGGATATGTAGAATGTACCACACAATTGTAGAGAGTGTTGATTATCACAAAGATAATTTATTCAAAAGAGTATTTCTTGTACTGATAGTTACTTTGAGTCAGTTATAACTAATGTACCCTACTGTGTTACAGAGCAGAACTGCATAGTGGACATTCCTAAGCTGTCATCTTAACACAAGCAGATTTTCAGGCCTTTTCTTCAGCAGTACTTCTGAGTGAGTATGACCACCAACCTTTTGACTAGTGCATGAGAGAAAACCATTTGTACTATCTAGAGACCCTACACAAGAGAAACAATCACTGAATGTGTTTGGAAGAAAAAAATCAAATTGTTACTCTAAGGACTAAGGACTTATGGAAAGTAAAGGGAATAGTAAATCTTTTCATCTGATTCTTGATGCATTTTAAAGTAATAATTTATTATTTTTAACATTTTAAACCTTACAATTATGCATTAGATATCTCTTTTAAACACTGTTGGAAGTTTATAATCACAAAAGAAAGCAATAAAATAAGAAAGGTAAGTGTGAAATCAATCAACAAAGAAAGTACAAAGAGACCTGTAATCACAAAAACAGACGTAGTCAAGAGTAAAAAAGTAAGAGAAGGGCTTGCAGTATTTATTAAAGGACGTAGAATGGTACAGGTAGACAAGGAGAAAGTGCACTCATGATATAGAGGTTATAAAAGAATCACAAAAGTTGTTTAAGAATGTAACTTGCCCATCATGAGAGGAGAAATAAGTTCTTTGAATTGAAAAGGAATAAATAGTGTATGAAATAAAGAATTTTTTAAAATAAGATTTTTCTGGTCCTTGCTTGACAATGAGGAAAAAATTAAAGACTTTGTGAACGTGAGAAAAGTTCATAAAAACTATGTATTAGAAATTTCTTTGTATATCAGGCAGAGTGTTTCCCAACAAGATAGTTCTAGAATTACATAGCACAGTTGGCAATGAACATAAGTCTAAAAGATTTACCATGACTTCGGAATTTTCATCTGGTAAGCTCCCTGTTTTTATTAGAGCAGAATGTTTCATGTACATTTCTATTAAATTCCCTCTTTGTTATGAGTTCAATTTTAATAGTACTGGAAAGATTAATTCTAATGAGGCCAATAATAAGTCTTACATGAGAAAGAAAGAATGAGTGGGTGCGTGAGTGAATTACTTCTAACATACAATAATAATCCAATAAATGCTTTTGCTGTGTTGACTGATAAAATAACAATGACATTTTTAGGTTCATTTTAAACAGAGGTTCATGGGTTCTAAGTAGGTTCTAGGGAGAACAAAATTTTCAGATCTGCCTTGTACAAATTAGAAAGTATTTTTAAAGATACTATACCTAATAATAAAAATAACTTTATAAAAATTCTACATCTGAATCTGGATTGTCTTACAAATACTGGAAGATATTGCAATACTGAGCCCTCCTTACACAGGGCAAGAATGTGCTCGATCTAATTAGAGTCTGTCTTGATGGAAAGGATATACTCACTCCATGTCACTACCGTCTCCCTCTTCTCACACAGTCCACATATGTGTGACACCCCTCAATCTAACCCACACTCCTCTATCTAAAAACTTTCATGTAAACCTTAATCTGTACAAAGAATAGCTATGTGACTTCTATATTTTCATCTTCAGCACATCGACTTATTTTCTGACAAGAAACATTGATTCTCTGCTTCATACTTGCAAAGGCTTCAGAAAAATGGCTCAGAATGGCTCGTTTTAAATACCACTTTACTCACGTCTTCCTTTCTTTGCCCTTTCTCCTCTTTCTTTTCCTCCTTAAGCAAATGAAACTATTCGATAATTTGGTTCTCTTATGTATAGACAGTCTTATCTCCAAATAAAAATCTGATCACACCTTCCCGGATCTGCTTGGTCTTTACTCCATAAACAATTGGGTTCATTGTAGGAGGTAAGAGCAGATAAAGGTTGGCCACAATGATGTGGATGTGGTGTGGGATAATGTGTCCCCCAAAACGGTGAGTGAAAAAAGTGAAAAAGGCTGGGACATAGGTAATCACGATGGCACAGATATGAGAGGTGCAGGTGCTGAAGGCTTTGTGACGAGCATCTGCAGATGACAAGCTCACGACAGCCCTCAAGATCATTGTGTAAGACACTGAGATACAGCAGATGTCAAACACACCAATCAGAAGAGCAACCATTAAGCCATAAATAGCATTAACCTTGAAATTGCCGCAGGATACTTTAGCCACAGACATGTGGTCACAGTAGGTGTGAGGGATGAAGTTGTTCTGGCAGTAGGGCAAGCGCTTGGTGAGGAAGGTGAATGGCATGATGAGCATCACACTCCTCAGGAAGGTGGCAAGACCAGCCTTGGCAATGACAGGGTTGGTGAGGATGGTGGCATAGCGTAAGGGATAGCAGATGGCCACATAGCGGTCCAGGGCCATGAGCATAAGCACCCCAGACTCCATCCCAGTCAACATGTGGACAAAAAACATCTGGACTAGGCAGGCATTGAAGTCAATCTCTTTGAGGTTGAACCAGAATATACATAGCATATTTGGTACAGTTGAGGTGCACAGAGTGACGTCAGTGAATGAGAGCAGGGCCAGGAAGTAGTACATGGGCCGATGCAGAGCTTCTTCATGTCTGATGAGGTAGATGAGCCCACAGTTCCCTATGACAGCGATGACATACATGAAGCAGAATGGCAGGGAGATCCAGATGTGTGCAGCTTCCAACCCAGGAATGCCATTCAAGATGAAGAATCCCGGGGTCAGGCTGGAGCAGTTGACCCCAGACATGATGGCTAACAGGAGGAGAACATAAACGATTCTTTGAAAATTATAATCTTCTAGATAATAAAATAATACAAAAATGAGTAGAAAACTTGGAAATCACATGTGAGAAGCTGGTTTTCATAAGACTTTTCAAATGAGAGTGGTGACTAAGTCATTCTTGTCAGATTTTATAGCTTTATAGTAGTTTGCAATATTGGTGTTTATTTAACCCTCTATGCCTTACTTTCCACAATCTAACATGAGGATGAAATGAGTCCAAATTATTCAGTAAGAGTTTATTTAAAGTACTAGAACTATGTATTAACTATAGTGAGTACTTGATAAATGTTACAAAAACTGCTTTCTTTGTTATTGCTATTCCTATCCTTCCCTATCTCAGTATAAGGCATCCCATACATTCAAACTTACCTTGGTTAGTATGTAGAATTCTAAAGAAGCTGCTCAACAAAGTTCTAACTCAAGTGCCATTGTATGCTTTGGGTGGGAAACATGGTATGATGTCTTGAAGGTACTGATGGCCTAGTTGTAAGAAGCTGTGTTACAATCCCAAAGGCACATGGTTTGAATCCACTAGCTTCTCCATAGGAGAAGAATGGGCAATCTCCTGTGTGAATTAATGCCTCTGAAAACCTACCGAGAGGGTCGGTTATGGGTCGATTCCAACTCAAGGGTACACGCAACAATTATATTGAAAAAGTAAATAACCTTAATTTTTTTTTCTTTCGTTGCTGTATATTTTCCTCCCTTTCCCCTTCTTTCACCTCCCCTAATCCCCATTGCAAAGCACCTCTTGTTCCAAATTGTTGTCATACGTATAATGTAATCACATATTCCTCTCAGGCAGTTCTTCTCCTCATCTTTTCTAAAGCAGTATTCATTATCTATCCACTCTTTTCTGATTCTTCTCTCAATCCTTCATGTCAGTCATACTTTATAACAGCGATTTTATGTAGTATCTGTCCTCTTGTGACTGAGGTATTTCACGCAGCATGATGTCTTCCAGACTCACTCACTTGGTGTAATGTTTTAGGAGTTCATTGTTTTTTGATGCTGTGTAATATTGGTTGCAGTCTGGAATGTTCTCCAAAAGTTGAAAATAGAAATACCATTTGATGCAGCAATTCCACTACTGGGAATATACTCTGGAAAAAAACCAGAGCCACAACTCAAAAAGACGTATGTAGGCACACCCATGTTTGTTGTTGTGTTAATCACAATAACAAAGAGCTGGAAGCAGCTAAGGTGCCCATAAACAAATGAATGGGTAGAAAACATATGGTACATTCACACAGTAAAATATTATGCACCACTGAAAGTAAGAAAATTTAGAATGCAACTTGTAATTAGTAGGACTTCTAAAAGACTAAAATAGATTTTAATGTTTATATAGAAGAATTGTAGAAGCCCCTTAATTCTAGGATAAAATTCAAGGAAATATCATTCTGCTAAATCCTTCGGGGCTTTTTAGAATTCTAGGTAACTAAGCACTGTGACTTCTGTGTAGGGAACCAGTCTCTAAAGGATGAGACTTCTTTAAGGGTAGTCAGAGGGCACCAAAGTCACAAGAATGGAACCAGTATCTTAGGAGATTGGGAGGAATAGGAATTCTTGGTTCTTCCCAAAATGGCTTATAAGCTAAAAAATGGTCACTCACTACATAAACTCTTAGGATAATTCAAAATCGATACCACATAACTGAACAATCACAATTCTCAGTCATTAATTCAGAAACAATTTAAAAATCAATCCTTTCTTCTCTCTTCATAGACTTCTCTCTGTATCATTCATGCCAGATTGTTCTTAAGGATGTAATTATATTCTCCTACTGAGCAAGCTATCTGTGAGCTATTTTATGCTAAAGAAGGAAAATAAGATAATTAAGCATCTTCTCCTTGAAAATATAACATATCAGAGTTTTATTGGGTAGTCAGACTGGATGAGTTAAATCTTGTTTCTAACACTTAACTGGATAAGCTTTTGCAAGTGTCAAACCTTTCTTGTGCCCAACAATTTTCATTATTTCTATAAAAGTGGGGAGTAGGAGCTCTGGTGGCCTAGTGGCAAGAAGATGCACTGTAATCCCAGAGATACATGGTTCAGATCCACCAGATGCTCTGCTGGAGAAGGAGGGGCAATCTCCCCCTGTACCACTCAGATCTGATTTGACGGTACATACACAGAAAACTAGTAATTTTTTTAAAAAGTGGGGGCTAATAATACCACATATCATATAGAGAGAATGATTAAATGAGAAATAGTTATTCAAGAGATGTCTATGATCTACTAAGAAATCAGTGTGTTATCTAATATAGTATCTTATTTACCCAAAATTTATATTAATGTTCTTTGATATGCTAAAACACCCTGGTGACACTGTAGCTAAGGCATTTGGTTCCTAACCAAAAAGTGAATGGTTGAACTTAACAATCCCTTTTCAGGAGAAAGATGAGGCTATCTGTTTCTTTGAAGATCCACAACCTCCGAAATCCCAGGAGACAATTCTACTCTGTCCCATAGGGTTACTATGAGTCAGAATTCACTCAGTAATGGTGGATTATATGCTAGGTACAGTACCATACTGTAAGGTTACATTAGTGAATAAAACAGATTATCTCTGTTCATGGAGCTAATACTTCATTGGGGATTAACCTGTGTATTCATGTTTATAATATACCTTTATGGACATATGCTATATTCCTTATTTTATAGATGAGGAAATAGAAAGATTTAATAAAATGTAAGAGGCCATGAAAATTAAAAATTGATAGAACTAATAGCCAAAATTGGGATTCATGTCTGTTTGACATCAAAACCTCGCTCACTCACCTTAATTCCGAGGAATAGTTGCATAAACAGCTTAAACAAGTCATGAAGAAGCAAAAAGGAGCCAATTTTCAAGTGAGAGTGAAAATTTATTCTTAATAGTATGTGAGGAGCAAAATAGAATGAATGTGTAAAGTTTTTAGAGTTGATTTTTTGCTTTAAATAAGGGAACCCTCTACGTAAGGGGTGCTATATTTGGAGATAGCCAGATTCTTCTCACAGAGTTACTATGGCAGTAGAGCTGTAAGGAACCCTGGTGGTACAATGGTTAAACCTCAAGTGCTAAGTGGAAGTTTATTAGTTTGTACCCACCTAGTGGTTCTACAGTGAGCTCTGGTAGCCTAGGGGTGAGAAACTGCGCTGCAATCACAAAAGTACACAGTTCAAATCTACCTGCTGCTCTGCTGGAAAAGGATAGGCAATCTCCTTCCCATGTGATTTACTGTCTTTGAAAACCCATCTGAGGGTCAGCTATGGGTCAGTTACAACTTGAGAGGAAATAACAAGAACAACAATGGTTCTGCAAGAGCAAAGAACTATCTGCCCCGCCCCCCATAAATGTTATCATCTAGAAAATCCTGTGGAGCAATTTTACTCTCTCTCTTATAAGGTTGCTCCAAGTAAAAATCAACTCTAGAGCTCACAGCAGCAACAATGGAGTTGTGAGGGAAAATGCTATAGTGAAGTTCTTTCTGGGAATTCTTTCCACAGCTTTGATTCAGTTTAGTCTTGGCTTAATTTCCACTCACACAAAGAACATCAGTACTGGAAGCAGTTCTGACTAAGTCTCTTAAAAAGACAAAACCTATTATAATACTTCCATTGGAACTTTTCTTGCCTAGATTCCAGTATCTCTAAGTGAAATAATTTTAAAGTAACTTAAATTTAAAATTTAAATTAATTTTAAATGTGTCACAATTAAGGAAAGTTTTCCTCCTTATTTCCAAACATATGAACCTGCATTCTGATTTGAATGAAAAAGAAATGAGCTTCTGATAAATTAAAGCATAAAAACATGTTTGTTGTGTGAAAGGTTTGGCATTTTAAGAAAGTAAGCATCTTCAGGAATTACACTTACCATGGAATCAGCAAAGACCAGACTTCCGTGCATGACTGAGACTCTGAGCATCAAGTGTTCTACAATAACTGGGGACTCTACCTAGAATTTCTGAACTGAACCCTTTGAAGGTTCTCCAGGCTTGAATATTTATACCTCATTGGGTTTCCACAATTAGATGTCCCAGAAGTCTTAGAGGAAAATGATCCTTTGGGCCTTTTGAGGAAAATAATAAGAGCATCAAGGTTAAATATCTTCTCCCAGGTGTGGATTCTGACCAAGAGGTTTAAAATAACTTTTAAGATATGACTTGAATACTTGTTAAAATACATAACTTATAACAATAAAATACCTTTTTTCATTTCTATAACATTATAAAATAATTGTGTAAGTCTATAATCAGAAAGTTCCCTCAACCCATTAAAATCTATTAAAACATCCCCAATATTTCTGATAATAGTTGACAGTATTCTCTCTCCTCATATTTATTACATAAATGAAAAGATAAACAATGTACACATTTGCATATGCTTATGTTTATTTGTAGTCTTTGGATTTTGGCCAGTTTGGCATAGATTTCTTAAAATCTTCTACTACCTTCTATTCCTTCTTTAACTTTTTTTTTTAATTACATATTTTTATTGGTTTGCACACACATTCATATACATTGTGTTTCTTGCTTGCACATTGTGTTTTATACAGTTTTTCATTTACATTGTATTTCATTCATATATATGGTGAGTTTCTCCTTCTTACAATTGTCTTATTAATAACTACATTCATGAAAGTGTGTAAGCCAACTACTTCATGCCTCATGTCTTAATACCCCCATTTTAGATACTCAGTTTCTGATTTGCCCATCCCTATCCAACCAGTACTCTGAGGAAACAAGTATGTCTTTTTTGCTGAAGACTCTTTTGTTCAATTTGGAAATTTTAAGTGCCTACATACACAAGCAAAGTCCAGTCCAGAGCAGGCTAGCAGGTTACTGCAATCAACACTATCTCACAACATGGATCATCTTCTTTTTTATCTGTTGGGTTCTGTTTCACTCTAGTCATCTGTGTCTAGGTCCAAATGGGCATGAGCCACAAAGTCAGGAGTCTGCATTTCTCCCTGCATTACAGTCTTGTTGGTCCTTCACTCAGCCTTAGCCCTCACATGGGACCAAGCCAATAAGCCAGGGGTCCTTATGACTCCCGGCTCTTTAAGCCAGCAGCCCATTTTTGTTTATCCATACATCTGTCTGTACATGTTAGGTGCACAGTGCTGAAAGAAGACACCCAAGCTCAGCCTATCTCTTCATGGACGCGTGCCTTCTACACCTACCACAGTGGGTCCAGGTGATCACTATGAGCGATCTCCCTTTAACTTCACGTCCTGGAAGTGGCCTTTGATGGACACCAACTTTACCTTGCCTCAGAAGCCAAACAGCTTTTTCCAGTCTTAAGTCTGTCTTCTTTTTCCTCTTATCCTTCTTCTTTCTCTCTCTTTGGGCTTGCCTTTCTTTCAAATGCAAATTTCCTCAGAGTACTGGGTGGGACTTAATCTTTCCCCTAGACTAAGCCCCAGAACCCACTACCAAGTTCTGCATTTTAATAAGTTTATCTCCAAGGCCAATCTTCCCTTTTACTGCTTCGATCAATACTGACCAAAGGCAAAATTACAAACTTTCTAGATCTGCAATATCCAATGTTCATTTATAGCATACATCTTTTTTTCATCTTACCTCTCCTTTTTTTTATTAATTTGCATATAACCACACATACACACTGTACTTTATTGTCACCAATGCGTCTCACACAATCCTTCATACACATTGTAATTCATATAATTAACTGCCACTTATCCATGTTTATTATCACACATCCTCCCATCCATGTTTCCAGTTTCCCTCCCTCTCCAACCTCCACTATCATATGAACAACAGATGTGAATTTTGTTCTTTTTTCTGCCATCCTCTGCCATCACCATCTCTGACACTCTCAGACCTATTTCTGCAGTCACTGTTCAGTCTATCTGGTTGAGAATCTTGCTCTCCTTCGACATCTCTGCATCTTTCCAAGTATAATGTCTCTCTCCAAGGAATAGCCTTTTCTAGCAACATGTCCAACGTATGTGAGATACATGTTCATATTTTTTTCTTCTAAGGGGAACTCTATTTGCATGCATGTCTTTCAAAAGCAATGAACATTATACTTGGTAAAGGGTTAAACACATTCTCTATGGAATCAGAACAAAACTAAAATTCAACTATTCCTCCTATTAAAGTTTATTGAAGTCTCATAAATTTAAATGAGAATAAAGTGTAAATAAGGAAGTATAAAGAATTGAAGCTGTATCTGACAAACTTTGGGCATGTGGCCAGGAAGGACTATTCCTTGGAGAAGGACACTATGCTTAGAAGTGTAGGGGGACAGTGCAAGAGAAGACCCTGAAGGAGGTGGACTGATACACTAACTGAAGTAATGGGGGCTAGGAGTGTCAGAGACAGTAATTGTCTGAAGATAGGAAAAGATTCAGAGCTATTGTGTACAGGGTCACTATGAGTTGCAGGTGACTCAATGACACATAGCAATAACAACATTTATACATTTATACAGCATTTATATAGAAAAATCAATTGATTCTTACAAAGGATTATTAGAATCAATATATTAATCTAAGAAAAAATAAATTTATCTAAACTGTAGTCTTCAATATGGATTAAAGCTCAACATCAAGAAGACAAAGATTCTCACCATTGAGCCAGTTGGCAGCACCATGATGGGTAGAAAAGAGATTGAGTTACAGCTTGCTCAGCTCTACAATCAACACTTTTGGGGTCAGCAGTCAGGAAATCAAAGACGAATTGCATTAGGTGAATCAGGGAACTTTCCAGAGTACTGAAAAGCAATAAAGTCATTCTAGAGACCAAGGTGCTCTGATCCAATCTATGATCTTCACAATTACTTATTATGCATCAGAGAGCGGGTTAATGACTAAGGAATATAGAAGAAGAATTGATGCTTTTGAGTTGGGATGCTGGAGAAGGGTCTTGAACATACTATGGACTGCCAAGAAAACAAATAGATCTGTCTTGGAGAGGGTCAAACTAAGTTTCTCCTTGGAGGCTAGGATTTTGAAGCTCTGTCTCACACACTTTGGGTATGTGGCCAGGAGGGACCAGTCCTTAGAGATGGACATCATGCTTGGAAGGGTGAAGGGACAGCATAGGAGAGGAAGATCTAGGATGAGATAGATTGATACAGTAACTAGGGTAATGGGAGTGGATGTAGTGGTGTCAGTGAGACTTGCTCAGGATGAGGCAAGCTACATAGGGTCACAATGAGTTGCAGAACACAACAACAACAACAACAACAACAAACTAAAATCAATATAAAGAATATGTCTTTTACTCTATAAACTTTCTAGGATTCCTATAACTCATTACCCTTTCTAAAGGCTACTATGTTCTCATATCTACCATCTTAAAATCAATGTTGTCATTTTTTATCTACCTAAAAATGACAGCATAAGATATATTTAATTATTCTGCTGAAGATTATTAAAAAACTACTAGAAACAGCACATCAACAGAGAACTTCCAGAAGTGCAAGCTGGATTTAGAAGAGGTTGTGGTAATAAGAAT
>NW_006399794.1:10093794-10098299 GCF_000299155.1 Elephantulus edwardii
TTGGATGGATCTTGGCTGAAAGCAGGGAGTACCGGAGGAAAGTCTATCTGTGTTTCATTGATTATGCAAAGGTCTTTGACTATGTGGATCACAACAAACTGTGGCCAACTCTGGGAAGAATGGGAATCCCAGAACACTTGATCGTGCTAATGCAAAACCTGTACTTGGACCAGGAGGCAGTTGTCAGAACAGAGCAACGAAACAATGCATGGTTCAAAATTGAGAAGGGTGTACACCACAGATGTGTCCTCTATGCAGAACAGATTATCTGGGAGGCTGGACTGTATGAGGAAAAGGGTGGCATCAGGATTGGTGAAAGATTCATCAGTAATCTTTGTTATGTAGATGACACACCCTGCTTGCTGAAACTGAGGAGGACCTGAAGTACAGAAGGGCAAGGACTGCAGCCTTCAATATGGATTGAATCTCAACATTAAGAAAACAAGAATTCTCACCACTGGGCTGATTGGCAGCATCATGATGGATGATGAAGAAATTGAGGTTGTTGACAGCGTCAATTTGCTTGGCTCTACAATCAAAACTCTCAGTACCAGCAGCCAGGAAATTAAAAGATTAATTTGCATTGGGAAAGTCTGCTGTCAGAAACCTCTCCAGAGTACTGAAGAGCAATGATGTAAGTCTGGAGACTAAGGTGAACCTGATTTAGACCATAATCTTTGCAATTACTTGCTATGTGTTATAGAGCTGGACAGTGATTAGGGATGATAGAAGGAGAATTGATGCCTTTGAGTTTTGGTGCTGGAGAAGAGTATCAAATATACCATAGACTGCTAGGAGAACAAACAAGTTCATCCTGGAGAGGGTGAAGCCAGGCTGCTCCTTGGAGGCAAGGATTCTGAAGCTCTCTCTGACATACTTTGGACATGTTGCAATGTGGGATCATTCCTTGGTGGGGGACATCATGCTTGAGAGGGTGGGAGGACAGTGAAGGAGAGGAAGACCCTCGATGAGATGGATTGACTCAGTCACTGGGGAAATGGGGATAGGTGTGTCAGAGACGATAAGATTGGCAGGGGATAGAGCAGGGATTAGGGCTGTTGTACATAGGGTCGGTATGAGTTTCAGGCTACTCGACAGCCCATAACAACAACAATGCACTAAGAAAGAATCTAGGTAAATTGGAAATTGTCAGAAATGAAATGAAATTCATAAAGATAAACATCCTAGTATTAGTGAGTTAAGATGGCTGGTGTTGGCCATTTAAATCAAACAATTATATAATCTCCTATGCCATGAATGACAAATTGAAAAAAAACTACTCTGAAGGACAATGCTGTAAGTGATAGATATTATTCACACAAATACAAGGAAGACCTGTATTTGTAATATATATATATATAATAACTATTCAAATTTCCACAACTAAAAAAGGTAGCTCTGGTTGCCTCATCATAAAGAGCTGAGCTGCAATCCCAAAGGATGTGATTTGAATCCACCAGCTGCTCTGAGGGAGAAGAATGGACAGTGTCTTCCCGTGAAAGTTACTGCCTCTGAAAATATGCTGGAGGGTCAGAGTCTGCCTTGGTGGCATACAACAACAACAAAGCTTAGTATGAAGAAATTGAAGATTTCCCCCAACCTTTGCCATCTGAAACTGATTGCCCTTTCAGTCAGGACATGTTAATAGTAATTGGTAACTTGAATAGAAAAATTGGAAACAAAAAATGGTAGTTGGGAGTATGGCCCAGCTGACAGAGACAAAGTTGGATATCTCATGACAGAATGTTGTAAAGTCAATGACTTAGTTATTGCAAATATTTTAAAAAAATAAACTCAAACCTAGCTTAAATGTGACTAACCGTACATACAATTCCAATATGAATTGAAGCTCAGCATCAAGAAGGCAAAGACTCACCACTGGGCCAACCAGCAGCATTGTGGTAGATGGAAAAGAGCTTGCTCAGCTCCACAATCAACACTGTTGGCACCAGAAGTCAGGAAGTCAAAACATGAATTGCCTTGGGGAGGTCTGCTGCCAGCGATCTCTCCAAAGAACAATGTTATCAGTCTGGAGACAAAGGTATGTCTGTTACAGGCTATGATCTTTGTAATTACCTACTATGCATCAATGAGCAGGACACTTGCTAAGAATGACAGAAGAAGAATCGATGCCTCAGAGTTGTGGTGGTGGAGAAGAGTACCATGGACAATGAGGAGAACAAATAGGTCTGTTTTGGAGAGAGTAAAATCAAATTTCTCCTTGAAGGCAAAGATTTTGAAGCTTCATCTCACATATTTTGAGCACTTGGCCAGGAGATACCAGTCCTTGGAAAAGGATATCATTCTTGGCAGGGTGGAAAGACAGCACAGGAGAGGAAGACCCTGGGTAAGATGGATTGACTTGGTAACTGTGGCAATGGGATTAGGTGTGTTTTAGCTCAGGATAGGCGGAGTTCAGAGCTGTTATACATAGGATTGCTATGAGTTGCAGGCAACACAACACAAAGGCACATAACAACAGCAACATACATACAACATTCATCTGATGGAATACAAAGGAATCAGATTGACTACATCTATGGAAAGAGATATTGGAGAAGTGCAATATCATCAGTCAAAACAAGGCAAGTGGCTGAATGTAGAAGAGATCATCAACTACTTATATGTGAGTTCTGATTTAAGCAGAAAAAATAAGTCCACCAAATAAAAATTTGTGTATTATAGCTTTGACTAGAATGAAAAGGCACCTTATTTTAAGAGATAACATTTAAAATATCTGTATTGAAGACTTTACTATCAAAAAAGATCTTAAGAAGAACATAAAAACCAGAGAATGTCAGTCTTGCTAATACTCCTTGCTTCTACTTCAGCAAATTAGTTTAAGCATTTAGAAAACGTCTTAAAATCTTAATGATATACATATACTAAACTGTTGTTATGTACTGTTGCATCAGAACCAATGTACAGCTGACCCTCCAGCAAGTTTTCAGAGGCAGTAAATCACACAGGAGGAAATTGCCCATTTTCTCCCAAGAACCAGATCGTGGATTCAAACTATGTGCCCTTGTATTGGCATGATAGCTTCTTACCACTAGTTTAATCAGGTCATCAGAGTCCCTAAGTAAACTATGTACCTCCAAAACGTATATAGGGGCTTCATCTCCTATACCTGTGAATAGGTTCCAGTTTGAAAATAAGAATTTAATTATGTTGATAAACAGGATATTAGTTGCCCAAGTAAATTGGTATTAACCACCTTTATATAGCGTAGAACATGGGATTTTCAAGGCTATGAGGTTTTAGGATCAGTATGCTGAGCTTTCAATATGAATTGAACCTCAATGTCAGGAAAACAAAGATTCTCACCATTGCGCTGATTGGCAGCATCATGATAGATTATGAAGCGATTGAGATTATTAACAGCTTATATTTGCTGGGCTCTACAATCAACACTCTTGGTACCAACAGCCAGAAAATCAAAAGACAAATTGCATTGGGAAAGTCTGCTGTCAGGGACCTCTCTAGAATAGTAAAGAGCAGTTATGTCAGTCTGGAGACTAAGGTGTACCTGACAGCTATGCATCAGAGAGCTGGACAATGACTAGGGATAACTGAAGAGAATTGATGCTTTTGAGTTGTAGTACTGGAGAAGAGTATTGAATATACCATGGACTGCTAAGAGAACAAACCGGTTTATTCTTGAGAGGGTGAAACCACGCTGCTCCATGGAGGCAAGAATTCTGAAGCTTCATCTGACATACTTTGAGCATGTTGCAAGGAGGAACTAGTCTTTGAAGAAGGACATCATGGTGGAAGGACAGCACAAAAGAGGAAGATTCTCAATGAGATGGAATGACTCAGTGACTGGGGTAATGGGGATAGGTGTTTCAGAGACAATAAGGTTGGCTCAGGATAGATCACGGTTCAGAGCTGTTGTACATAAGTTCGCTATAAGTCACAGGTGACTGACAGTACATAACAACAATAATTTAAGAATAAACATTTGATAAATGACAAAAGATCTTTTTAAAAATCTGCTTTCTTTATAATTTGTATTAGTATTTAATGAAAAACACAATGAGTAAGATTGTCTTTCATGGACTGACACAGTGACTACAACAAGAGATATGAACATAGCAGAAACTGTGAAGAATTTATCAAAATCAGGAAGACTTCATTCTGTTGTCATAAGATCTCTGTGAATCAACATTTAATTGATGGTACCTAATAATCAAAAAACGTATTACGATGGGAAAGTCTGCTGTTAGGGACCTCTCTAAAGTACTCAAGAGCAACGGTGTCCCTCTGGAGACTAAGGTGCGCCTGATACAGGCCATGGTCTTTGAAATCACTTGTTATGAATCGGAGAGTTGGACAGAGGGAGGACAGAAGGAGAATTGATGCCTTTGAGCTGTGGTCCTGAAAAAGAGTATTGAATGTACCATGGAATGCCAAGAAAACAAACAGATTCATCCTGGAGAGGGTTAAACCAAGCAACTCCTTGGAGGCAAGGATTCTGGGGCTTCATCTGACATACTTTGGGC
>NW_006399794.1:10103674-10104634 GCF_000299155.1 Elephantulus edwardii
AACATCAAATAGAGATTAGCAATAATGATATGCACGTGGTGAGGAATGTTTTGTCCCCCAAAACGGTGAGTAAAAATAGTGAATAAGGCCGGAACATATGTGATGACTATAGCACATATGTGGGAAGTACACGTGCTGAAGGCCTTGTGGCGAGCATCTGCAGGTCTAAGAATAAATCATTCATTCATTCATTCGCTTATCAGATTCATTATTATATAGTTACTAAGTCTCAGGCTCTGTTGATTGTAGATGGACGATAACAGGAATTAAAATACTGAAAAGAGGGACAGTTTCTTTTAAACTAACAACTAAGACATAAACAAACATTGTTCAGCTGAAGAAGAAAGAGTAGGAGGTGACAGAATAGCAACTGGTTAATTCTATGAAGTCAACCAGACCCAAATCTTTAGGGTTTTGCTATTATTATTTTGCAACTATTTACAACACTTACTCTCTATCTCCTTAAAAATTCTTTCAGATTTACCTTTGAGTATTTATTTGTCTAAATTCTCATGACCCTATTTGCCTACAATATTTAGATCACTTTGATGAAGATACGGTAGTATTATTCTTGCTGATTGTTAAAAAAAATGGTATTTAAATAGACATGAGAACGTTTTCATAAGTACACCAAACTATATAAAGTTGTCCATTGAGAGGAATAGTATATTAATGACAAATGGAGTCACTGAACCATGCTTTATGTCCTTTTTCTACCAACGCCAAGATACTTTAAATCAATACGACTTTTCTCCAAGAACAAACCTTCCAAGTGTATTTGTTTTTCCTATGTGCATAACATTTGAGATTTGTTCAGCATGCAAAATATATTTGAAACCTAAAAAATACAGGTGCTTTTAAATAACCTAACAATTGCACTGAGGCAGGAACCCTTTGAATAGAGAAATTTTCTACTTCAAGAGCCACATTTCTTTGTTGTTGTTGTTGTTTGTTTTTTTT
>NW_006399794.1:10104734-10129935 GCF_000299155.1 Elephantulus edwardii
TTTTTATTTTTTTAATTGATATTTTAATGAAAATTTGTAGAGAACTTGGATTTTCATGAATTCATTTTCACGCATTTTCTTCCCTGACCATTGCCCCTTTCATTTTTTGTTTGGAAAAAAAAAATCTTTCATTGTTGTACGATTCCCCACTTCTACCCCAGTTCACTTAGCTATGCAGCTCTTATTCTGGACTGTTGTCATGCAAATAATACCTAATCATATAGTCCTTTTAAACAATTCCTTTCCTCATCTGTTTCAACACAGTGTACATTATTTATCCCCTCTTTCATTAGTTTCCCCCCAACCCGGATGACAGTTCTGTTTTATAACAGTGGCATTATGCAGTATTTTTTCTATTGTGACTGAGATATTTCACTCAGCATAATGTCCTCCACGGTCACCCATTTTGTATACTATTTCATGAGCTCATTGCTTTTCAGTGCTGTATAGTATTCCATTATATGACTATACCACAGCTTCTTTATCCATTTGTTTGTGGATGGGCATTTGGGTTGTTTCAATCTCTTTGCTATTATGTACAATGTCACAATAAACATGAATGTGTATAAATCTGCTTGGGTGGCAGTTCTGGTTTCTTTAGGGTATATTCACCATAGTGGAATTGCTGAGTCATATGGTATTTCTATTTCCAACTTTTTGAGAAAGCACCATACAGCCTTCCATAGTGCCTACACTATTTTACACCATTTTACACTCCCACCAATGGTGAATAAGGGTCCCAGTTTCTCCACAACTTCGTCAGCATTTCTTGTTTGCAGCTTTGTTGAATTTTGCTATACTTACTGGGGTGAGATGATATCTCATAGTTGTTTTGAGTCACGTTTCTTATTTAAGTCTTTCTATAATATGTATACACACACACAAACACACTTTGTTACTGAGTCAGAATCAACTCAGAGCTGCCCCTCCAGTGGGTTTTCTGAGTCCATAAGTGACAATGGGAGCAGACGACCCATCTTTCTACCCTGGAACCACAGGAGAATTTGATCCACTAAAGAGACACCACTATTGGGTTAGCACCACTCCCCATGAGCTACGCTATCAGAGCTCCCTCTATCACTGATAAAGTACCACAAAAAAACCCTTCAGGTAATAGCATATCAAATGTTCAATTAATCATTTTAATTATATACACTAGAGAGAGTCTTCTAAAGCATCTTTGGGTTGCTTTGTATTTTTATATTTATCTGCAAATCTATTTCATAACTAAGTTCTCTTTCTCCCTAAAAAACATTTTGACAACTCCTTCCCGGATCTGTTTGGTCTTGACTCCATAAACTATGGGGTTGAGAGTAGGAGGTAACATCAAATAGAGATTAGCAATAATGATATGCACGTGGTGAGGAATGTTTTGTCCCCCAAAACGGTGAGTAAAAATAGTGAATAAGGCCGGAACGTATGTGATGACTATAGCACATATGTGGGAAGTACACGTGCTGAAGGCCTTGTGGCGAGCATCTGCAGATGACAAACTCACGACTGCCTTCAAGATCATTATGTAAGACACTGAGATACAAAACATATCAAAGCCCCCAATTAGGAGAGCTGCCAAGAGACCATAAATAGCATTAACCTTGACATTGTCACAGGACACCTTGGCCACAGACATGTGGTCACAGTAGGTGTGAGGAATAAGATTGTCCTGGCAATAGTGCAGGCGTTTGGTGAGGAAGGTGAAAGGCAGGATGAGCGTCACACTCCTCAGGAAGGTGGCAAGACCAGCCTTCGCTATGACAGGGTTGGTGAGGATGGTGGCATAGCGTAAGGGATAACAGATGGCCACATAGCGGTCCAGGGCCATGAGCATAAGCACCCCAGACTCCATTGCCGTCAGTGTGTGTATAAAAAACATCTGGAACAAGCAAGCACTAAAACCAATCTTCTTGAGGTTAAACCAGAATATACATAGCATATTTGGTACAGTGGTAGTGCATGAAGTGACATCAGTGAATGAGAGCAGAGCCAGGAAGTAGTACATGGGCCGATGCAGAGCTTCTTCATGGCCAATGAGGTAGATGAGCCCACCGTTCCCTATGACAGCGACGATGTACATGAAGCAGAATGGCAGGGAGATCCAGATGTGTGCAGCTTCTAGCCCAGGAATGCCATTCAAGATGAAGAATCCTGGGGTCAGACTGGAGCTGTTGGCTCCAGACATAATGACTGATAAAAAGGCATTTTACAATCTTCAACAGCAAATGATTGCTGTATAAAAGGCAGAGAGAGAAAAATTTATACAATAAGGCTAATGAATACTACAAACTTTCATCATATTTTTTTCCAATTCCAGCAAAAAAAAATCTCTGAGTTATAATGTCTACACTAAACTAAAGTTGTACAGTTTTGCACAACAGTGCTCATCGTCCCAGTTCCTACTGTCTTTGAAACTGTCCACACTTTCCATGCCTTTTTCCAAAATTCCTCCTATTTTCACAGTATTCCAATAACAAGACGTGGCTAGGGATGCAATTATCTTCTTCATTCAAATAAGCCATTCCTAGTCTTACCTCTCTGATTTTTCCTAGACTGCTTGTACATGAATTCCATCACTAAAATAATGAAGTTTGATTAGAATATTACCTAAATATGACCAGTTCTTACCAGCAGTCTAGCTGCCATTTTTATTAGCAGTTCAAACATTAACAATTTGACATGCTTTAAAGATTATGAAAAAAGCTCATATTTCATATTAACTTTGGCAATAATATCTTAATACAGTCTTAGTGGTACGCAGCTGCCCTGCAATCCCAAAGGGACAGTGTTCAAATCCACCAGCTGCTTCTCCACCAGTGGAGAAAGCTGAGCAATCTCCTTCCCTTTGATTTACTGCCTCTGAAAACCCTCTGGAGGGTCAGCTGTTGGTCTGTTCCAACTCTAAGGCACATACCAACCAATCAAAGTAACTCAAGATCATATAGTCAAGACTTTTCGTTTAAAATGAGAATAATGGATGCTTGGTGGAGGAAATACTAAGTATATTCTGTGCACAAACTCTGTTTAAATGTTGTAAATATCATGTTTTCCCTTCTGTGTGAAATTGCTCGGAAAGTTCTTGCAAAGGGTAGGGAGGGAAAACCTGATTATTTATATTTGTGCATCAGTAGTAAGATTTATGAAATTCTAGTGATTATTTTATTAAAAATTTTAAATTCAACCAGATAGTATATATATTTTTTTTATTTCTGATTTCTTTATTTGAATCCCCCCCCCCCCAAGTTTTAGGTATTTACTGTTCAGTGTCAATTCCAACATGAAATACTGGCATGACTTTTTGTGAGTTTAGGGAAAAACATATCCTGGTTAAGTGAGAAATTATGTGAATGGTGTCTAGAATACCTTCTTTCTAAGCAGCTTTATGGAGAAGCATTTAATATAGAATTCAGGACCCTCTTTTGTCAGTTTGCTGTAATCCACAATCACTGAGTAGATCTTGTATGGATTATTGGGACCTAGTGTGTTGCGGGGCTGTGAGTTATTCTTTCTATCCAGGCTGATATCTGAACTAAATAATGCCAAACACATGACATGCGGTGCTGCTCCACTACCTCCAGCTCCAATAAATACAAGAAAGGTACCAAGCATGGGTACTTCATGGCTTGACTGGGAATCTGACAGAGCATATTTATGGGAGAGCCCTCTGGCATGGAAGGAGAATATATATACTTTACATGTTCTTTTTAAAAGTTCTCTATCAATTTTCAATTGACCCAAACAAGAAGATGCTACAAGGGCTGAGCATTCTTGGTTATACTAGAGATTCCCCATGATTTAGAGACATTTTGGCATCAACTATCAGCCATGGTCCATCTTCAATACTGCAATTATTGCCAGAAAGTTCTTGTGAGAATACTGACTTTCTATTTACAATGTTATTTTATTATACTTATACAGGTATTCAGTGCAATAGATATTACCATATTTTTACATGCCTCTTGTTGAGGCAATAATAAGAATTTAATTGTATTTTAAGGAATTTACATTAAGAATAGCAAACATATCAAACAAATAGAGCTGTTGTCCTCTTAAAATTTTATTAATTCAAACATATTTATTCCATATAGTTTGCAATGTATGATAGTGAGCAAGTTATATGTTTGGTAAATTTTACATGTAATAATACAAAGTTTTGATGTAGCTTTAAGGCAACATAAAAATGATGATTTTTGGCTGCTGCTAGAAGGGAAAAATTAAATTACTAATCAGGACTGGTTAAAATAGAGTATTCCTCTACTCACCCATGTAATGTTAGTAAGAAGACATATTTTGTGAGGAAAAGAGAAGGCTCCTGGTATTTAAAGTATGTCTGTTACTTAATGACGTGGTGAACATTTTTTATGTCATTTAATTGTACATGTAAAAATTGTTGTAATGAGAAATGTTATCTATCCATTTAGTACAATAAACGATTAATAAGAAACCGGTCTTTAAGATCTAGAATAAAGCCAAGCAGCACAGAGTCAATGCTAACCACTCCTATCACCCAGCAACCCTCAGTAGACACTTGCTTTGTGTTTTCATGGATTATATGATTGTAAAACCATGTGGCATGCATTCTTGCAATGTAAACATTCTGGAAATATCTCTTAAGCTGCAACTGATTCTAATTTCCAAAACATACAGTAACTTCTATGGACAGAAGAAAATACAAGGGAACTTTAAATTTTAGAGTTTGATGACCTCTGGCTCCTAAACAGATGGATCTCAAGTAAATGATTCCTTTCCTACATAGAGGTCTCACAATCCCTCTCCAGAAATTCCAGTTATAGAAATGAAAATCATTTAATAGTCCTTTGCCAGAGAAGTTTTAAGGCCAAAATTACTTTTGTCTCCAGGCTTTTATTTGTATATCCTGATGAAGTGAGTGGACAATGGACTACGGGACTAGGTGCAATGATAACCGTATGAAAGAAGAATCAATATCTAAAGAAGTGAAAGGGAAAAAACAATCCCATTTGCTAACAGTACCTTTTGCTAATTATCCCTATGTTTCAAGCTATTATACTTTTCTTGAACAATTTTCATTCTCCCAAAGTAGATTTTTTTTTTAAATAGCTTCCCAAACTCACGCCAGTGTTCTGCACCAGTAAATCTCTATTCATGGCTGTGAATCCTTCAAGATCTTGGTTGACAAATCCTTATATAGGGTTTTTAGTTTCCTTGGGGATTTGTCAGCAATATGTCCCTAGGCTATTGATCCCTCTCAAATAGAAGCCCAGAGGAATTTAGAAGAAAATAAATGAATTTTTATTATGGTAGTCTATGTCTCAGACTTCAGAGTATAAAAAGAAAATAAAGTCAACATTTAATGCATTTTCTCAAATTGTAATGTTGAACACGTTCACAAAATTTTGTTTTGTCTAATTATGAAAGAAATATATCCTCAGTGCAGAAAACCTAGAAGCTATATAGAAAAGTAGTGTAACTGAGTTGGAAAAATCACTTGTAATCTCAACCCAGAGGAATAATTAGAGGTGAGGAGTGGGGTAGAGGCTACTGTGGTCTTTATTTAGTTATTTTATTATTGTTATGTATAATATTCCAAAGTTTTAAAAAACAAATTTTAGACCACACGGAGTTTTGCATACTCTTGCCTTCTCTATCTATTTTGGGGTCATTTTCAATATCTTTACACTTACCAGTTGCTCTCAAATTGCTTCCAACTCAGAGTCACCTCATTTCTGTCAGAGTACAACTGCGTTATCGAATGCTTCGTGACTGATTTTTCAGAGGTAATCACCAATAAAGAGTAAATGCACACACATAACAAATTTAACTAAACTTCATTATTCTTGAATATTGAAATTAATTTGCCTATAAAAGTAATTTTTTTCATAAATATTCTTCTTCAGTCTATTTATAGAACTGATTACATCTATAAAGTAGACAGATAATCTAAGAAGATAGGCCATATAAAGAAGAATGTAGCCTTCCATCAGGGCTGGAGGAAGGCTTATCAACAACTTGTGTTATGCAGGTGACACAACTTTCCTTACTGAATATAAAGAGAACTTTCGAAGTGAAGAACAATGAAAGCCTTCAGTATGGATTACATCTCAATGTAAAGAAAACAAAAATGCTCATAAGTAGATCAATAGACAGTATCATGATCATTACAGTCAACTCTTTCATTTAACTTGGTTGCACAATCAACATCCAGAACTCCCTAAAAGTATGTCATTTAAAGACTAAAGTGTACCTGTCCCAAACCATGACATGGTCAATTGCTTACTATGCATTTGAGATCACTGGTGGCCTAGTGGCAAGAAGCTGTACTGCAATCACAAAGGCAGGCAGTTCAAGGCGACCAGCTGCTTCGTGGGAGAACGATGGGCAATCTCCTCCTCCTATGCAATTACTGCTGCTGAAAACCCGCTGGAGAGTCAGCTATGGGTCGGTTCCGACTCTGTGGTACACAAGAGCAACATCATGCATTTGAAAGCTGAACAATGAGTAAGAAAGACCAAAGAGGAAATGATGTCTTTGAATTGTGATGCTGCCAAAGAATATTGACTATAATGATCCTTAAAAATAATAGTTGTGAGATTTAACATCACAATTTTTGGTCATGTTTTCAGGAGGGTCTAGTCCTTGGAAAAGACATCATATTTGGAAAAGATGAGAGTCAGCAAAGGAGAAGAAGATTCTCAAGAAGAAGGATTGGTACAGTGACTATAACAATGGGTTTATGCACAACAAAAATTATGAGGATGGCACAGAATTGGAAAAACGCCAATCTGTGCATAAGTGGCTGTGAGTTGGAGTTGTTAAGATGTTACCTAACCAAACACCCACATTGTAACAGCAGTCTTCCCACTTCTACCCTATGATTTTAATTTCCACTCATTCTTCTATCATATTTATTCCTGTATTCTTTTGTTACCTGAAATATTAGGGTGTGTTCAGGTGCAAGAATATAGCATTAGTTAGATAAAGAAAAATGTACCTTCAGCATCTAACACAAATTTACTCTATAAATTAAGTATGCTCACCAAATTATCCAATTTCTACAGAGGTTCATCTCAGAAGTTAAAAAAAATTGGATCCATGATAGTTAAGATTTATTAAGTGAATAGCTGTTCTCAAACAAGGAGTATGTAAATTGACTATCATAAGGGACTTGAATTACAATGCCTTTAAAAAGACTTAGATAAGTAGCTATATTTCTCTTTGCTTTGTTGTTAGGTGACAGTAAGTCAATTAGGTCTTGTAGTGACACTATGAACAAGAGATCTATTCTGTTTCATCCTCATGAATCCTGTCCTAATGAGTCCCACTAGGGTGGTCACTGTGACAAAAAAAAAAAAAAATCACTACTTGGATCAGGCACATCTTAGTCTTTAAACTGACATCCTTGCTCATTATACGTTAGATTGATCTTTAACATCAGATTTCCCCATTGCAACATATGTTTTGGTAACTTGATTGCTACTTCCATGGTTGTTGATTGTAGATTCAAGTAAAATGAAATTGTTAATAACATTGATGTTTTCTCCATCCATTATGCTATTGGTACAGTGATGAAAATGTTTGTTTTCTTGATGTTAAGATGTAACACATATTGTAGTCTTTTATCTTTTTCAGTGAAGGCTTCAGGTCTTCTTCATTTTCTCCAAGCAAGGTTTTATCATCTGCATAACTCACGTTGTTAATATATCTTCCTCCAGTTCTGATGCTATATTCTTCTTCATATAATCCAGATTAAAATTCTTTTGCTTAGTATACAGATTGAATAGGTAAGGAGAAAGGATACAATCTTGACAAACACCTTTCCTGATTTTAAACCATACATCCTTCCCTCATTCTGTTCAGCGAACAGATTCTTGTTCTAGGTATAGGTTTCACATGAGCACAATTAAGTGTTGTGGGATTCTCATTCTTCTTAATGTCATACTTAATGTCATAATTTGTTATGATCCATACAGTCAAATTCCTTTGTATAATCAATAAAATACAAGTAAATATATTTCTGGTATCCTCTGATTTCAATCATCTGTAACTAGCATGATACGCTTTATTTCACAGTCTCCTCTCAATACAGCTTAAATGACTGTTGTTGTTGTTGTTATGTGCCGTCAAGTCACCTGCGACTCATAGCCACCCTATGTACAACAGCCCTAAACTCTGCTCTGTCCTGTGCCAATCGCACTGTCTCTGACACTCCCATCCCAATTATCCCAGTTACTGAATCAATCCACCTCATAGAGGGCCCTCCTCTCCTGCGCCGTCCCTCCACCCTCCCAAGCATGATGTCCCTCTCTAAGGACCGGTCTCTCCTCACAACATGTCCAAAGTAAGTTAGATGGAGCCTCAGAATCCTTGCCTCCAAGGAGCCACCCGGTTTAACCCTTTCCAGGACAAATCTGTTTGTTTTCCTAGCAGTCCATGGTATTCTCAATACTCTTCTCCAGCACCACAGCTCAAAGGCATCAATTCTCCTTCTATCCTCCTTGGTCATTGTCCAACTCTCTGATGCGTAACAGGTGATTGCGAAGACCATGGCCTGTATCAGACGCACCTTAGTCTCCAGAGAGACACCACTGCTCTTCAGCACTTTGGAGAGGTCCCTAACAGCAGACTTTCCCATGGCAATGTGCCTTTTAATTTCCTGGCTGCTGGTGCCAAGACTGTTGACTATGGAGCCAAGCAAACTAAAGCTGTGTACAATCTCAATCTCTTCACCATCCATCCTGATGCTGCCAATTGGTCCAGTGGTGAGAATCTTTGTCTTCTTGACATTGAGCCTCAATCCATATTGGAGGCTGCAGTCCTTGACACTCTGCAGCAGGCGCTTCAGGTCCTCCTCAGTTTCAGCAAGCAGGGTTGTGTCATCCGCATAACGCAGATTGTTGATAAATCATCCACCAATCCTGACCCCACATTTCTCCTCATAGAGCCCAGCCTCCCAGATAATCTGTTCTGCATATAGGTTGAAAAGGTATGGAGATAGGATGCATCCCAGGTGTACGCCCTTCCCAATTTTGAACCATGCAGTGTTCCCTTGCTCTGTTCTGATGACTGCCTCCTGGTCCAAGTATAAGTTTCGCATTAGAACGATCAAGTGTTCTGGGATTCCCATTCTTCTCAGAGTCAGCCACAGTTTGTTATGATCTACACAGTCAAATGCCTTTGCATAGTCAATGAAACACAGATAGACATTCCTCTGGTATTCCCTGCTTTCTGCCAAGATCCATCTAACATCAGCTACAATATCTCTAGTACCACGACCCCTTCTGAAACCAGCCTGGACTTCTGGTAGTTCTCTGTTGATGTGCTGTTCCAGTCATTTTGGATAATCTTCAGTAAAATCTTGCTTGCATGTGAAATCAGTGAAATTGTTCTGTAGTTTCCACATTCGGTTGGGTCACCTTTCTTTGGGATAGGAACAAATATAGATCTCTTCCAGTCAGCTGGCCAAGTGGTCATTCTCCAGATTTCTTGGCACAACTTGGTGAGCACGTCCAGGGCAGCATCTGTTACCTGAAATATGTCAATTGGTATACCATCTATTCCTGGAGCCTTATTTTTTGCCATCTCCTTCAAAGCAGCCTGAATACTGGGTATAATTTTTATCATCAGCAAAGACATTTTATTTATTGTTAAAAGAGCAAGGGTAATGTGGGGCAGCCATTTATGACCTCTACTGATTTCACAAAGAGGAACTGTTCCTGTCAACAGCATCAATGATGCAAAACCAATTACCATAAGGTCTGACACTCCTGAACCTCTTTCTACTCATCTTAACACCCATCTTACTGCTTTTCTGGGTCCAAAATACAATAATACAATTTTGTAGCTCGCAGACCACACAGAACCATACTGGGGAAGTTAAAATATCAGAACCTAAATTAGTAGCAGAATGTAATCAGGAAAGTTTCCAAAACATGCTTGCTGGCACTCACCTCAGTCCTGAGCCCCACAGCTTTAGTTCTCAATCCTGTGCATATTGGCCCCTCACTCCCTCTCAGCTCTCCAACAAATTGGGCAAAGACTCTTAGCTTAGCCGTGATTCTGTCCATGGAGGGTAGCAATCCCAAGGCAGCTCCACCTCATGCTTGTTCTCTGGTCCAGAAGTGCCTGTTGCTTTACTAGGTGTAGGTGGAGCAAGAATTTTGGGGCCTGAAGGATGTGCTAGTTTCTCTTGCTACTGCTTTTTCTGTAAAATTTCAGTGGAGAATATCTAATTCTGCTTCTAGATCCACTAAGTTCACTGGTGAAACTCGCCAATCCCCTTGTGGATTGGTAAAACCAGACAACCTCATTGTGGATAGGCTACTATGCCCTATTCACATATTCTTGCCCATCAATGTTACAAAATCAAACAATGGCTAGGAAAGATACTTTGAATAAACACTTACCTCCACACTTATATAAAATTTTGCATATATTTTACATGCTGTCCCCAATTCAGTTGAGCCTTAGTTTCCAAAGTCATGGTTTGTCATGATTACCCATAATTTTTTTAGTTTGTAATAGCAGAAAAGATACCAAATGACTTGAAGCTTTTGAGTGTACCATATTTTGGTTTATGAACTTTATTCCTCTTTATTTTAAGCTTGTGTTGGTTTTATTTACTTGAAATTGTTGTTTTAGCTGCTGCCTCCAAATCCCACTACCTAGGAACTATTTTTATTATTATTTAGTCTTAATATTTTGAGATTTATTAGTCTTGCTATTTGTATACCTCAGAGTCCTTATCTACAAAATGGTGATCATTAAGCCTATGTCATAATTTTTCTATAAAGTTTCAAGAAAATAGTATAAGAAAAATTACATGTTAGGTGCTAAAGAGTACACTATGACTCATAATGGCATAATGAACAGAGCTTGGCTCTACCCTATACCATTCTTACAATATGCACCATGCTCAAACCCATTTCTACTATCACTGTGTCAATCCATCAGGTCGAGGGTCTTTCTTAACCCTAAAGATTTCCCAGCATGATGTCTTTTTCCAAAGAGTAGTCTCTCCTGACAATATGTCCAAAGTATATGGATGAAATTTCTGCATTCTTGCTTCTAAAAAGCACTTTGTTGTTATGTTGTGTTGTTAAGTGCCGTTGAGTCGTAGAAGACTCATAGCAACCTTATGACTTGAACACTTGTATAATTTTCGTCATTTCTCCAAGTTCATAGAGTTTCTGGAGGCAAGCTATTTTGGAAGTGGATGCCACTCCTGCTTCCAAGCTTTTTTTAATCAGGGAGTTCCAGCAAACACTGTCCACCACGGGTGACCATTATCACATTAGACACATCATTGTCATAGTTAATATTGTTCCTAATAAACTCTTTATGTTTAATAGATGCCACATTTAGAAAAGTAATTCATTGTCCTATTTTGTCATTGTATTAAAATAGTTTTAATGAAAATATCATGACAGTCTAAATTTTTCTAAATCCAAGAACATAATAACAAGATATAACAAATTTTCTAATGACAAGTAGCTCAACACCTTATCATTTACATTAAATAGGGTTACTTTTATGTTGTCAGTATTTTTAAAATCAAATTTTACTCTCAAACACGTGGAAATTATATTTTAAAATTACATGGTTCAATTAATGTATTTTATATTCATTTTATCATATATAACACAATATTAAAATATAGTCTTCATATTTACAGATAAGAGAAATTTTATTTTCACTAATATTAATAATTATTCTATGTAGGTATCTGTTTCTACCCATTTCTTGAAAGTTATTTATTCTTCCAATTAGCTTTTAGGCTATGCTTTTATTTTCCCCTTTTTTTGCTCTATTGTTCTATTTCTGATTGATGTGCTTCTCATTCTACCCACCCTTTATTATTTATCAGCTTGTTCAAGAAATCAAAACAAGATACTCTTCTTTCCATTGTCCCTGGTCTCTCAACTGTGGTACATCTGTGGAAAAAAATAGGTAAAATGGTGACATCAAGACATCCTTTCTTGATGAATTATATAAAATCTTAACTCATCTTTCCCCTAATTATAGATACTTCTCTCAAACAGCTGGAGAATGCTATCTACTCTCTGAAAATGCCAGTAATCATTCTATAGAGTTCCTTCCAGATTGTTATGAATTTCACTGCCTATATCTACTCCAATTTCATTCTTGTACACACTAGTATAGGCCTAGGGCTCTAAATAATTGCTTAGGTAGCAAATTATCAGAAATGAAAGTAATGCTGGAGATGTATATGGAATAAGAAGGATGATAAGATCCATGCAACTCTGCACAGATATTCTTGAGAACACTTCCCTGAAGTGTAAGAGAAAATTTACTTAGATAAAGAAGCTGGAATTATTTTAGATTATCTGACACTCTTCCTTCTTTGTAATACATTTTCCACAATGTCTACACCAAAGTGCAATAGTTGTTAGGTAGTTTACTTGAAGTTGACTATCCTATTTAATTCTATGTAAACATTCCACAGATTCTCTTTAATGTTTCATTTTTGTGTGAACAGCATATGATTTTGTCTCTATTTCATTGTTTTCTATTAAACTTGGGGTCATTAAGAATCTGAGATGATTTAGTGTTTTGTATGGCAGAAAATTAACAAGTATTTTATAATTAGCTCATTTTGGTTGAATTCTGTGTTTGCTTTCTTCCTCTGTCTCTTTACCTTTATGCTTAATGCAAAGTTCTATATCATATTATTATTTTATAGTCAAAATATCTTTCTCTTTAAAGAACAGTTTGATCACTCCTTCCTGAATCTGCTTGGTCTTCACTCCATAGACAATTGGATTCAAGGTGGGAGGCAGCAATAGATACAGGTTGGCAATAATGATGTGAATGTGGTGTGGTATAGTGCGTCCTCCAAAATGGTGAGTGAAGAAGTTAAAGAAAGCTGGGACATAGGTGAGCACAATAGCACATATATGTGATGTACAGGTGCTGAAGGCTTTGTGGCGAGCATCTGCAGATGACAGATTCAGTACAGCATGAATGATCACGGTATAAGACAGAGAGATACAGAACATGTCAAATCCTCCAATCAAGATAGTAGCTATGTGACCATAAATAACATTAATCTTGACATTGCCACAGGATAATTTGGCCACAGACATGTGGTCACAATAGGTGTGGTGAATCAGGTTGCCCCTGCAGTATGGAAGGCGCTTGATCAGGAAAGTGAATGGAATCATGAGCAACACACTTCGCATGAAGGTGGCAAGCCCAACCTTGGTAATTACTGTGTTGGTAAGGATGGTGGAATATCGCAGAGGATAGCAAATAGTCACATAGCAGTCCAGAGCCATGAGCATGAGCACCCCAGATTTCATGCCTGTCAACATGGGGATGAAAAACATCTGAACCAGGCAGCATTAAAGTCAATCTCTTTGAGACTGAACCAAAATATTCATAACATATTGGGGACAAATGAAATACATCCACTATCATCTGTCATGGACAGTAGGGCTAGAAAGTAATACATAGGTCTATGAAGGGCCTCTTCATGACTAATGAGATAGATGAGGCCACAGTTCCCAACTGCAGCGATGATGTACATGAAGCAAAATGGCAAAGAGATCCAAATGTGTGCTGTTTCCAGCCCAGGAATCCCATTGAAGATGAAGTATCTTGGTGTCATACTGGAGCTGTTGGCCCCGTGCATGGTGATCAGCTGGAGGGCATGTTTATCTCAGCACCAAGAAAGCCATTCTGCACAAGTAGGGAGCACTGTGGTTATTTTCAGCTAGAGACAAAAGATAAGCATTTTACACAATATGAAAAAAAAAACACCAAACCCATATTTAAGGGAAAGTTCATCTCTTTGTACCTAGACTATATTCTTTGATTATACTGAGTATCTTGATCAAGTTACTTAATGAACAACAATAAAAATCAACAAAACAAAAACATTACCACCAAGCCAATTCCAACTCATACTTGGTCTGTGTGCTATAGAGTACCACTGATGCTTAGTGTTATGACTGTCGTGATTAAAGAAGTAGGTTGCCAGTCCTTTTCTTTCTGGGACACTGCTGTGTGGGTTTAAACTACCAACCTTTACGTTACTATTTGAGTACTAATGTTTCTGCCACCCAGGGATCTAACACAATGAAAGCATAATGGAAAGACTTTTCCTGGCTTGATTTGTAGACTATGCCTATAGAGTGAAAATACACTCTTAAAGACAGTATATTCGAGTTTTTGAGTTGTGGTTTTAGAAAAAAGTACTGACTATCCCATGGACTGCCAAAAGAACAAGTAAATACCTTGGGGAAAATACAACCAGAGTGCCCTTTGGAGGCAAACGTGGTGAAACTTCATATCACATACTTTGGGCATGTTGTTAGAAGAGGCTATCATGCTTGGAAAGACAGAGTGTCAGCAAAGAAGGGAAGACACTCAGTGAGATAGATTGATACAGAGACTGAGACAATGTGCTCAAGTGTATTGAGAATTATAAGAATGGTGCGGGATAGGACAAGTTTCAGATCTGTTGTTTATAAAGTCTTTGTGCGTCATACACAACTTGATGGGACCTAACAACAATATTCGTCTGGCAAAACAACTAAACCGAAACACAACAGGTCCCTTGACCTTGAGTTCCTCCCTAGGAACTTCATGTGTTATAGAGTTGAATAGCCGCCATGGGCTTTCTTGTCTGTAATCTTTAGAGAGATCATTTGATGACTTTTTCTCAGGGCCACTGAGTGGGTTAAAGTCACCAACTTCTATGTTAGCAGCTGTTCAAAAGTCACTTGTGTTACTCGGACTCCTTTATATTCCTGTTTTTATTCTCAAGATAGCCACTAATGATAACTTTTTCTTTTTCTTTTGACCTATTTCAAAATTACTCATCCACATAATGCTGATTCTCCCACCTACACACACACACACTCACACACACTCACACACACACACACACACAGACACGGTTTACTTTTTCAAGAAATTTTGTGTCCAGTGGATTGTTGACTCACATCTGACCCTCCAGGTTTAATTCCCATGGGAGGAGATGGCCCATCTTTCTCCTGAGAAACAGTTGGTGGATTCAACTTCTTATTCATTAGGCTGCCAGAGTTTACAGTCAATTAAATACATATGTGCATACTTAATATAGAAATATATTATGAGACATGAAAAAGAATTGATGCCTTTGAGTTGTGATGCTAGAGAAGAGTCTTGAACACAGCATGGCCTGAAGAGGAAACAGGGCTGTCTTGGAGAAAATGAAACCAAGTTTCTCCTTGAAGCCTGGGATTTTGAAGCTCCTTCTCACATACTTTGGGCATGTGGGCAGGAAAGACCTGTCTTTGGAAAAGTACATCATGCTAGGAAGAGTGGAGGGACAGTTCAGGAGAAGAAGACCCCAGATGGGATGGGATCATACAGTAACTGGGGAAATGGGCGTTCGTGTGTCGGAGTCAATAACAGGCTCAGAACAGGGCAGGGTCATAGGGTCCCTATGAGTCACAGACAACTCGATGGCACATAACAACCACAATCACAACCACACAAGTCTAGATTTTTCAAGTCAAAACAATTGAAAATGGAAAGTCAAACTGTTATATAGTAAATAACAACTTAAATTTGACCATGTAAATTTTGAAGTTGATTTGTAAATATACTGCAATACTGGTAAACATTTAAAAAAACCCTTATTTTTCTGCAAATAACATTGTGTAAGTATTAGTTCTCATAGCTTCTTTTGTTTCTCATCAAATTTCTACACGGATAAGCACAGAATCTTCTATTAACTTTTTACTGAATACTGTTAACTTTGCATCCATCTTCCCATAATTTGGAATATGTATCCAGTTTATCTAGTTTAAATCTTTCCTGATTAAAATCCTGAGATTCCATAACTGTGGTTATTCATTTGAGAAAATTATTTTTTACCCTATAATTTTCAAAGTCTTGCCTTAGTTATTGCTTTAGATTATCAATTTGAGTTCTTTCTTTTTCAAAAAGTATGCATTTTATTGTATTTTTACAAAATATTATATATAACCTATTATATTTGAATATAAAATAGAAATAGCTTGTACTGAAGTTTTCATTTTTATATTTCTACTTTCTCTTTCTTGACAGAGTGGTGGAGTAGTGCATAACTTATCAGGCTCCAAACTGACAACTTGGCAGTTTGAATCTACCAGCAGACCCACTGAAGATAGATGGGCAGTTTCCTTACATAAATATTTAGCCCCAGGATACTATGAAGTATCTCTATGAGTTAGAAAGGATTTGGTGGCAGTAGATTTGGGGTTTTTGTCTGTTTTGCTTTCTTTTCTATATGAGTTATTTTAACTATTAGTTTTAATCATACAAGATCATTCAAATTATGCAACAACGTTCTCAGTGTATAACAAAGATAAATAGTTCTAATTAATGCACAAAGCACTTTGTTTGATAGCCAGCAAAGATTATAAACTAACATTTTAGTTTGATTTTTGTCCCTTTTCCCACCAAAATTTGTTTCAAAATGATTTATTTTAACCTTTTTCTATTTCTTAATTACATTCACATTTCATTTACTGACATTATTCTGTTTCAAAGAGCAGGTTGCAATGCAAAAATTGACATTAATGCGAAAGTTGAGGATGACCACATCAGACTACAAAATGGAGGATCATTGCACGATGACCAAATTACATTATAACATAACTTCTAAATGATATCATTATGTAACTGCTGAACCACTGACAGTTATTGCCCGGCCAAGTCATAAACTTAGACGTCACAGTCAGCATTAATCTTAACTCACTTATCAGTGTTTTTTATTACCGGATGTATGTTATTAATGCCCAATATAGTCATACCGTAGGTAATTTTTATGATTATCTTAACTATAATATGTTGGCTAAGAGATAGTCCATAATTGAGGGGTCATTCCATTTTACATTGCCTTCAAGTTGAAACAAAGTCATGGCTGAACCACCAGAGGGTTTTCAGAGACTGTCAATTGCACAGAAGATAACTCATCTTTCTCCCTTAGAGTTGCTGGTGGATTCAAACGGCTTTCTTTGGGTTTGGTAGCACAACTCCTTACCCATTAGCTACCAGAACTACCTCAATATGAGAATTATGTGTAGTTATTAACGTTTTGTAAGTGTAGGGTTTTTTCTCCTCTGGAAAAAAAAAATACCGGTATATTTTGGGTAGAATATTCTGGGTTAAAGAATTAATATTTATTTTATTTTAAAACCTAAGTAGTAATTTATTTTATATCTGAAACTAACGATAGATACATGCCATGTCCAATTTTGGTAGTCTTCCCACACACTTTAATTAGCATCTATTTATGGTGGTATATTAATCAAATAGAACAACTCTGGATGTCAAAGACTTCCATGGTATTTTAGGCAAATCAGTCTTTTTCCTCCCTTAAGTAAGAAATAACAGTGCTCCTGGAGCCTTATTTCTTTCTGCCTAAAAGTCAGAATAAAACTCAAGGCACTAAAAAGAGACAAAGAAAGAAAGGACTCAGGAACACAGCAGAAACTGGTTCCTTCTCTGACAACCTCCTCAGGAAATATTTACTTTTTTTCATAGTTTACAATGGAAGCAACATCTTAAAATCTGTGCATAAATAGCACTACCTTAAGGAAAGGGAAATATTTTCATTCTACTTACATAAATTCTTTTTATAATGGAGTGTATTAACATTCTTTTCATCTGGATAAAGCATAAAGGAAAAGAGGTGAAATAGGAGACCTGGGATAACACAAATATTTTTACTCTTGGCCAATTCCTAGTCCTGTGAATGCAACAATACTAAACTTCAATTTGCTCAACTTAACAATATTTTTACAATTACCAGGAGTAGACTATGAAGCTTTTCAGCACAGCCTGGACAATATATAATGTGCAAAATATATAATACAATTACAATTAATTATAATAATTTCAACTTTATTGTTTTACTTATAAACCAAGTGTGATTAAAAATCACATCTGTTTCTCAAAACCTTTAATGTCTTTGCATTTCTCTTAAAGCAAAATCCAATGCCTTTAACAATTGTTTACAAAACCGTACATAACCAGGACCCTTTTAAATCTAAGATTTATTCCCTACTCTTCTAACTCTGATTTCTAGTTCATCCGTCCCTACTGAAAGTTTCTCAAATTCAACATGCATTTGTACAATTTAGGGTCTTTACAATTGCCTATTTCACAGTCTGATCTTTTCTCCCCACATGATAGATGATTATACGGTCAATGATTTTGGATTTCTATTCAATGTCAACAAAAAAAGTGAGGTTTTCCTTTGACCTCCAATTGAAAAGTGTATTGCACTCTTGCCAATATTGAAATTACGCATCTTACTTTCCAGGTTTTTTTTAGAACTAGAAAATTCATATTTTCTGATGGTCCTTATTTGAATGTAAAATTTGTATGCATATTGCTTTTTGTCTATTTATTTATCACTGCTTTGTTTCTTACACTTAAAATGTTTACTGGTTAAACAAAAATGTATAGAATGAAAGATTATGTGAGTAAATTCTTACCAATCCATCTTTTAAGGTCATCCTACTTTTAAGTAAATAACTGTATAAGTTCATGTCCATATTGAAAGAAAGAATACATCTGGAGGAAAGCAGACACATTTTTAAGATGTTTAAAATCCTAAAGATATTTTTAAAAATTTATTTGGAAATATTTACAATTGACTAAAGTATTTAAAGTCATGGTTGACATCATCATTACCTGTTTGATGCTAAACAAACTTTACACAAGAGAAAGATATGACCATTTTGAAGATTTAAATCTAGGAAACTCTACAGAGCAGTTTTACTCTTGGTCACTATTTTTCATGCTCTAAGACCATATATATGATTGATAGAACAATTTATAGCAATGTAGATTTTTGCACAAATAATATTGTACTTATTTGTGCAGTTAGAAATTCCTGGGGGGAAATGGGACTACTCATTAGATGTATCAATTAGATATAATCAATTAGATTAATGATCATTAGATCATTAGATGTATACAAGCAATGGTAGAATGAAATGTGTTATGAACCTTCTTGTCAGAAGTAAGGCTATACTAAATTTCCTTTTAACTCCTGTATTTATTTCTTTTAAAAAGTAGAGATCTTAACTCTTTCTAAAGAAGCTCCTATCTGTGGAGAGTAGAAATATTTTTTACTATTATTGTACAGAAATATACTTGCCTTTAAATTATTTTTTTAATCCCTGCTGTCACATCAACATCATAGAGTCTCATTCCTCCAAATAACTAAAACTTATCACCAACAAATCAATTCTGACTTGCAATGACCCTGTGGATTGGCAAGGCTTTAATCTTCACAGAAACAGACTACCACAGCTTTTCCCCCTCAGGGTGGTTGGTAGGTTTGAGATGCCAACACTTTATTAACCATCGGTATGATAGATCTTCTTCTAGTGCCTAAACAATATTTCATTTTACCTATTTCTTGTTCTTTCTCCTAAATTCAATTCACAAATCTCTTTGGTGTTAGATGTCTGAAAACTGAGATAATTCAGCATTCCTCCACAACCATTCTCTGACTCAACACCCTTCTATTTAGTAGCAGGGTTGGCTACTGGTCTTACAATTTTTTTTTATTCCTTTAGAGTTGTCCAAACTCACCCTATTGTGAGATGCTTTAAACTTCTCATTCATGGCTGATATCACTGAGAGACGACTGCATTGCTTTTGACCAGGAAACTTATATAACAACATTCATTAAGTTCTCTTGGGATTTTTTAAGCAAAAGGACAAAACATTGTTTAGAACTTCTAAAATATCCCATATGTCCTTGGTAGGAGAGAAATTAGATTTTCGTTTTGCTCAAATTTTTTAGAATATACTTGAGAAGGCTGCAAAACAAAACAATACAAAAACCTCATTGGTGAACTTCAAATTTTAACATCATGTCCTTGGGGAGAAAGGATATTTCATTAATTATAAACATGAGATAATATCTAATATCCCAGAGAACTTCAGTTTTATCACTTATAGCATAGCTTTATCCACATGGTATAATGGGGTTTGAAACTATCTCAGAATTAACAATTTCAGAATTTTAGTAAACAATTTAAGAAAGAATAATAGAGACTCTTACAAAGACATTTTTTATGACAAAGTAGGGTTGTTTGTTCACTTGAAGTATTGCACTGTTAAATACAATGTTTATCCTTTTCTGTCTCAACAAATCTCAAGGGAAATCTAGCATTCTTGAAGAGATGTTACATTTAGTCTGTTTATATCTACAGCTATGAGTACCAAGATGTACAGTAAAGATTTGATTCACCATTGTTTATGAAGGAGCCTGTTGTTGTTGTTAGGTACCATTGAGTTGAATATGACTCATAATGACCCTATGAACAGCAGATCTGAACCCCATCCTAGCCTGTTCTGTCTTCACACTTCCTGACAAACTATAACCCTTTGCAACAGTCACTGTATCAATCCACCTGGCTGATGATCAGTGGGAGACTCATCAATAACATTGATGATTATGCATATGGCATAACTTTACTTGTTGAAAGTGAGGAGCAGGACTTGAAACATTTGTTGCAAAAGATCAAGGAATGCAGCCTTCAATATGGATGAATGAGCATAGGAGATAATAAATGGGGGAAAGTTTCCGTGTTGCTCTGGTTAGGGGCCATAAAATTGAGTACGATTCACAGTGACTTTATGAACAGCTGACCTGAACTTTGCTGTCCTATCCTGTACCATCTTTATAATCTTTGACGAACGAGAGCCCATTGCTGAAGTCACAGGTTCAATCCATCTTGTTGAGGGTCTAGGGGGTTCTCTGTGTGGATTATAATAGATTATGTCTAACAATGAGAAGAATGGAAATCCAAGAACACTTACTTGTTCTCATGTGAAACTTATGCCTAGACAAATAAACTGCTGTGTGAATATAGCAAGAGAATACTACATGGTGTAAAATTAAGAAAGATGTGCATCAGAGTTTGTCTTTCTCCATATCTATTAAATTTGTATGCTGAGCAAATTCTTTGAGAAGCTGGGCTCTAGGAAGAAGAATGTTGCATCAGAATTGGTGGATGACTCACCAATAACCTATCTTATGCAGAAGACACAATCTTGCTTGCTGCAAATGAGGAGGTCTGGAACTGCTTGCTGTAGAAGATCAAATAATACAACCTTCAAAATGGATTGCATCACAATGTCAAGAAAACAAAAATTCTTACCGCTGGACCGATAGGCAACATAGTGGTAGATGGAGAAAAGATTGAAACTGTCAATGACTTATTTTACTTGGATCTACAATCAAAGTCCTTGGTACCAGAAGTCAGGAGATCAGGAGATGTATTGCAGTGGGAAAGTTTGCTGTCAGGGACCTCTCCAAATTATCAAAGAATAATGATGTCAGTTTGAGGACCAAGGTGTACCTGTTTCAGGCCATGGTCTTTTCAATAACTTGCCATGCATCTGATAGCTGAACAAGGATGACAGAGGAAGAATTGATGATGGTAGAGAAGAGGCTTTAAGACCCCAGACTGCTGAAAGAACGAACAGATTTGTCTTGGAGAAGGTGCATCTAGAATATTCCTCGGAGGCTAAGGTAACAAAACTTCATCTCATATACTTTGGTCATGTTGTCAGGAGAGGCTATTCTTAGAGAGGGACACCATGCTTGGAAAGTTAAAAGGTTAGGGTTAGGATGGAGGGAAGACCAGATGGATTGACAGAGTGGCTGCAGCAATGAACTCAAAGTTTGCCAAAGATTGTAAGAATGGCACAGGATAGGACAGGGGTCAGATCTGTTGTTCACAACAACTATTTGAATTGCAACAGTTTCTCTGCTGTTGTTTTTATGCACCATGGAGTCACCTGCAACCTACAGCAACGTTATGTACACCAGCTCTGAACTCTGCCCTGTCCTGAGTCAGTCTTACTAATTACAACACACTCTAAGCCCCATTGCTCCAGTTACTGTATAAATTAATCTCATCTGGGATCTTCCTCTCCTATGCTGTCCCTCCACCTTTCTGAGCATGATATCCTTCTCCTGGTCACATGCCCAAAGTATATGAGATGGAGCATGACATTGGCAATGTTATTTTAAAATAAAACAAAAACAAATCCACACACAAAACAAACTCATTATCATCAAGTTGGAACTTATTCCGAGCTGACCCTCCAGTGAGTTTTCAGAAGGTGTAAAGGGAAGAGATTGATCATCTTTCTCCCACAGAGCTGCTGGTGAATTTGCATAGCCAGAGAGTTACCACTTTGAGATAGCAGCTCAACTCCCCACGGATGAGGCCTTCAGAACTCACTATTAAGTATTGAAGTTATTGTTGTTAGGTGCCCTGGCATCGAGTACGACTCATAGTGACCCTATGAACAACAGATCTGCAGCTTGCCCAATCCTGCAACATCCTCATGATCTCTGATATACTTGAGCCCATTGCTACAGTCATTGTGTCAATTCACCTCCCTGACAGTCCTCTTTCATGGACACTCTACCTTTCCAAATATGATGATGTTTTCCAAGAGCCGGCCACTCCTGCAACACGCCCAAAATATGTAAGACAAAACTTCACCATCTTCACCTTCAAGAAGTATCCTGGTTGTGCTCTCTTTAAAACATACTTGTTTATGCTCTTGGCAGTCCATTGGATGGTTGGTACTCTTATCAAAGATCACAACTCAAAGGCATTGTTTCTTCTCTCATCCTTATTCATTGTCCAACTTTCAGATACTGAGCAAGTAATTGAAAAGGCCATGACTTGAATCAGATGTACCTTAGGCCTTAAACTAACGTCATTGATCCTTGGAAATTTGGGAAGGTCCTTCACAGATTTTTTTCACATGAGTACAGTGTTAGTCATAATTTTTATGAACCACAGAATCAAATGCCTTTGCCTAGACAGAAACAAACAAAAAAGATTCTTCTAGTACTGATGCCTTTGAGCTATAGTATTGGAGAAGAGTATTGACTATACCATGGACCAGTAAGAGAATGAACAAGTTCGTCCTGGGTTAAACCAGGGTGCACCTTGGAGGCAAGGATTCTGAAGCTTTGTCTTACATACTTTGGACATGTTGCAAGGAGGGACTAGTCCTTGGAGAAGGATGTCATACTTGGGAGGGTGGAGGGACAGCGCCGGAGAGGAAGACTTTCTATAAGGTGGATTGATTCAGTGACTAGGGTAATAGGGGTACATGTATCAGAGACAATAAGACTGGCATAGGACAGAGCAAGGTTTATGGCTGTTGTCCATAGGGTCACTATGAGTTGCAGGTTACTCGATGGCACATAACAACAACATTCTCTGCTTTCAGTCAAAATCTGACATCAGCAATTATATCCCTAGTGTGATGGCCTCTTTTGAATCCAGTGTGAGCTTCTGGAAATTTTCTATTGATACAGTGTTTTAGCCCTTTTTTTATACAATCTTCAGCAAGATTTCACTTGAATGTGACATTGTTATTGTTCAATAATTTCCACATCCTGTTGGAATTTCATTTTTGGAATTTGTTCCCATTCCCAAGAAAGATGATCCAATTTTATCAAGTACATAGGATAAAATTAATATATGAGGTTTGAGAATTTATGCTAATTTTTCATCCTTTGAAAAGGTCTTTCTAAGTAAAATTTGCCATAAATTATTTCCTAATTACTTTGCATTATTTCAAATGTCCAAGAGAATCTCATAAAATTTAGTAAACTGAAGATGTCTTGAAAAATTAAACTTCTGGGCCATGACTTGCAGGATTGATGGTAGGTGTTCAGTTTTAATTTTAACAGGCAGAAAACTGGTGTGTAGAAGTCAGGCAATGTAATTGTGTATTGAGCACAATATTTAACAAAAGTATTCTTTGGAATTTTAAAATCTGTGATTATAAGATATATTGGCTTATAAATTTTCTTTCATATAATGCCTTTATAGAGCACAAGGTCACTCTAGTGGTCTAGCCAGTAAGGAATTGCACTACTAACCCAAAGGTGGTTGTTGTTGTTGTGTACCATCAAGTCAGAACCAACCCATAGCTGATGCCCCAGTGGGCTTTCAGAGGCAGTTAATCGCATGGGAGGAGATTGCTCATCATTCCCCTGCAACCCAAAGTTAGGTAGCTCAAATTTATCAACATCTGCAATGGGAAAAGGCGAGAAGTCTCTTCCCATGAGATCTATAGCCTCCATAAACCCATGATAAGGTCAACTATGAGTTAGTTATGACTCCATGGCACAAAGTCACATCAACATAGCGCCTTTGGAAAGTTTTGGTACCTAAGTTATACAACCTCGTTAAACAAACTGGTATTTGCTCTTTCTCTAATCTTTACAATAGTTAATTTCTGATTTAAATATTTCTGAGTACCCTGATAGAGCTATACTTTAAGCTTTGGGTGGCTAATTGAGAGTTCAGCTCTTTGAACCTACTTGTTCTGCACAAGCAGTCTTCTCTCTTTACAAAGCATGGCCTCAGAACCCCTTTGGAGCACGTCTACCCTGTCCTATAGGGTAGTTATGGGTTAGAATAGACTTTGTGACAGTACATTTAGTGGTTTTAAGTAACTAAGAATCAGAAAAATATCTCTGATAAGAATTTTGTAAAAATATGAACACATAAAAAATATGAACACATAATTCCTTTAAGGTCACAGTTAAAGAAAGTGGAAGAAATAGTCAAAGAATTTCTATCAGTGTAATAACAAACAGAAGTAGCCCTTTCAAAACATCTTTTCCTAAACAAGATATTTCTTTTAATCAATTTCTTGAATGTATACTCATGAGATCCCTAAAATGGATAGGGTTTTTTTAATTTTCCATATAACTTTATAAGAACATGTCCTATATTTTGGATAATAAATAATCAAAAGAGGAGTTTTATTACTTGAAAAAAATACTTTCAATTCTGCTTGTTTTGTTGGAGGAAAAATAGTTCACTGTTGGTATATACAGTGTTAATTTGGCTAAGATGTAACTATGTTGTTTTAATTTTCTTGTGTAATGGTGATTATAGTTGGCCAAAATAAGAATAGTCATCATATTTGAAAGGCAGAATTATAGTGGCATTCATTATTTTATGAAAGTTATCATACATATATGTATTTTTAAAAAAGCAACAACAAAAAATAAAACAAACACAAAAGAAGGCTCAGATAAATAATAATTGACACAAAGGTGATAACTAGCTCCTACTTATTCTTGCATACCCCTCTCCACATTTGATCTCTTCTCAGCTGTCATTACCACTGAGCGAAGATAGCTAGATCCTCCAGCAAA
>NW_006399794.1:10131200-10146261 GCF_000299155.1 Elephantulus edwardii
CTCAACTTCTAGCAGTTCTCTGTTGATGCGGTTTTCCAGTCGTTTTTGGATAATCTTCAGCAGAATCTTGCTTGCATGTGATTATCAAACACTAGGCTGCACATTTACGGAAGTTCTTGCTCTGAAGAGGCACCATTTGTTTTCTATACTTTTCTCCTTATCTTTGTTTAGTTCCATTTTAGTATTCTGAGCACACTCAATTTCATAGATAACCTTCATGTTCTGATTTCTTCAGCTGGAAGGGTTTCAGGGGATGTAGTTGACAGCTCTTCTCTAATAACTACATTTTCCAGATTTTTCTTTAAGTTTCTTTTAGGTTTATTACATACATCTTTATCACTCATCTCCTACTATGAAAGATCAAAAGACAATTCTATCACTAAAACATTGTATGGGCTGTCTTAAAGAGTTTTGTCATGGTTTCCATTTGCAGGAGGTGTGTTATGGTGAGAAAATGTACCATATAATTGTTATCAGTGAATTAAATGAGTGTGACTGGAAAATCATGGGCCAGATGGTAGAATTGCTAGACATAAATGAGAATAATTAACCCAATGAACGGCAGCAGATTCTAAGTAGTAACCAGATTGGTTTAATCTGCAGTGATCTAATATGCTATTGTCATGTAATGGTTAGATAATTCAAAATAACCTATAGATAAAAATGTTAAAATCTGAAAGCAAATTTATCAAGTTGGCTGAATATAGGATCACATATAAGATTCAATTGTTTACATATTTCATAATGTGATTTTTCTCCCAAAGAATATATTTTTCAATTCTCATATTGCATATGACATTGTGCTGGCTAAAAAAAAAAAAAAAAAAAAGTAAAAATCAAGAGTGTGCACCAAAATAATTAATAATGAAATTCCAAAATTATTTTATGCCTAAACATACTTTGTTTTACCTATAGAAGTTTAGGTCCTCAGAAATTTTAGACTAGGATGGCAGACTAGATTTTGTCATTCCTAGAAAGAGATCTTAAACTATAATAGCTTAGCTTATGGTAGTCACTGATTCCCAAATCTCTCTTTACTCATGCTTTTTTTTTTAAATACACTTGGGAAATACTTTTCCCCCCCCTGAGATCACTCAAGAGAACAATTAAGCTTTCCAAACTCCACTTCTGAATATATATATTTGTTCACAGAAGTGGCTACATACATAAAATGGAAATGTCCTTTTTTCTACCTTCCCCCGCCGGTCTCAGTATAACAGATCATCTATATCTCTGGCCGGACCAAGAGCATCCCACAGATGTGAATATGACTTAATTTGTAAACCTTTGTAGTTTCTGAAGACATCCCAGTAGCTTTCAATGTGAGCATATTTCTGAAATTAGTGTGGTTATTTCTATTAGAGGGATTATATGTAGTTTTGTTAGCTGGCACAGGTGGATAATAAACAATAGAGTTGTTAGATAGGGTTATTCTTTGAAACTTTTAAAAATATGCAATGTCTTACCATAATGCTGTTTTTATATATTGACTTCTTTTATCAACTTTTTCTTTGGGTAAAAGTTCATATTTCAACTACTTCAGTACTTGATGGTGCTCTTAAGATATATAATCACTTTTAGAGAAAAAGAAATTTCTCTTGTGATTGGGAAAAAGAAGAGAGTGATGACACCTTTTCCATAATTTTCTGTAATATACTATTCCTACTATTATCTACGCTTTGCATCATAGTTATAATTGAAGTAATTTTCAGTTCATGAGACCCTAGAGCTCATTTACTCAGTTCTCTTCCTTAAAATAAATAAATGTATAAAGAGATAAAATTTTGCCAATGATATGTGTAAAGAAAGCATAACCAATTACACTCAACCTTAAATTCCCAACTGGGACACTTCTGAAGTGATAGACAGTTCTCATTTCTTCTTTATCCAGTAAGGACTACCGATTTCAACTTTGATATTTTGCATTTAAATAGCCTATTTCTCTCTCTCCCACTGGGACCTTTTATAGATGTCTAACCCCTTAATGTGCTATTTCTAGTTTTCCAAACCAGTATAGGCTCCTTCTTCAGATTTATGCATCGTATTTGCTTCAATTCTTTGATCACTACTTTGTCCTTATCTCTGTTCCTGTGCTAGCTAGTATTTTATCCTGGTTTGTTCTCCCACAATGGGTTTTTAATTATAAAAAAAATCGATATTGAAAATCCATTTTTAAGTTTTATTCTAGGAATAATAAATTACCTTTGGCTGTCATACAAACTGAGAAAAATCCAATAGTATAGCTCTGTGAAGTTATGAAATTTGTTAGCGTTATAGGCCATATTCTAAATGAACTGTAAACTACCTTAGTTCTTATTGGACTATTTATTTGCCTCTCTAGAGTGGCATCATCCACTTCCTAAATAACATGCCTCCAGAAACTCTATGAACTCTGATAAATGCCGATACCTGTAGAGGGACTTCAGGCCCTTTGTTCATCGGGTTGCTATGAGTAGTGCTCGACTCGAAGGCAACCAACAAAAACAACAACAACTTTAGAAAGGTAGTAACATGTCATGAGTTATTGAATTTTCAGTGATTCTTCACCATCTATATTTTGTAATATTTATTTAAAGATCAAAGGGACTAATAGATGGCTTTTTCTCTATGTTGTTCATTATTTATTTTTATTGTTACTTATTCACAGAAAAAATAAATGGCGACTACATGCACAACAAAACATACATTAATTCCACAATTTCTATTTGTACAATTTAGTGACATCAATTACATTTTTGAGATGTACAACCATTCTCACTTTCCTTTTCTGGGTTATTTCTCACCACTAACTTAAACTTACTGCCCTTTAAGGTTCTTGTCACTTTGATACCCTCTAGATGAGCCTTAATAGAGCATGATAGCATAATATATTCTTTACTTTGGTTAAACTATGATTTAGTTCTTATTCTGTAATAAAATGTTTGTTGTTGTTGTTAGGTCCTGTTATGTTGATTTCAACTCATAGTGATACTAGGTAACAGAGAAATACTGCTCCACAAAGGTCCACCAGGCTGCAATCTCTATCGAAGCAAAGCGCCACAGCCCTCTCCAGTGGAGCTGCTGATGGTCTCAAACCACTGAGTCCTCAACTAGCAGCAGAACACATGAGCATTATGCCACCTGGACTCCTGATAAAATGCTTCCTCCTGGCTTCTAGTGCTGAAGTTCAGGCTATGGTTCAAGACCACCGAGAGATGGCCTTTTGATAATGTTGGCAAAATAGGTGCTTTTTTTTTTTCACATTTAGGACCATTCTGTGATTTTACTTAATGACAGCTATTGACACAAAGGAGCAAATTCTTAATTTTCTGTATTTAAGTGATTTACTACATGCTGGAAGCTGGAAGTTTAAGTTAAAACCAAATTGAAATTGTCATCAGTCAGTAAGTCAACAAAGTAAGACTGTGGAAAGGGCACAAGGAAGATTTTTAACATTTTAGGATTTTAACACCTTTGACTAAGGTGACGAGCACCTAGAAGACTATGAACATTCACTCTTGGTCATCCAGTTATTCAGCTGAGTCATGGAAATGACTGATAAAAAGTCCTACCCACACACATCCACTAGATTTTGGAAATTAACCATGAAAATCTAATGGCTGAGGCATGGATACAAATAGTCGCTGCCATGTAGTCATTATTAGAAAGCATGGTTATTAATCCAGAAGAAAAATTAAATTCTGCATTGTGGATATAATCCTGCTTCTCAGTTACTTTGAAGCTTTTTTCTTCTGCTTACAGAGATGTTTTTGTAACTTTTCTACCGTGAACTTCCAACAGTCACTATGTCATTTTTAAACAATAGTAAACTAACCCCCACTTCATTCGTTCTAAATGGTATCCCCGGGCTGGAAGAAGTGCATTTGTGGATCTCTTTCCCCCTGTGTATCATGTACAGCATTGCCCTTACAGGGAACTTTGGTCTTATGTACCTCATCTACTCTGAGGAAGTCTTACACAGGCCTATGTATATCTTTCTAGCCCTTCTGTCCTTCACAGATGTGCTCATGTGCACCAGTACACTTCCAAATACTCTCTGCATATTGTGGTTCAACCTCAAGGAAATTAATTTTAATGCTTGCCTGTCCCAGATGTTCTTTGTTCACACCTTCACTGGGATGGAGTCAGGGGTACTAATGTTGATGGCCCTGGACCGCTATGTGGCCATCTGTTACCCCTTGCGTTATGCCACTATCCTTACTAATTCAGTCATTGCTAAGGCTGGGCTCCTTACTTTTCTTAGAGGTGTCATGCTTGTTATACCTTTCACTTTTCTCACAAAGCGCCTACCATACTGCAGAGGCAACGTCATACCCCACACCTACTGTGACCACATGTCTGTGGCCAAGATATCTTGTGGCAATGTCAAGGTCAATGCTATCTATGGTTTGATGGTTGCTCTTCTAATTGGAGGTTTTGATATCTTGTGCATCACAATTTCCTACACCATGATTCTTCGAGCAGTTGTGAGTCTGTCATCACCAGACGCTCGACAGAAGGCCTTCAGCACCTGCACTGCCCATATCTGTGCCATCGTTATCACCTATGTTCCAGCTTTCTTCACCTTCTTTACACATCGCTTTGGAGGACACACCATTCCACCCCATATCCACATTATCATGGCAAACCTCTATCTACTCATGCCTCCCACAATGAACCCTATTGTATATGAAGTAAAAACAAAGCAGATTCGAGAATGTGTCATTAGGTTCCTGTTGAAGGGAAAGGATATTTCTTCTCATAACATTTAAATACGTGACTGAGAAATTGATGTTTCATCAGTCAGGTTAAGATCACCAAGTCAATAGGAAAGCAACCAAAGGATGCTAGTTATTAAGCTGCATAAAATATTTTAATTTGACATAGATAATTCAGCCTGTTTTGAAAGGGTACCATCATGTTCATCAATGCAAGTAAAGTTTTGTTTTTTTCTAAAATTCTCAATTCAAAATCTCTTTATCTCTAGGAGACTTCAAAGTACATTGCATTTAATAATTAGGGATATCTCGGTCTTTGAGCTCTGGTGGCCTAGTGACAAGAAGCTGTGCTGCAATCAATTCCAAAGACACATGGCTCAAGACCACTAGCTTCTTCATGGAAGAAGAATGGGCAGTCTCCTGCTGTGTGATTAACATCCTCTGAAAACCCACTGGAGGGTCAACCTTGGGTGGCTTCTGACTCTACAGTTCACCACAACATAACTGTCTTGAATGATAATTCTGATGTGTTGGCTGGCTCACTAGAACTGGAATTGAACTCTCTTTTTAATTTCTATAACAACATATGTTAACATATTGAAGCAAAGAAACAAAACTGTTTTGAGGGAAGTACAACCAGGATACCCCTTGAAGGGCATGTTGAAAAAAGGAAAAGGAAGTCCTTGGAAAATATATGATGCTGGGAAAAGGAGATGGTCAGGGAGAGAGAAGACCCTGCCCAAGATGGGGTTGGTACAGTGACTACGATGAGCTTGAAGATGACAGAGACTAAGAGGACGGTGAGGGATAGAGTAAAAGTTATATATGTTGCTTATTGGGCCGCTATAAGTGGTAGCCAACTTGATGCTACAACAACAACAACAAAATCCATGAACTATTTTTCATCTATTTGTGTGCTAATTGATCTCTGCAATCTCTTGACAAATCCATTCTGAGCTCATCCTAGTTTATAAAGTTCTGATCTACTTTTTGTATGTTTTGTTAATCATCTACACATTAGCAAAACATACACATGTTCACAAAAAAAGACTTGTAAAATTTGTTACTAGCAAAATATTTAGAATGTAGAAATAGCCCAAACATCCATCACTAGCAGACTGCATAAAATAATTGTAATATATTAAAATATGATGCTGAACAAATAGGCATGCTGTATACTTTCATCTTTATAAAGTTCAAAATAGGCAAAACTAACGTATGATGTTTAAAAAAATCACATGAATGTTTGCCTTTGAGAGTTAGATAACAATAATGATTGGACAGAGTGTAAAGAGTTCTTCTAAGTTTTTTTTCTATGATTTATCATTAGATGACGTGATATATCCAATGAAGCTGTAGTAAAGCTGTTAAGATTGAGTCTGTTTTCTACATTCATATTCTATTCAATAAAGTACTTACTTTAAATAATATATCTGAAACACACTTTGACCTCTCTAACTTGTGAAACAAGACTCTTCTCTCTCACCTATATCATCTGTTCCCAAGTTTACAAAATGTATTTTAGATTTTTTGAGAAGTATACTAAATTTAACATAAATAATATGTATTTGTATAAAATATTTTAACAACATATTAACATGACAACTGTATAATAAAAAAAACCCTCTTGTATCTTTGAACTATCCTTCTACTAATTTCTTTTGAGAGACAATGTGTGTGTTAGTTTTCTTACAGTGCTTGCTCCTTTTACTCCAGTCTATCCTTGCCTCCGGAGACTCTATGAACGTGGAGATAGAGGAAAGTTACACAAATGCTCAGGTCTTTCATTCACAGGGTCACTACGAGTCATCTACAACTCGAGGGCGCTTAGCAACAACAACAAACATGCTTGATTTAACCCAATTGTTACCTGTCTGCTGTTTCTTCAAAACAGTGTTAATGATTTCCTTTACTGACTACTCTCTACTTCAATGTTAGCTACATCTTTAATTTTTGGTTAACATTATATTCCAAAATAAAGGATAATTCCAGGAGGTCACATATCTATCAGAATTGTCTTTTTTTAAAAAAAAAAAAATCCTGTATTTTTTTAAAAAAATATGTGAGCTATAAATATTTATAAGAGGAGACTGCCCATCTTTCTCCTGGAGAGCAGCTGCTAAATTAAAATCACCATCCTTTCAGTTAGTAGCACAATGCATCAAATACTATGCCACCAGGGCTCGTGCTGATGAACCTCTGAAAACTTTTGAAGACAAAGACAAAATTAAGCATGAAATGCACACACACACACACACACACACACACACACAAACTCAAGCTACATGTAAAGTGATACAAAAGGATATCTACCAACATCTGCAAAATATTGATGCTGGAATATAAAGTCGCAGTGTTTTTTATATTTTCAGACTGGACGTTTATATACATTATAGTATTAATAATAGTAAAAATAGTGAAGATATATTAAAATTAAAGAAATTTAAATTACATAATAACTTTTCTACATAAGTTATTTGAGGATATACTCAGGAAAAATGAGGTAATAGATTTAGCTGGAGATATAGGAGTTAGTAATATTGGTTTCAGGAAAGGTAATAAAGATACCCACAGTCCTGGAGCTACTGCAAAAGTGCATTAACCTGATCAAAGAAGGCTCAAAATAGGGAGAAAAATGGCTTTATATATTAGAACCACTGCCACCTGTCTGTCAGTTTGTTGTAGTGTAGTGGTTTGCATGTTGTTATGATGCTGGAAACTATGTCATCGATATTTTAATAACTATATGGAAACAGAAATGGTATCCACTTCCTAAACAACATGCCTCCAGAAATTCCATGAACTTTGATAAATGTCAATAGTTACAGAAAGGCTTTAGGCCTTTTGTTCATAGGGTTGCTATCAGTCGTACTCAAAGACAACAACAACAATAACATTAGGGTCACTCATGATGAGTCGATTTTAGTAGTTTCCAGACTAGGAAGAAAGGTCTAGGGATCTAAAAATTAATCCGTGAAGAACCTGTGGATTACAACAAAATATTGTCCAAGATGGCACTGGAAGATGAGTGACCTGATTTGGAAAGCACTCAAAATACACAGTAGTGCAGCAATGGATTTAAAAACTCCAAGGACTCTGAGGGCAATGTAAGGCTAGGTAACATTTTGTTCTGTTGTACATGTGATCATGAGTCAAAACCCATTCAACAACAACTGGTAATTTGTTAAAAACTACTTCAGGGGATTTAAAAATAATGTGAAAACAATGCAAGAGAAACAATTCCAGGATTGACAGAGACTAGTTACTCCTAGCAAGTCTCCCTGAAAAGAACCACACATATAATTACCGTTGTTCAAAATACAGATAGAAATGTTTTTGTGCAACTGTTCCAGGGGAAATTCTGGCAATATAAATAATTTAAAAATTGTTTCATTTTGATGCAACACTTCCATATCTATAGATTTCCCTATGGAATTAACATGACTATATTAATATTTATTGTAATATTTATTATGATATCATAAAAATGGCATATTTGGTGGGTGGGGCAAAGGAAATGGGAAGGAACTTTCTGAAAAATAATGTATTCAAACTTTGTAAATAAATCAGAGTAATATAAAGAAATTTAAATGACGTATTGTAAAAAAACCCTTAATATCCTAAATTAAAGGACCAACTGTGTAAAAGAATGATTTTACCATGTAGTAGAATATTATGCTAACTTTGGAAGTCATCTTATTATTGATGGAATATTATGGAATATTCATGATATGTTTTTAAAGGGGACAAAGCACTATGGAATTGTCTGTGAATTATGATCCTGATTTTTCAAAAAATCACTGCAATAAAAAACCCCAACAAAATCGTAATTTCAAGTATTGCTGAGTGCATAGAGAACATGACACTTGAATCAATGACCATTTACTGTTTCGTAAGTCAGTATAATAAACGACTAAAAATTTATTTTAAATTCTGCACATATCTAAATCTTGGCTTTATTTTCAATTGTTTTAGAACAAATTTCCAACTTCTGGTTGAAATAGCTATCTGGCATGGGACTTCTTTTCTGGATAATCTTCTTTGAGGTTCAAACATTATAAAGGCAACTTATCCCCAAAAACATATAAAACCTAACATCCTATTTTCCCTTAGAGCCCTATGACCTCTGGGAATGCCACAGTCTTGATAAGACTTAAGAGAATTTAGGACCCCTGAGGATTTCAGAGATTATGCCTTTTTCCTTGGGAAATCAAGTGAGCTAAGTACTTCTGACTCAAGGTCTATAAGGTGAAAATAAGGTGCCCCTGGCATCACATGCACTCTGTGTCCCAGCACTGGAATGACCACTCTGCACATTCTTTTGTGTCTGGAATCCCTTTGTGGGTAAGGATGCTATCTGTCTTCCCAACATCTTTTGTATGGCAAAGTCTAAAATTGTCTCTGTCTGCTTGTGTCATTACAGGAACCAGGATGGTATTCTATAGAGATATGACTTGTAACATATATGTGTTCTTGTTTAGGTAAAAACAAGTTCACAATAGACACATTCACAATATTCTTCATAATATTAAGAACTCTCAGTTTCCTTTTTATTCATTTCTTTTCAAGGATAAGATGTGTGACCAGAGAAAGAGAAATAGGTAATAAAAAGTCTGAATACATGGAAAAATGAATAAAGTCCATCTTTCTCACAAGATCTGTGGTTAGTTGATCCAGCTCCAATTTTGAATATGCTGGTTTATTTGTTTGCCCCACTTACTTAATTAGGTAATGCTTTCATTCATTAGGTAAAGATAGGGGGAAGATTTATTTTATCTATACATTTAAACACTCTAAAAGTTTACAAGTCAGAAAAGAGGTAAGATAAGTATACAAATAATTCTTCTAGAAGGCCCTGTTTTTGTTATTATGTATGCCATCAAATTGAGATTCATAGCAACCCTATATAAAACAACTCCTAACCCTGCCCTATCCTGAGCTAGTTTCACTGTCTCCAACACACCTACTACCATTATCTCAGTTACTGTGTCAATCCATCTCATCCTGGGTCTTCCGCAGGAGTGCTGTCCCTCCATCCTTACAAGCATGATGCCCTTCTCCAAGGAATGGTCCCTCTCGGTGACATGCCCAAAGTATGTGAGACAGAGCTTCACAATCCAAGCTCCACGGAGCAGCTTGACTTCACCCTCTCCAAGACAGACTTGATTGTTCTTTTGACAGTCCATGGTATGTTCAGTACTTTTCTCCAGCACTACAGCTTAAAGGCATCAATAATTCTTCTGTCATCCTTATTTATTTGCAGCTTTCTGATATGTAGCAAGAAATTGCAAAGAACATGGCCTGGATCAGATGTGCTCTAGTCTCTAGACTGAATGGTTGCTCTTTAGTCCTCTGGAGAGCTTCCTGACAGAAGATTTTCCCAGTGCAATTCATTTTTTTATTTCCTAACTGCTGGTGCCAAGGTGTTGAAGTTGCCATTATTATGAGAAAGGGAAATGGTATGAAGGGAGAATCAGTAAACTTCCCTACTAATAGATAACTAGAAATTTACTTTAGGGAGAGAAGCATGTGCTTCACCAGTGTTTTGTGTTATGAATCACAAGCATCACTTATTTCTGGATAAACCATTGAACACACTGTCTTAAAAGTGGTTATGACAACAATGAATTGAAAGACTCATGAGAATATTAATAAGGTTTTTTTTGAAAATATTAATATGTTCACAAATTAATTTAACTAGTATCTGGTAACTAAACACAATGAAATAGCACTATTTTTAGCTGTTATTGTTAGATGCCCTGCGTACAACTCGTAGCAACCCTATGAATGACAACTCTGAGCCCTGTTTGATACTGTGCCATCCTCATCATCTCTGACACACTTGTGCTCATTGCTGCAGTCACTGTATCAATCTCACTGAGAGTCTTCCTCCCTTTCATTGACCTTCCACCTTTCCGAGCATGATGGCCCTTTCTGAGGCATAACCTCTCCTAGAATCATGCCAAAAATATATGAGATGTAAAAGAACTTCTGGTGGTTTTCTCCTAGTCATCTAAGTAAGTTAAATATTTGCATTTATAAGAAAGCTGATTATTTATGTTCATGGTAAATCTAAAAGTTCTGGAGTTGAGGCATAGAGGGATTCTGCTCAGCACTAAAATGTACATTGTTTTGCACATTGTAGATGGAAAACGGAATTTTGTCTTCGTTTAGTGTTATACAATTAAGCTATTCTGCTTAATGATAGAATTTCATGCCATTAAAGAACTGAATCTGATATTTCTGGGAAAAAAATGAAGATAAAACAATTCTAGAGAATAAAGACCTCACTCTTCTTTATTGAGCTCTTTCCTGACTTTTCTCTCAAGGGAATTCTGGTAAGGATTGTTTCAATGGGTGATAAGATTTTACGTGGTTGTTCTGTTCTCAGGATTCTCTTTTTAAAAAATCCTCTCATAAGTCACTGTGGCTCAGTGGTAAGGAATTGTGCTTCCAAGCCAAAAGATTGTGATCTGAATCCATCAGCTGTTCCTTGGGAGAAATATGGACAATCTCCTCCTATGAGGTTTACTGCCTCTGGAAACCCATTGACGGTTCCATTATGAATTGATTCTGACATGATGGTGCACCACCCCAACAAGGCCATCACTAGATAAACATAATATGGAAATTAAATGGAAGGGAAAGAAAGCAAGAATAAGCTTTCCTAGCTCTTATACAGTGTCTGAGTCATCTTAATTTTTCTGGAGATTGAAGTCAAGATATAACCCAAAGGGATTTCTTTTCTGTTTTGGATAGCCAGAGGCAACTATGGGTGCCGCACACTCTTTGTGTCAAATGGCTGCCCAGTGTGGGATGAAGAAACAACAGAAGAAGCAACAGGAATACCATTAATCTCTGTCCTTTCCATGAAATAATGAAGCTTTAGACGTCTGAATCAGGTAATGGAATCTCCTGTTGTCAAGGAGGGAAGAAGAGCTGGAATTGATGTTGGGGGAGAAGAGATGACATAGCATGTCTTGATGTGAAATGCTGGGTATTGTTTTAGTTGCAGTGTGTTGTTATATCTGTTTCATTGAAAGATGGTCATGTAAAAATCCCACTTTAGTCATTATTTAATTTCATCACAATCCTAGATTCTTTTATCCACTTTTTCTGAACCACAGAAAAAAGTGAACAGAGAGATAGAATAAGTGTGGATGTCAGTTATGAATTGGTTCTGACTCAATGGCATGTAACAGCAGTAACATATATGATATCATATACAGAGAGAAGCTTTGGTGGATTATTCCTCAGCAAGTTGTGCTGCTAACCTGAAGGCAAAGCCTCTCTGTTGGTTTAAATCCAGTGACTCTGTGGGAGAAAGATAGGCAATCTCCTCCTGTGCAATTCACAACCTCTGAAAATTTGCTAGAGGGTCAGCTATGAGTCGGTTCCAGCTCAACAGCAATGAGTGTGAGATACCATATATGTTATATGTTTGGAGCTGTGGTGGCCTAGTAGCAAGAAGCTGTGCTGCAATCCCCAAGGCCTGCAGTTCGAGAGCACCAGCTGCTCCATGGGGAAAGGATGACAATCTCCTTCCATGTGATTAACTGCTTTTGAAAAGCTGCTATGGGGTCATCTATGGGTTGGTTCTGACTCTATAGTACACAAAAATATGTGTGTGTGTGTGTGTGTGTGTGTGTGTGTATCCTTGTAGTTTTATATGCATCTACATTTCTAGATATTATTATATCCAGTATACCAGAGTACATCCAGATGTAAAATATACTTCTAATTATATTTTAGAAATCTTTAAGGTAGGTATTATTAGTCTTGTATTATAGATAAACAATTGAAGCTTTAAGAGCAAAGTAAGTATCACCAGATCACACAAATAGTAGGGAAGGAACCTAAATGTAAATGTGGTTTCATTTGGCAAAAGTACTGATAGTCTTTTCATTGCATATTTCTACAAAATATTATTAAAATAAACCAATCTCAGACTATCTTTCACATGCACTCAGAAATTTCTGTCATAGAATATGTGCTTTCCCAATCAAGTTGGATAGCTAAAGACACCACATGGGTTTGTGATCTATGAACATTATTTCTGAGTATGTGATTTTTGACATTATGCAGTCTTTGTATCAGTTTCTTCTTTTTGTTGGCAGAAAATAACTTTATGATTGAGAAGTAAAAGTTAAACATAGGTTATTTAAAAACATTTCAATGTTTCCTAAAGTATACATTATTCTATAAATAGTGTATTTCATCATTATTGTTTTAAATTGTTTCTGCTAGTATGAATGTAATTTTATTATAAATTTAAGTTTGAAGGGGGCTCTGGTGGCTTAGAGGCAAGAAGCTGCACTGCAATCCCAGAAGTACATGGTCAAATCCATCAGATGCTCTGCTGGGGAAGGAGGGGCAATTTCCTCCTGTACCAGTTAGATCTGACTTGACAGTACACGCATACAAAATAATAAAATAAAATTAAAAAAAATAAGTTTGGAGTCACAAGGAGTTTCTGAATCAAACTTTTTGTATCTTAAATCTTTCTCTTTGTGTTACAGACTTCTGGAAAGAGAAAGAGATCTTCTGTTGATTTAACTATGCTGATGTTTAACATTTCACATTTGGCTCCAGAATATTTTATTCTTAATGGAATTTCTGGTCTGGAAAGAGTACAAATATGGATTTCTCTTCCTCTCTGTGAATGTATTTTGTCTCTCTCATGGGCAACCTTGGTCTTGTGTACCTCATTTGCTCTGAGGAATCCTTACATCGTCCAATGTGCTTCTTTTTGGCCATGCTCTCCCTCATTGATCTCTTCACTTGTACCACCACACTGCCCAATGTACTCAGCATCTTCTGGTTCAATCTCAAGAAAATGAACTTCACATCCATAGCCACTGGTGAGAGTCAGCGCCCAGAGCCATCAGGGGCTTTAAGCTCATTTCCCACTGCTGTGGTATGGACAGCTGAAACCCAGGCCCTGACAGGCACCTGGGGGGCGGGGGGGGGGGGGAAAAAAAAAAAAAAAGAAAATGAACTTCAATGCCTGCTTAGTTCAGATGTTCTTTGTCCATGGGTTCACAGGGGTGGAGTCTGGTGTCCTCATGCTCATGGCTTTGGACCACTATGTGGCCATTTGCTACCCATTGCGCTACGCTACTATACTCAGGAATCCCGTTATTGCCAAAGCTGGGCTTGCCACATTCCTCAGGGGTGTGATCCTGATGATTCCTTTCCCATTCTTAGTCAAACGGTTGCCCTTCGGCCAAAGCAATATTATCTCCCATACATACCGCAATCACATGTCTGTGGTAAAGTTATCCTGGTTGCTCTCCTGATTGGAGTGTTTGATATCTGCTGTATCTTTGTGTCTTATACTATGATCCTCCAAGCTGTGGTCAGCCTCTCATCAGCAGATGCTCGTCAAAAGGCCTTCAGCACCTGCACTGCTCACATATCGGCCATTATTATCACTTATGTTCCTGCATTCTTCACTTTCTTCACTTTCTTCACTTTCTTCACTTACATGTGTTTTGGGGGACACACCATACCCCCTTCCCTTCATATTATTGTGGCTAATCTATATCTACTTCTACCCCCAACTGTGAACCCCATTGTTTACGGAGTAAAGACAAAACAAATTCAGGACAGTGTCATGAAACTGTTCCATGGTGAGAAATTTGTAAGTTGACCTAAGACAACTGAAATTAGAAAGAAGAAAGACAAATAAAAGAAGATAATGACAGTGAAGAAGACAGTGGCTTTCCCTTAAGTTCTGTGTCATATACTTCATATCTCTGCCAGAGTGTGTTTCCTACAAAGATAGCACAGAAATGTACAGTTAATGCTAAATTTATACTTAGCTTAGTGTTTTCTTTTTCTTTCTCTTTCACTTGTTTTAATCAAGTTATTAATATGGATTTATTGCTACTTCCTTTTTATAAAACATTTTCCATATAAAACATTTTATTAACCAGTTCAGAGTAACTTTAAGTGTCTAGTCTTTGTTGATAAGTGTCTGTATAGATAATAAGTGATATTTTTCTAGCCTAGGCCAAGAATATAAACTTTTTGTTTATGGTTTAATTTTTAAAAATAAATTTTCTTTTGTATATTCAATTCATAAGATATCCAATGTCACCATAATTGCTAGTACTGACACACAAAACTTATTTATCCAAAGAAATAAGGTCACAGTGCAGGTGCTATTTGATACATACTGTGTTTTTCTTGGTTGAATGTTAGCTAACAGTGAAATAATTGATTGATTTTCATTACTTTATTCATGATACATTCATTCTTTATTCTATTTTTTTCACAAATAATAATTTTTATTTGTAATTATTAAAAGGCTGAATTTTAAACAGATTCTTGAACTGGTGGCTCATAACCATCAGCTCGTT
>NW_006399794.1:10146846-10180528 GCF_000299155.1 Elephantulus edwardii
AATTTTGGTTCCTTGAGTCCTTGTGACTAATGTCTTCCCAATATTTCTTATATTGAACATTGCTGGCGCCTTTACATTATACCAATCTTTCTTAGAAAATGGATCAACCACTTTCTTCTTGGCTCCTTTTTTGCCACCTTTTGTAAGGCGCTTGTTCTTGCCGACCGCCATGGTGGTGCCGAAGGAATGAAAAGGCTTTATTCTGTTTTTATAGCCTTGAAATATTTCTATCAGTTCAACTAAAGCTTAAAATAAAACTGGTCTCTTCTTTTCAGTTACCACATACACTGTGTTATCATAATACACATCATGACATGTATATTTACATGACTGGTTAGTTAAAACTACACTGTGTTTTCTTTGAAAGCACTGGATATATCCTTAGCTTTGTATTTGTAGATTCAACATAGTGTAATGTATGAGTTATGATTAAAATAAATATATATAAAATTGAATTTGACTTTTTTAGGGTCTATATTATTGTCAGTCTCCATCAAGTTGACAACTCATGATGACCTGACTTAGAATGACAAAGAATGAACTATTGCTCAGGCCGGTGCTATCACCATGGTCTTTAATAGGCTTGTGTTCTGTTGAGGCTATTGTATCAATCCATATCATTTGAGGTTTACTAGTTTTCACTGATCCTCTACTTTACCAAACATGATTTTTTTTTTTATTCTAGCAATCGATCTTTTCTGATGATGTGCCCAAAGTGAGCCCTATGTTTCTACCCTTAAAAAGATTACGAGTGATAAATGAGAACTCTCTTCCTACTCATATGTATTTGTACCCTAGTTTTGTTGGTAATTGTGTAAGTTTATGCTGGAACAGCACTAGGCTGGTGAGGTAATCATAGCAGACAGCCAGAGAACTTGGATATGGAGCTTGTTTAGCTTTATGTACATATTTAAATAACTGAAGTTGAAGACAAGAAGACTTATCTGCAATTGAACACTTCTGGAGTAGGATGTTGAGTTTTAAAATATTAGGCTTTCATCAGTAAAGATAGAGATGAATTTTAATATCTATTCTGATTGGATATCTTCTCTTTTGCTAAAGTAAAATTTAAATTTTTATCCTTAAGTCTATATGTTAGAATGTTATGGGGCAAATGTGGCTTATGCATTTGTTTAAGTAATCAGAAAAACATCTTAAAATAAAAATGTTAAGGAATGTAAGAGAATAAAGATCTAACATAACACTTTTAGTTTGAATTTGAATCATAAGTGCAATGAAACTAGTTTATGTAGAATCCAAATAGCAAGAAAAATAATGCGAAAATCTCAGAAAGCAGAATTTTAAGACATATATTTATTAATAAAATAACATTCTGGGTAATAACTGATATAAAATAATCCATTTTCAATACCCTAAATTACTAAAGATATGAGAAACTTGAATACTTTCACCAGCAAATTTTCCTATACTCAGATTAATGACTCCAAATCAAATAAAGGTTTTAAAATTTGACCAAAGCCCATATTCTTCTTTCTGGATTTATATGAGTAATATTTCTGATATATATAACCATAACAAAACTCTCTCCTATGCTTGAGTTGCTGAGAAAATGGTTCATCATTTCTCCAGAGTTATAATGCAAAAAATGATCAGGAATCTGAGTACTTTTTGTTCTTCCTTTAATGTAACTTTTAAATTAATCTCTTCATCTTCGGCATATCTCTTATTTTCCTTCTTTTTCCTTTTATATGTTATTCTTGCCTTTCTTTCCAAGTAGAAAAACACTGGTTTATTATCTCTGTATTTCTAATGATACATTTGATTGTTCTAGTTTGGTTTAAATTTGTCTGTTCTGTATTACAACCACATCTTACCTATTCAGCCAATTATGTGTCTGTAACTGAAGACATACTTTTAGAGTAAACTTAATTCCACTTCTTCCATAATATCTTTTTAAAACTTCTACTGAAGTTAGGATATCTTCAAATGAAACTATGCTATATTATTTAATGACTGAAAAACAAGAAGACTTGACTTTTCAAGGTTTATTTAGTTGGTAATAATATAGTACAGAAAGGCAGGTTGATCCATTGTGTCTAAGTCCTATTAGAACATGATTTATTTGTACTGGGAAGTAGAGTTTCACCAATAACCTAGGGCAAGTTGCTCATAACTTACCAGAAATCTACATTCCAGGAGGGATGAATATGCTTCAGATGGAGTTTAAATAAAAACATACTTTCTGTGTAAGTGACAGATAAAAATAAATTCATTAATACTAATTATATATGAAACGTAAAATTAAAGTTCTCAAAATAATTGTAGAGTAAAAGTACTAGAACATATAATGAAGGGTTTTAATAAATCTTCCTGGTCTCTCATTATTATCTTGTGTGTATTTTTCAAGGGAGTCTTCAGTGTAGTAAGTTACATATTTGACAGCTAACAGAAAATTTGGTGGTCTGAGTCCACAAGCTATTCACCATCAATTGTAGCAGTGAATTTGGCTGTACAATAAATTGATTTTAAGAAAAAAGAAAAAAGGAGGAATGAATTTACTCTATAGACTTTTACCTAAATCACAATAAAAATGAAACAGCAATAGTAATAAAACATTTGCTTTTTCCATTGTGAATATTCACTATTAGCAAATCTAACCAGAAATGCATAGGAATAAGTTTCATGGATGAGCCAGGGGGGTTCAAGTTTAGAAATATGTGCATTCCAATTAATTAAGAAAGCAAATGAAAACAATAGTAGAACTGAATCTGAAATGTATTTTATTATATTTCACTTATAACTTTTAAAAATAAATTTAAAATATAATTGAAGATAATTTTTATGATGAAATTATTATCTAGTTAAGAAATCAGAGAAAATGCTTCTTTAGTGAAGACATTAGAGGAACCTACAATGTCAATTTTTATTCATCAATGAAAAACTCTTTGAAGAATTATTTTGTTGCATTACGTAGGGTCTGAACTGGCCCATGGCTGACCTGCCAGCGGGTTAATAGTTTGGGAGGAGATTGCCCATCCTTCTCCGGCAGAGCAGCTGGTGAATTAAAACTGCGTGCCGTCAGAATTATGATCAAGCTTCTTGCCACTAGGCCACTAAAAAGAACAAAAGTATTTGACAAAATAAGATGTGCCAAAGCAACATGAATATGATCCATTATTGTATGAATTACAAAGAAGATTCTGAAGAGCATTGGTCTATTATATTTTACTATAATAATGTAAAATACTGATACATAGCAGATATAGAGAATTTCATATTCTGTCATGTCAATTTCCTATAAAGTTTTCTAGTGCTAATGTTAATGTAGCTTAGAGTCCCCTTGCTCCAAAATGTAATTAGAAATCCAAGGAAAATAATGGAAAGAATATTATTACATTGAGAGCATTGAAGCTATTGTCATGAAATAATGTGTGTAAATTGTTGAATGGAAAATATATTTGCTCTGTAAACTTTTATCCAAACAGGACTAAAATCTTTTAAAAAGGAGTCCTTGCAGGGGAGCTCTGGTGGCCGAGTGGTAAGGAGCTGCAACTACAATCCCAGAGGCACACGGTTTGAATCCACCAGATGCTCTGCCGGGGAAGGAGGGACAATCTTCTCCTGTACCACTCAGATCTGATTTGACAGTACACTCACAGAAAAGTAATAAAATAAATTTTTTTTCCTTGAGAGGTTATTCTGCCTTCCAGTATTATTATTTCTTTGTCCTATTGGGACTCCTAAAAAGACAGCAAAGAAACCTGCCATTTAAAGAATAAGTCTTATGAGTCTGTGTTGGCTTGCTAATAAACATTTGTTCCTGTTGCAAATCAGATCTGAAATTGCTTTTGAAATTATTATCCGTATTATCAATATTATATTGGATTAGTTGGGCAGGCAGATTCTTAAAGCATTAACTAGGCTCAAGAAATTGAAGTCCACAGACAGTAAAAATTAAAGGCCTGATAATTGTGAAAATATAGACTAAAAAAAATGACCAGTACACATGTTCCTATCATCGCTGAGGTCTGCTGTTCTGGAAGGCACTTCCAAATCTCTGTAGAAGATTGAAAATGCTAACCCTAGACCAACTATGCACCTACTGCAGCCTCTCAGGAAGCTAAGAGCCTCTAGACTTAGTGATCTGTTGGTTTACCTGGAGCTTGTTGACTGCTATTATAGATGGACTCTAGGATTTTATCACACACACACACACACACACACACACACACACACACACACACACACTCTTAGAGGCCCATTGTGACAGAGAGAAAACCAACTCCCTAGAGTCATAAAACTTATGCCAGCCTGAGGCCATGACAACTTTGGCATCATAGAGGGACTTGACCACAGTCCATGCCATCACTACCCCACAGAAGACTATGGATGGCCCCTCTGTAAAGCATTGATGGCCGTGGAGCTGCCCAGAACATCATCCCTTTATCTTCTGGTGCTTCCAGGGCCATGGGCAAGGTCGTCCCTGAGCTGAATGAGAAACTTACTGGCATGGCTTTCTATGTCCCTACCCCCAATATGTCAGTTGTGGCTCTGATCTGCTGTCTTGAAAAAGCTCCCAAATATGATACATCAAGAAAGTAGTAAAGCAGGCATCAGAAGGGCCCCTCAAGGGAATCCTGGGATACACTGAAGATCAGGTTATCTCCTGTGACTCTAACAGTGACACTCACTCTTCCACTTTTGATGCTGGGGCTGGCATTACCCTGAAGAACCACTTTGTCAAACTCGTTTCCTGGTATGACAACAATTTTGACTACAGCAACCATGTGGTCAACCTAATGATTCAATGGCATCCAAAGAATAAGAGCACCTTGGACCAGTTGCCCCAGCAATAGCATTAGGAGAGAGAGAGTCAATCTCACATCATTGACATAGTTTCCATCTAGTCCCCCTGAGAAAGGGTAGGAGCCGAGAGAGCCCATCTTGTCATGTATCATCAATAAAGTACCCTGTAGTCAGCAACACAAAAAGAAAATAAATAAAAGAAAATTAAAAAAAAATAAAAATAGAGTTCTTGAAATACTATATAACTTGGATGAATCTAGAACAAGTCACACTGAGCGACTTAAATCAGTTGCCAAAGGACATCATAAGTCCACTGTTATAAAAAGCTAAGTAAAAAGTTACACGAAGATAGAAGCATCTTGGAGGTCAGGTTGCACTTAATTCAAGACAGATTTGTTTGTTCTTTTGGTAGTCTATGGAATATTCAATTCTCATCACTAAGTACCACAATTCAAAGGTATTGATTATTCTTCAATCTTCCTTATTCATTGTCAAACAGGCTCTCCTTAGTCTTTAAACTAATGTCCCTTGTTCTTTAGCACTTTAAAGAGATTCTTGAAAGCAGATTTTCTCAACACAACATGTCTTTTGATTTCTTGACTGCTGCTACCGTGGGTATCAGTTGTGGATCCAAGTAAAATTAAATATCCTATCACTGATAGCATTGTACTTTAAGATTCAAATCCAGCTGCTCTCCAGAAGAGAGATGGGCACTTTCCTCCTATGTGAAAATCCACTGGAGGGTCAGCTATGAGTTGGTTCCAACTTGACGGCACCAATAACAACAAGTTGTAATAGTGAATACTTTTTTGGCAAAACAAATGAATGACCTAAAAAGCACCAAAATAAGCTGAAAAGAATACAGAGTCACTTGTATTCACAATCAAATTGTTGGTTGATATTCAACAGTTTCAAGATGTACCATTTAAAAAAATGTATCATATATAAACTTCCAAAGTACTGAATAAAAAGATAAAAGTTGCACTGAAAATATAGGTAAAAAACAAGGCTCCAGGAATCAATGAAATACCAACTAAAATATTTCAAACCAACTAAAATATTTCAGCAAATAAATATAGTGCTGAAAGTGCCCACTTATTTATGCCAAGAAACTTACAAAATAGTTACATTACAAATTGACTAGAATCAATTTTTATTTTTTTCCACAAATAATAATTTTTATTTGTAATTATTAAAAGGCTGAATTTTAAACAGATTCTTGAACTGGTGGCTCATAACCATCAGCTCGTTTAACTTTTGCACCTGTCTCATCTCCAGTAGCTTTTCCAGAGCTACCACCTTCACCATGAAGCTCCATGAGTTTGCCCAACTCAAACTTGGGCTTCTTGAGCATTTTTACTTTCCTAACAAATACATCATGGAAAGGATAAATAGACTGGCAAGCCTTTTCTATGTCTTTTCCAATGCTGTCTGGAATCAATTTATTGACCACCTCTTTCAAGTCATTTGTCTGCACCTTTCAGGTCATGATTTCCATCAATTTCTTCCGGATTTGGCGGACCTGTTGGTGCTGGGGATAAGATGTCTTCCGAATCTGATTGTTGCGTTTTTTTGGTAAAACTAATACAAAATAGACGGAGCAAATAACCATCAGTGGTTTTACATCAACATGTGCTTCAATCATGGTCTGCCATTTTTTGACCATGGAGCACATTTTGTCCCGGGTAAGATCCATACCATGGAAGTTGGTGAGGCAGTTGTTGCCTTGAACACCCTCAGTAATTAGCTTGAATTTTCTAAATACAACTTCGTCATTTTGCAAATCAGCAAGGCTCACTTCAAAAACACAACCCTTGAGTCCATCAGATGCAATTTTGGTTCCTTGAGTCCTTGTGACTAATGTCTTCCCAATATTTCTTATATTGAACATTGTTGGCGCCTTTACAGCATACCAATCTTTCTTAGAAAATGGATCAACCACTTTCTTCTTGGCTCCTTTTTTTGCCACGTTTTGTAAGGCGCTTGTTCTTGCCGACTGCCATGGTGGTGCCGAAAGTGAATCAATTCATTTTTATGTGTATTCCAAAGTAAGGTGATACAACAGAATGTAGAAATCTTTGAACAATAATCAATAGCACACAAAGTAAATGTATTGCTATAAATAATTTAAACTCATTTTAATATTATATACAGATATTTTAGGAAACATACATTCAAGATAGAATGTGAAGAACAAATGGAATGAGGAATATCACTGCTAATATCAAGTGGATTTTGGCTGAAAAGAAATTTTAGATAACAAAGCTTTGAATGTGCACAGGATTTTTAGTTTAGGAAACAAAGAGTGCTCACTTGTGTTGTTCTAGGACTTGAAAAAGGCCTCTGATGTTGTCATTTGAGCAGAACAAAGGGATAATGTTTGGGGGATAAAGGGGATTAAAAATCATGAAAGTTTTGTTTCAGTCCTTTACCATACTTAGTCAATCTGTAACATGGACAAATAATTCAAGAAGTTTCACTATATGAAGAATAACTTGGTGTCAGGATTGGAGGAAGAAGACTCATTACCAACAGCAATTTGCAGATTATACAAATTTGCTTCCTGAAACAAAAATATTTGAAGGACCTACTGATAATCTATAACTTTTGGCATGGATTACACCTCAACATAAAACAAAAGTCCTTAAAACTGGGCCAATAAGCAACATTATAATAAAGAATGGAAATGGCCAAGGATTTTATCTTCTGTAGATTCACAATAAAAGCCCATGGAAACAGAAGTTAAAAAAACACACAAAAAACATACATTGCATTGGACAAGTCTGCTGTAAAGGATTTCTTAAAAGTGTTAAGAAACAAAACATCGTTTACAATGTGGAAGCAGGGATTTTTAAAATTCACTAGCTAAAAACAAACATACTTAAATATAACAGGAAGATACAGTTTATTTGTTAATGAAAAAACTCCCCGCTCCAGTCTTTTAAAGTATATTTTTCCTGTGTTAAAGATTATTTTATTTATATTTTAGAGTGAAAGGTTGTCTTCTTTTCAACTACAGAACTTTTTTTCCTTAAAAAAAAAAACAACAAAAACACCAACAACCACAAAACACTCCTGTTTTCAATTGCTATTTTTCTTGTTTTTAAACTTACAGAATCCAGGCTAGTCTTTGACAAAACTTAATTTAAAAAATTTATTTTTTACATCTGTTACATCCCATTTTGCTTTGTGGCTTCTTCATTTTACAACAAATTATCTAAAAAACAACAAAAAGTAACAACATACACATACACACAAAGATGTCGCTTTGAAGAAGACTAAGCTTTTATTCAATCTATGATCTTTTCTGTCATTTTATATGCATGTGAAAATGGGAAACACGAGTATGAAAGACCTTAAAAAAATACACTTTTGAGGGTGGTGTTCTTCTCCCAGAAGAACAAACAAATTTCTCTCATCAGAAGTACAGTTAGAATGCCTTTTGAAGCAAGAATGGTGAGACTCTTTTGTCATATACTTTGAGAATACCATCAGGAGGGATTACTCCCTAAAAAAGAACATCACACTTGGTAAAACAGAAGATGAGCAAAAGAAAAGCACCCTTTTGGGTTGTCATAATGTTTACAACAAAAGACTCTAACAAAACAGCGATTGAGAGGATTATACCGCATTTCATTATGTTGTACGTAGAGTTCTAGGAGTTAAAATTACCTCAGTGACACCTAACAAGTATTCAGGCTTTTAGAACTTCATCATCCTGATGACTTCATGGGTTATTTTTTTTCTTTTTTCTTTCAGAAGTCATGGAGAAAGTTTAGGTATTTTTTAACAAAGATAAAAGTATAAGCACATATTTTATAGAGGGACATAATCACTTGAGGTCAATCTGGAAATTTATGAAAAACAGAACTCAGAACAGGATTATCAGACCTCCAAAGAAATTCTTCATCTTTAGTCATTTCTTTTCCTTTAAAATATGACATTAGGAATTCTTTAAGGAAACTATGAATAATGATGAGACCAGTCCTTCAAAGGAGCAAGGTAATGAAAAATCCACAGTATACAGGGCCATTTAGTGATGTTAAGATCCTCAAGAGTACTTCCAGAAATGTTTTCAGCTTCTGATTAAACAAACAAAAATAGTCCTTCCCTTGTTGTTCCATTTTTTGTTTTATTCTTGTGAAATATCCACTCATGTGCTATGTGTGAGATTTGATGTCTTTATGACCTGAAAGAATCCTAAGGACACAATCTCGTATTTGCTTGGTTTTTACACCATAGACAACAGGGTTCATAGTGGGAGGCAAGAGCAGATATATATTGGCTATAATGATGTGGCAAGATGGAGGGATTGTGTGGCCTCCAAAACGGTGAGCAAAAAAGGAGAAAAAAGCCGGGCTATAGGAGAAAACAATGGCACAGATGTGGGCAGTACAGGTGCTAAAAGCCTTCTGGCGGGCATCTGCTGATGACAGGCTGACCACTGCCCTGAGGATCATGGTGTATGAGATTGAAATGCACAAGATGTCAAAACCCCCAATCAAGAGGGCAACCATTAGACCGTAGATAGCATTGATCTTGATATTTCCACAGGATAATTTGGCCACAGACATGTGGTCACAATAGGTATGAGGAATTATGTTGCCTTTGCAATAAGGTAGTCGTTTGGTGAGGAAAGTGAAGGGAATGACCAATATCATACCCCTCATAAAGGTGGCAAGCCCAGCCTTGGCAATGATAGGATTGGTGAGGATGGTTGAATAGCGCAGAGGGTAGCAGATGGCCACATAGCGGTCAAGGGCCATAAGCATAAGCACTCCAGAATCCATCCCTGTGAAAGTGTGAATGAAGAACATCTGGACCAAACACTCATCAAAGCCAATTTCTTTGAGCTGGAACCAGAAAATGCTGAGGGCTTTAGGGATTGTACTAGAACACATGGCAAGGTCAGTTAGGGACAGCATCGCCAAGAAGTAGTACATAGGCCTGTGCAGGGAGTCTTCATAGCGGATAAGATAGAGGAGTCCACAGTTGCCAACCATAGCCACAACATACATTGAACAGAACGGGAAGGAAATCCATATGTGCATGTCCTCTAGTCCTGGGATTCCATTCAGAATAAAGGAAGTTGGCGTCAAGTCTGTTATGTTTAACATTAGCATGATCAGACTTTTATGATTATTAAATAGCTTAAAATGAATGTTTATTTTCCTAGAATAAGAAAAAGAGATAGTAAAATATAGATATGATCATTACCTCTACCCCCACCCGATTTTTAATTGTGTAATGCATTTAAAGATCAAACAACTAAATATTTTGAGTGTCAAGAATTGCAATTTTTTTCCTTATGTGATGTTAGTCACTGATTAATTCATCAAGTCATTCAGTATATTTTATTTTTTAATTTTAATTATTTGCTTTTATTTCAAGGACGATTTCATAAATCATATTGATTTTTCATAGGCATTTTGTTTTATTAGTTAAAAATTATATAATTAATGAATTAAAATATCTAATCCCTTATTGTCAACATATTTTATTGAGTACCTGCTATTTCTCATTTCTTATCACAGACCCAACATAAATGGTGATGTTTCTGTTCTTAATCATAATTTATGATTGATAACTTATTTCTACCTATTGTAGCAAGGTTTTATTATAATCAATTGGAAAATAATAATAAATTCTTTATTTCATTAATGGATTTGAGATATCTAAAATTCTGTGTAAAGATCTTTATTCCGTTATCTCACTTTTAAAGTTACCGAACCTTTACCCTTGTTCCAGCCTGAAGCATGTGCATTTATAAGACTGTTTTAAATATCTTCTTAGGAAAAACATCCCACTCACGACTGAAGAGTAAATAATAAAAATTCAGGAGTATTCTTGTTAATTATTAACTCTATGACACTTGGAAACCTTAGCAGGCATTGTAGAAGTCAAAACTCTCTTTCCTTCTGTGGAAGAAGGACAGAAGAAGGAAAGAAAAAGAAAAACAAGCAAAAACACTTTATTAGATGTAGTCTGTCTGTCCAATGAGTAAGCAAAATGCGAATTAATATGAGGCAGGATTTGAGGCTGATTACAATACAAGATTAGGTCTCTAAGTAGTACAACTGGTTGTGCTTGACTGTTGTTGTTAGGTGCCAGCTATTCAAATTGTAACTCATAGCAACCCTATGAACAGCCCTCCTGCACCCTGCTCTATCGTATACCATCTTCATATCTTAGAAAAAATGCAGTCAAAGTGCTCCTTGAAAGCAAAGATGGCAAAAGTTCATCTTTCGTACTTTGGTCATCTAGCTAGACATGGCTGTTTCGTGGAAAGGAACATCATGCTTGGAAAGATGAAGGGAGAGTCAGCGAAGGAGAGGAAGGCCCTCGATGAGATGGATTGACATGGTGACTTCAACAACGGGTTCTAGCGTGCCAGAGATGATGAAGATGATTGTACTTGACTACTAATCTAAATACTGATATTCTAAACTCACTTGGTGGAAATATGGAAGACGGATCTAGTGCACTGCTTTTGCAAGGATTACAGCCAAGGAAACAGTTCTACTCTGAAACACATGGAGTTGCCATGAGGTCCAATGACTCTGCAGTAGAGTGTTACTACTCCAGATTATCATTTAGGTAAAAGGTTACAAAGCAACAGAAAACCTATGCAGATTTTTGCTTCTCAGAATAAATTGCAGTACTTTGTGAAAGATTTCCAAAGCATTCCAATTGGTTCTCAAAAATCATCTTCTCAAATAGTGCTCTAAGTTTTACAACTAGAAATGGTATATCATATTTTTCACAGAAATATTGCCTCATAATGTAAAAGAAATTCCATCAATTTCTTGGACAGAACATTTGATTTCTGGAACTGATTATGTCAATGCACTTGAACTCTTAAAAACCTTTTAAAACCTTTTTTGTTGTGATTTGGATGAAATTTTACAGAGCAAGTGAGTTTGTCATTCAACAATTTGTACACATTTTGTTTTGTGATGATGATTGAAATCCCTACAAAGTAATGATACACTCCCCTTTTCCTCTCTATGTTTACCTGGTTTTATTCATTCTTCTTTCCGATTCCTTCCAGATTTCTGAACTTTATCCAAGTTCTTCCAGGTTTTTTTTCACCTTTCATTTTCTCTAAAAAAAAAAAAATCTAAGCTACTGATTATGTAAATTCCTTAAAATTCTGGTTACTCATTTTTTTTACACACATGGATAAAAATATGATTAAAAGAAGTCCAGAAATCAATTTCTAACACATGAAGTTCAACCACCTAATATGGCAAAGAAAACACTGCAGATTATAAAGAGATAAGCAATCATTGTTTGCATAATTAGTTAATTGCTTCATTAGTTAGAGATACAGAAATCATACTGACTTAAATAAAATTGTATGTATAAAATAAATTTGAGAAAAATATTATATTTAAAAGTGATTCCATGTATCCACAAACATTTGGAATAGAAAATTATTATGAAAAACATGTAAATATAGGTAAAACAGAATGAAATGAAAATTAAGTTTGTTAAATTAAAATACACCATTAATAATATGAAAAAATAGTTTATAATTAAGCATAATATAAAAAATATGAAAACATAAACAATAAAGTAGCAAGTGGTCTTGGGGTTTATTGCAATTCTTGGCATCCCCATGTAGGTCAGAATAGAATTATGTTTTGTAGGCGTTGCAATGACTGATTTTTCAGTAGTGCCAGACCTTTCTTTGCTTATAAGCCTCATATGTTAAAGATCTGCATCACCCACAGACTTTAAGTCAGAGAGTTGGAGAAGATATTCACAAAGCACATATTCATATTGTGCAAATGGAGCAATCTTGTTTTTACAAAATGAAGATGATGAACCACTTATTGATAAAGATCAAAGCTGCAGCTTCAATATGAATTGTACCTCAACAGAAAGTAAAATCCCCAATATCCTCCTGTACCAGTCAGATCTGATTTGACGGTACACGCACACAAAATAATAAAAAAAAAATTTAAAAAAAAAGAAAGTAAAATCCCCACAATTAAACCAAAATACATAAACAGAAGTCTTCATAACAGAAAGAACTTCTCATAACATGAAGAGAACAAAAATCTTCCCCAAAAAAGTCATGATAAATGCAGAAAAGATTGAAGTTGTCAAAGGTATCAGTTTACTTGGGTTCACAACTAATTCTCATGGAAGTAGTAGTCAAGAAATCAAATGGCATGTTCTTTTAAGCAAATCTACTACCATAGGTCTCATAAAAGTGCTACAGAAAGAGATATCACTTCAAAGACTAAATATGCATTTAACTCAAGCTGGAGAAGAGTACTGAATATACTGCCAGGAGAACAGGTTCGTCCTAGAGAGGGTGAAATCAGGTTACTCCTTGGAGGCAAGGTTTCTGAGGCTTTGTCTGAGATACTCTGGACACGCTGCAAGGAGGGATCAGTCCTTGGAGTGGTACATCATACTTGGAAAGGTGGAGGGACAGAGAAAGAGAGGAAGACCATCAACGAGATGGATTGATTCACTGGCTGGGATAATGAATGTAGGTATGTCAGGACAGTGATGTTGGCACAGGATAGAGCCACTTTCAGGGCTATATTACATAGGGTCACTATGAGTTGCAAGCAATGACACACAACAACAACATAGTATTTTCAATCAGCACTAGTGCATGTGACAGTTGAACAATGAATAAGGAAGACTAAAAAAGAATTTTCACCTTTAGATTATGGTTGGCAAAGAATACTGAATATACCACTAACTACCAAAATAACAAATATGTCTTGAAAGGGATGAAGGTAGATATCCCTTATAGGCAAGGAGGGTCAGACTACTTTTACATAATTTGGGTATATTATCAGAATGAGCTAGTACCTGGAAAAGAAAATCATGCTTGGTAAAGCACAGAGTCAGTGGTAAAGAAGACCCCTGATTAAATGCATTGCCACAATAACCACTTGGGCTTTAGAGAAGAAGTGACTGAGGATAGGACAGGAGTAGGCAATATGTTATTTTGTGTCCTTGATGTCGCTATGATTAAGGACTGGAGAAAGTGCGCTAAGGGTGCTCCTTGGAGGCAAGGATGGTCAAATGCCATTTCACATACTCAGCACATTTTGTAGGAGGAGTCAGTGCTTAGAGAAGGGCTTCATGCTTGAATACAAGGAGGGTCAGCATAGGAGAGAAAGACCTTCAACAAAACGGATCAACAGGGTGACTGTAACAATGGACTCAAGGACAAGAGAGGTGAGAAGGATGGCACAAGGCAGGGCCAACCTCAGAGCTCTTCAGAGCTGTTGTTCATGGGATCTTTATAAGTCATGACTCAATGGTACATAACCAACAAAGACTTGTATCTAGTGCGTATAAATTATCAGTACAGCATCACTAAAGATAGGGGAGTAGAAGGAATAGTGGAACTGTATCCACATTTGCAGTATTCTTCTTACCAAAACCATTTATGGAAAATAGCAACTGCATTGGAACATATATCTCTGGATTGGAAATGATCATATTGTTAATATTTCTAGCCTTAAGCTTAAAAGATTATAATATCCAAAATTATTATATATTTGTTTAAATGTTTCCCTCTTTTAACAACTGGGATCTAGAGGGAAGAGAAAAGACCAGAGAATGGCCAAAATTATTGGGGCAGCTATTGCTACCAGTTTAGGGCCTGTGTCAGGAAAAGGAAGTCTTACTCATTAACAGTGCCACCCAAAGGTAATAAAGGAGGTCAGAATTGCTTCCACTGTGGAAAGCTGGGCCACTTCAGTAGACAGTGTGACAGACAAGAGCCACAGATAGGCAAGGGAGTAGAGAGGAAGCTCCCACTCACTTGCTTTAAGTGTGGATCTGAAGGACACTTGGCCAAGGGTGGCCCACATCAGGTCCTCGTGGCAGACAGGACTGACAGGCCCCAGCTCCCAGCTGGAAACAAAGGAGGACACTTCAACGATTTAGATCCTCCCAGAAGAGCTGTGGGTGAGCATTAACATTACTGATAAGTATATTTGTTTTCTCCTGGACACATGAGATCCCAACTCTTCTCACTATTTCTTAGTTGTTGAAATTGACGGAAAACCTCATAAGCAGTTCCTTACTTCACCTCTGCCTTGCATGCAGACTTCCAAGCTGTAAAACAACCCAGTGGTAGATGGCATTTGCTCCAGGACTTAAGAACAATAAATGACATAGTTGAGCCTCAAAAAAAAAAAAAAAGTCAAAAATATGTGAGATGCCTGTTCAGCATGTATGGGAAGCCAATACTAAATATTTGTAATAAACTGAATGCTATTTCAGGATGTTGGGGAGTCATAGTTGAAGCTAGAGTTCACCCTGAGGCACTAAGGCAATCCTTAAGGGTTTACCAGATTCTTGAATTTGCTAACCACTCCCTCCTGAGTCAAGCAGAAGGCTTTTGATAGAAAGAGCTTGGCTTCATTTGCATTGAATTCTCTTTGTGATTTACTTCCAGATAATTTTCAATAAAGATACAGAGAAGCTTGGCTTGGGGTCTTCCTGCTGGCCCCTTGTTTAATGTTCTCTGCTCTATCTAAAAAAAAAAAAAAAGATAGGGGAGTAGGAGCAAAGGACTTAACCATGCACTTCAGAAAATAATAAAGTGTCAATAAACGTGCAAATCGAGGTGCATGGCTTTTGGGTTTTTTTCTATATCAGGAAGATAAATGCAGAAAATGTCTCTCATGCCTTGGCATTACATAACAATTAATGTAACTAAAATTAAAATGACCAAAATACCATAGATTAAAAAGGCCGTGGAAAACTAGACCTTCATATACTGCTAATAGGACTGGTCCTTTCTGATAAATGCCCAAAGACAAAGTCTTGCCATCTTTGCCTCCAAAGAACATTCTGGCTGCACTTCGTCCAGGATGAATTTGTTTATTCTTTTGACAGTTTGTAGTACATTCAATATTCTTCACCTTTTTAAACCAACTTTAATTAAGTTTATCAATTTGAACTGCTCACAGCTAAGCCACCAGCGAGTGTTTTTGAGGCTGCAAACAGCACAACATGGGACTACCCATCTTTCTCCCACAGAGCAGCCAGTGGATTCAAAGTGCCTGCCCTTGGATCAGTTCCTTTGGCTCCCTTACCCACTAGGCCACCAGAGGAGCTTGCCTTCATTAGAATGGTTATGATACAGACAATTATTCTTTAAATCTTAAAATATTGTAGCTACGAAGAGCTGGGCTTACAAGTAAATAAGGATTTGTTGAAAAACTGGTTCTCTTTTATTGCATTTACCTCACTATACCATAAAAACCTATTCATATTTATGAATCTTCCACAATTCAGTGAAAGCATAATAGCAATGTCTCTAGTCAAGCACTCATAATGAATATTATGGTCAACAAGTGTTTTTAGTAAAAGAATCCATGAATTAATGACTTCACCCTTCACAAATTATTAAATTACAAAATATTATTGATTACTTAAATTCCTAAATGTTATTACTTTAAAAAATCACTGAAGAAACAACTAGAAGAAAATGCAGAATAGCTTCCTTAAGATTACAAAGAAAATTTTAAAAATCTCTATCATAAAATAGAGAAGCAAAGATAATATAAATATCGTAATAAAAATTAAGATGCCATAGGCAGAACAAATACTGGTTTGAACAATAAAGATAAATAATTTAGACTACTCCTTAAATTGTCCATAATTCTAATTATAATTTCTAAAATTTCTGTGTATAATTTCTAAACCATATATGCAGTACCAAAGAGTGTATTAGAGTCAAATCTGTACACAAAGGTATAAAAAAATGCATGTACACAGAAATAATTAGGAAGCCATAAAGTATACCCTAAAATTGAGATAGATAGATGATAGATAGATAGATAGATAGATAGATAGATAGACAGACAGATTTTAATGTCAAGGAAAGAGTTTGAAGAAAAAAATACTTAGATCACAGTCACTTTTGGTGAAGCATAAGGGTAGTGGTTTGCATAGAGCTTGTAGGAGACTGCATCATTTCCAAATTTCAAATGGCTTCTTCACTACTGCTGGACCAAGTAAGGCTATTAGGTTACAGAAACAAAAGATAATTCCAATTGTTATGATAAATTGCACTGAATTATAATCTGAGGCCTAGAGAATAAATAAGAATGCACTCCACGAATATTGTCTTCAAACTGGGCAGATAAAACAAAACCTATATTTCCGGGAATATCAGAAACACTTCATAGACATTAGAAGTCTCCCTCTACTTTATATTTCTTCCCATAGTAAATAAGTCCAACTACTAGACTTTTAATACCTGAGTTCCTGGATAATAAAAAATGAGATGAGTACAGTATGATAGCGTCCAGGGCCTTGACCAAAAGAAAGCACAATTTCAGAATCCATATACATGTACAGTCCTCAACTTACACATTCTCTGACCTCTGTACTATTAATCTGAACCTTTAAAGGAAAATGTTTGCTGTATATCCCAAGAGGATATTTCAGATCTGCTGGTGTGGGAAACAAACTAACCTCTGAGGGAAGAGGAGAAGACAATTTTCCATCCTTAATGCCCAGATAATGATACAAATAGGGGAGAAACTTCATATGTGTGCAGTTGTATTTGATATCATGTGTATACAGGAGGATGAAAATGAACACATGGTCAACTAGAATTTGACAAGGAAACAAAACATGAAAACATGGAACTAATATATAATGTTTAATCATAGTACGGATCTCAAACCCTTAAATAATTGCTAGTAAAGGCATCATCTCTCTATAAAGCAAGCCATACCCATTGTCACTGTGTTGATTTCAACTCACTGAAACCCTCCACGACATTGCTGAATCTGTTAATCTTTGTGGAAGGAGATTGTGTCTTCTTTCTCTTGCACATCTTCCAATAGATTCAAACCCCAAACCTTTCAGTTAGCTCCCTAATATGCAATAAAATAATATTAATGCTTTTTTATCTCTCTCCATAGTGAACAAAATTTGAATATGGATTATGAATTAAACTATAGTATATCAAGTGGAGCATCAAGAAACTAAAACAAAAGGAAGAGAGGCTAAGGTAAAAGAGCTGAACAAAATATTTCAAAGGGAAGCTGAGGAAGAAAAAACCTACAATAATGGAATGTACAGAGACCTAGAATTGGAGAATGAAAAGGGAAGAACTTGTTCAACATTTCTCAGCCTGAAGGAGCTAGGAAACAAATTCAAGCCTTGAGTTGCACCAGTTAGTTGCATTAGTTACGATAAAGCTGCTTCTCATATATTTTGGGCCCGTTGCTAGGAAAGGTTATTCCTAATAAAGGGACATCATGCTTAAGAAGGTGGAGCATCAATCAAAGAAAGGAAGACCCTCAACCAGATGGGTTGACATGGAGACTGAGGAAATGGACTTGAGTGTATCAGAGATTGTGAGGATGGTATGGGAGGGCACAGGACAGTAGACAGATCAGTAGTTCATATGGTTGCTAGGAGTCATACTCAATTTGATGGTACCTAACAACAACTACAACATAGTAGAACAATAATAATTTCTTGACATTGATGACTGTTGCCTTATAAATCAATGACTTTCTTTGGAAAGAAAGAAGAGACAGAGAGAAAGAAAAACTATTGAAATAATTAATGTATTTCATAGTGAAGAGAGAGCTCTGATGTCATAGTCTGTAGGGAGTGTGTTAACTGAAAGGTGGTGACTCAAGAGGAGGCGAGGAACGGGTTTGAGGGTGAGTGCTGGGGTGAGCGGTGGAGCGGGCTGAGTGAGTTCATGTTGTTCACAGCTGGTAATAAGCCCCTTTCACAGCCCAAGAAGCCAGCCAAGGAGATGAACAAGGAAGGATAAGACTTTCAAGCAGAAATAAAAAGAACAGAAGAAACTCAAGTAGTTAAAAGCAAAGGCTGTGGGGACAGGTTACCTGGCCACCAGTGGAATTAAGAAATCTGGCAAAAAATAAAGACTGAGGCAATGATGAACTCTACTTCTCTTTCTTTATAAAAACATCTGGATTCTCTGCTATAAAATCTGTTGCCACCTGTAGTTAAAATGAAATGTTGTCTTGGAGCCTGTTATACATCTAAAAAGAAACTTGTGTGAAACAGTCAAGATGAAGAAACCATATGATGGTCCATCTCCAGTTTTCACTCAGCCCTTCCTGTCTTAGCAGTGCAGTCAAAGCAAACATAATCCAGAATGCTGTCAGAATCTCTTCTTCATCCTTTGCTATGCCCAGAATGCTGTACCACCTGGAATTAAACCAACTCAATCAAATAGCTGTTGTTTCTCTCTGATTGTGCCAGATGGACTACCTTATCTGAAATTAGTATAAAAATATGTACTTTGGAAAGAGAAAGAAAAAAAAATCGTGATTCCTTTATGATTTAAAAGTGTCAGGAGCTACGAGGGAGAAAGATGGACAGTTTTCTGCCATGTGATTTACTGTCACCTGAAAAACTACTGGAGACTCAGCTACGAGTTGTACCTGATTTGGTGGCAGTGAGTGAGGGTGATGGGCAAAGAGGGACAGTATCTCCAATTCACTTGCAAATAGTTCATGGGGAAAAAATATATATACATAAGCATACATGTTAACAAATAAGTGAAGGCAAATGGTGAACTTGTGTAAATAGCTTATAGAATTTATTCTACTAGAATTGCAACTTTTCTGGAAGCTTCAGTTTCTAGCAGAAGAGTATTTTACTTTATATTCTATTACAGATGTTTACCAGGAGCTAAAGGAATGTTTTCCGGGATTTTGTGGTATTAGTGGATTTTGTCCATTTTTGAAGTTGCACTGTTCATTGGACATGAATATCTGGAGAACAACCACTTGGCCAACTGACTGGAAGAGATCTATATTTGTTCCCATTCCAAAGAAAGGTGACCCAACTGAGTGTGGAAACTACAGAACAGTGTCATTGATTTCACATGCAAGCAAGATTCTACTGAAGATCATCCAAAAACGATTAGAACAGCACATCAACAGAGAACTGCTGGAAGTCCAGGCTGGGTTTAGAAGGGGTCGTGGTACTAGGGATAGTGTTGCTGATGTTAGATGGATCTTGGCTGAAAGCAGAGAATACCAGAAGAATATCTATCTGTGTTTCATTGATTATGCAAAGGCATTTGACTGTGTGGATCATAACAAACTGTGGCTGACTCTGAGAAGAATGGGAATCCCAGAACATTTAATTGTGCTAATGCAAAACCTATACTTGCACCAAGAGGCAGTAGTCAGAACAGAGCAGGGTAACACTGCATGGTTCAAAATTGGGAAGGGTGTATGCCAGGGATGCATCCTGTCTCCATACCTTTTCAACATGTATGCAGAGCAGATTATCCGAGAGGCTGGGCTCTATGAGGAGAATTGTGGTATCAGGATTGGTGGAAGATCTATTAACAATCTCTATTATGCAGATGACACAACCCTGCTTGCTGAAACTGAGGAGGACCTCATGCACTTGCTGTGAAGGGTCAAGGACTGCAGCCTTCAGTATGGACTGATCTGCAATGTCAAGAAGACAAAGATTCTCACCACTGGACCAATTGGCAGCATCAGGATGGATGACGAAGAGATTGAGAGTGTTCACAGCTTCAGTTTGCTCGGCTCCACAGTCAACACTCTTGGCACCAGCAGTCAGGAAATCAAAAAGCGTATCACGATGGGAAAGTCTGCTGTTAGGGACCTCTCTAAAGTACTCAGGAGCAACGGTGTCTCTCTGGAGACTAGGGTGCGCCTGATACAGGCCATGGTCTTTGCAATGTCTTGTTATGCATCAGAGAGTTGGACAATGACTAGGGAGGACAGAAGGAGAGTTGATGCTTTTGAGCTGTGGTGCTGGAGAAGAGTACTGAATGTACCATGGACTGCCAGGAAAACAAACAGATTCATCTTGGAGAGGATTAAACCAAGCTACTCCTTGGAGGCAAGGATTCTGGGGCTTCGTCTGACATACTTTGGACATGTTGCCAGGAGGGATGGGTCCTTGGAGAGGGACATCATGCTTGGGAGTGTGGAGGGACGGCGCAGGAGGGGAAAACCCTCTATGACATGGACTGATTTGGTGACTGGGGTAATCGGGATGGGTGTGTCAGAGGCAGTGTGGTTGGTGCAGGATAGAGCAGGGTTTAGGACTGTTGTGCATAGGGTCGCTATGAGTTGCAAACGACTCGACGGCACATAACAACAACAACAATTTACGTTGCGTAATTTTAAGGAACCTGAGCTGTAGTGACATAGTCCATGGGGAGTTTCACTGCTAACCCACAGGCCACACTTCACTGCCAGTTCAAAACCACCAGAGGCTCTGGGGAGAAAGATGGGCAATCTTCTCACTTCCAACCCGTGAAACCCACCGGAGAATGGGCAATAAGCAATTTTGTACTTAATGGCAATAACGTTGACTTGATGGAACAATCACGTTGACTTGATGGTGCAATCACTTAAATTGAGCTTCTAACTGCAAAGTGTGTTGTAAGAACTCAACAGTCACTTTTTGGAAGAAATATCTGCTCATGTAGTGATATATAACCTCAGAAACTCTATGGAGTAGTTTGACTCTGTCCTATAAGATAGAGTATACTCAGAACTGATTAGATGACAGTAGGTTTAATTTAGGTGTTGGTTTGTTGTTTTGGTTTTTCTTTCCATTATAGGAAGCCCTATTAAATTAGCATCTGCTTCAGGCTGTAGAAAACCTCAAACCACCTGCATACTAGGTCATATGCATACACAAACAGAGTGTGTCGGGGGGGGGGGAAGACCTCAATAAATAGAGAAATATCAATCTCTTTGTCCCAATCATGTTCATGTATATGCACACACACAGTTAAAGACTTTGTCCTTTTTAGGGAATTCAAAATTCCAAGGAAGAAGTTAAATTTTCTGAAATCAGAAATGTCTCTGTTAATGGATTAAGCACAAGTTTGTGGTTGATATTGGTTGAAGTGGGATTGTTGTTGTTAGAAGTGGGACTGAAGTTCAAAGCCTTGCCTTTCTTGCACCATCCTCACAATCTCCGCCATGCTCAACCTCAGTGATGTAGTCACTGTGCCAATCCATTTCATTGAGGATCTTTTCTTTCACTGACCATCTACTTTTTCACATAGAATGTCTTTTTATGAGGCCTGGCACCTCTTGGCAGCATGTCTAGTGTATATAAGGTAATGTTTCCCCATCCCTGCCTTCAAGGAGCACTCTGGTTCCATTGCCTCCAAAACATATTTGTTTGTTCTTTTGGCACTCCATGGAATATTCAGTACTCTTTACCAACCTCACAATCCAGCCTTCTTTGATCATCTTTATTCACTATCTAACCTTTACTTGCATATGAAGCAATTGGAAATACCAAGGCTTGCATTAGGAGCACCTTGCTCCTTAAACCCACGCCCTTGTTCTTTAGGTCTTTAAAGAGGTTCTTGATAGCAAACTTCTCAGTGCAGCACATCTTTTGATTTGACTGCTGTTACCATAGCTATTTACTGCGGATCCAAGTAAAATGAACTGTTGACAACTTCAATCTTTTCTCCATCTATCATGATGTTGCCTATTGGTCTAGTAATAAGGATTTTTGTTTTCTGGATTTTGAGAGGTAACTCATTTTAAAGGTTAAAGTCTCTGTTCTTCAGTAAGTGCTTTAAATCTTCTTCACTTCTTTAAAAGCAAGATTGTGTCATCTGCATAGCGGAGATTCTTATAGAGCCCCAGAAATCCTGATAACTCTTTCTTGTTCCTATATTTCCGCATACAACTCAAGATTGCTGACAGAGTTTGGAGAGGATAATGTTAAGTGAACTAATTAGGTCCCATAAGGACAAATATTGTATGTAAGACCATTACTGTGGAACGAGTAAGAGGATCCAAGGCAGGGGGGAGGGTGGGAGCAGAGGGCTGAGGGTGGAGGGGCGGTGATAGTCAGTCATAGGGTCGCACAATTTGATGGGTTGAGGGAGGTGGGGATGAAGAAAATGGGAAAGATCTGGTGTGGAAAAACAATATATACAGACTTTGTAAATAAACCAGTATAAAAATTTTTAAACAAGAATTTTAAAAAACCAACTCAACGTCTAAAAATCACATGGACTCTTGGAAGTATTCTTTAATTAAAAATATAATTTATGAAATGCAAAAAAAATAATTTAAGAAAGTATATGGTTTACATTTTATATAAAGAACCAGTAGAATGATTTCCTATTAAATTAGAATAACTATGTTAAGAGAGAAGTGTAATGAAACAAAATAGAAATAACCTGTTAAAGATGATGCTCACATTATAGTGTTGCAGAATTGAAAATGGAAGCAATTTATAGAGAGAACCCTTTAGCTATAATTTTCAGAAGGAAAAGTAAGTTAAAATAAATTTTTATATGAGAATAGGAAACACATATCATATCAAATGAGCTAATATGTGCTTCCAGAAAAAAAGTGAAAAGAACAGAAATGCTCATTAACAGATTTGTCTAAATACAGTCTTGAATATGAAAATCAAGGAAATTCTTCTGATTTTAATCCAGAGAATAGAAGAAAGATGTTTCCTCATGCTTTATTGAGTATGCAAAGATTTTTGACTATTTGACTATGTGTTGTTGTTGTTATGTGCCGTCAAGTCGCTTGCAAACATAGCGACCTTATGTACAGCAGCCCTAAACCCTGCTCTATCCTGTGCCAATCACACTGCCTCTGATACACCCATCCTGATTACCCCAGTCACTGAATCAATCCACCTCATAGAGGGTCTTCCCCTCCTGCACTGTCCCTCCACCCTCCCTCTCCAACGACCTGTCCCTCCTTACAATATGTCCAAAGTATGCAAGACAAAGCCCCAGAATCCTTGCCTCCAAGGAGTAGTCTGGTTTAACCCTCTCCAAGATGAATCTGTTTGTTTTCTTGGTAGTCCTTGGTATATTCTATACTCTTTTCCAGCACCACAGCTCAAAGGCATCAATTCTCCTTCTATCATCCCTAGTCATTGTCCAACTCTCTGATGCATAACAAGTATAGCAAAGACTATGGCCTGTATCAGACACACCTTAGTCTCCAGAGAGACACCGTTGCTCTTGAGTACTTTAGAGAGGTCCCTAACAGCAGACTTTTCCATTGCAATACATTTTTTTTTATTTCCTGACTGCTGGTGCCAAGAGTGTTGACTGTGGAGCCGAGCAAACTGAAGCTGTGAACACTCTCAATCTCTTCGCCATCTATCCTGATGCTGCCAATTGGTCCAGTGGTGAGAATCTTTGTCTTCTTGACATTGCAGATCAGTCCATACTGAAGGCTGCAGTCCTTGACCCTTCGCAGCAAGTGCATGAGGTCCTCCTCAGTTTCAGCAAGCAGGGTTGTGTCATCTGCATAATAGAGATTGTTAATAGATCTTCCACCAATCCTGACGCCACACTTCTCCTCATAGAGCCCAGCCTCTCGGATAATCTGCTCTGCATACAGGTTGAAAATGTATGGAGATATGACACATTCCTGGCATACACCCTTCCCAATTTTGAACCATGCAGTGTTACCCTGCTCTGTACTGACGACTGTCTCTTGGTCCAAGTATAGGTTTCCCATTAACACTATTGAATGTTCTGGGGTTCCCATTCTTCTCAGAGCCAGCCACAGTTTGTTATGATCCACACAGTCAAACTCCTTTGCATAATCAATGAAACACAGAGAGACATTCTTCTGGTATTCCTTGCTTTCTGCTAAGATCCATCTAACATCAGCTACAATATCCCTAGTACCAAGACCCCTTCCAAACCCAGCCTGGACTTCTGGCAGTTCTCTGCTGATGTGCTGTTCCAGTCGTTTTTGGTTAATTTTCAGTAGAATCTTACTTGCATGTGAAATCAATGATATTGTTCTGTAGTTTCCACACTCTGTTGGGTCACCCTTCTTTGGAATGGGAACAAATATACATCTCTTCCAGTCAGTTGGCCAAGTGGTTGTTCTCCAGATTTCTTGGCACAACTTGGTGAGCACATCCAGGGAAATGTCTGTTAGCTGAAATATGTCAATTTGTATTCCATCTATTCCTGCGGTGTTATTTTTTGCTATTTCCTTCTGAGTAGCTTGAACTTCTTCCTTCATCACCATAGGCTCTTGCTCAAATGTTATTTCATTAAATTCTTTATCTGCCAATTCCTTCCGATACAATGACTCAGTATATTCTTTCCATCCTTTTTTAATACTTCCTGGATCATTTAATATTCTGCCTGAAGCATCCTTGATTATAGCGACTCGAGGTTTGAATTTGTTCTTCAGTTCCTTGAGCTTAAGAAATGCTGAACGAGTTTGTCCCTTTTGATTTTCCAACTCTAGCTCCTTGCACATTTCGTTGTAATATTTTGCTTTGTCATCCCGTGCTGCTTTTTGGAATCTTCTGTTCAGCTCTTTAGTATCTTGAATTCTTCCTTATGCTTTGGCTTCTCTATGCTCCATTGCAATCTTCAGAGTTTCTTCTGACATCCATTTTGGTCTTTTCTTCCTCTTCTGTCTTTGTAAAGACCATTGGCACTCTTCCTGGATGATACATTTGACATCCTCCCACAACTCATCTGGTCTTCTCTCATTAGTGTTCAAGGCCTCAAACCTGTTCCTGAGATGATTTTGAAATTCAGGTGGGATGAACTCAAAGTCATATTTTGGGTCCTGTGGATTCGGTTTAATTTTCTTCAGCTTCAGCTTGGTCTTGCATATGAGTAGTTGGTGGTCTGTTCCACAATCAGCTCCTGGCCTAGTTTTCACAGCTGATATTGAGCTTCTCCAGCGTTTTTTTCAGCAGATGTAATCGATCTGATTCCTATGCATACCATCAGGTGAAATCCATGTGTATAACCTGCGTTTATGTTTCTTATAAAACGTATTTGCAATGAGTAAGTCATTAACTGTACAAAATTCAATCATTCCATCTCCAGCTTCATTTCTGTCACCAAGTCCATGTTTTCCAACTACTGATTCTTCTTCTCTGTTCCCAACTTTTGCGTTCCAGTATCCTAGCAAATGATTAACAACACTGAGAAGAATGGGAATTCTAGAGTATTTAACTGTGCTCATGTAAAACCTGTTACCTAGACCAGCAAGCAGTCATTCAATAAACATGTGAATTCTGCATCATTTAAAATCAGAAAGTTGTGCATCAATCTTTTCTCCATACCTCTTGAATTTGTTAGTTTAAGCATCTCCTTCTCACCTGCTCATTGTGCCTACATACTGGTGTGGCTGCAGTCATACTAGCAGTGGTAGAAGGACATCATGTTTAGGAAGGTGGAGGGAAGGGAGAAGACCCTCAGCCAGGTAGAGTGACACAGTGACTGCAGCAATGGGCTCAAGTGTGTCAGACATTGTGCAGATGACACAGACTAGGACAGGGCTCTGATCTGCTGTTGAAAGGATCACAATAAGTTGTAGCTGGCTCGATAATACCGAACAACAAAAACAACAAACAGAAATGGGAAGAGCTCTGGTGGCACAATCTGTAGGGAGTTTCACTGTTAACCCAAGAAACTTGTCTTGGGTTAACCCAAGAATACTTGTCTGCCAATTCAAATCTATCAGAAGCTCTGAGGGCGAAAGATGAGAAATCTCCTCCCTTGCAATTTGCAGCCTCAGAAACCCAGTGGAGGGTCAGCTATGAGTGGGTTCCAATTCGACAGCAACAAAAGAGAAAGTAGAGGTGGTGAAAGGGTAGATAAAGTTGATGAATCAGGCAGAGTCCCAGCAAGAAACAGACATACACACAGATTTGAGTCCTAAACTAATTTAATGACATTTTTAATAATGGAGCTGTGAATGACGTTTAGGAAATAAAATGGATGTTGAATATATAACAAATATGTTTGAGAATAACATATTTAATTGATAAAACTATTGACCTGAAAGGAAAAGAAGTGAAAAAATTGTTACTGGAAAACTGTAATATCTGGCACTGTAGAGACAGAATTCCCCAGTAAGTGCTATAAAAAAAATAAAACATATCTATAAGAACTCTAATATTGACGAAGTCTGTGAGTAGAAAATAAATACTTCAAACTCTCCTCTTGCACTCTAATTTTTTTTTCAGTGTGCCTCCCATGTTGACTTAGTCCAAGTGAATGTCATTATTCAGAGGAGTCTGGGTCACACATACATGTGAGTCAGTGCTCCAGGCTCCATATCAGTGCAGAAAGGGTAGAGGAAAGATCTAGGCCAGCAAATAAAGCAAGACATGTCTTCACAGTTACTCATGTCTTTTGAGTTCTGCTTGTTTATGTTGAAGCATTTCTCCTAATTCTACCCAGATCCTCATCACAGCTTCTTTGAACTCTGTTCATTTGAAATGTTTCCTATTCCCCTGTCTTTGCATTCCATGTTACTGGACTAATGCTGTTTAGGCAATCTGATTTCTTTCTTTGTGTGTATACTTATGAGTGAGCAAACATGAGCTGTAACTCATATCACAATTATTTCTTTAGTTGTGCGGATAGGTGTGCATGCATGTGTATGTATATACATTTTTATATTCAATTTTGTTTTTAGGGGGTGGATATCAAACATTAGTTATGACTTTTCATTCGCTTTCATTAAATGGTAGAAGATTCTTTCATGTTCTCAACTGCATTTAGTTCTTGTCTGTATTTTTCAGTTACAGGGATGCTTTTTTTCCCTTTCAGATGTTTCTCAATCGTTTATTTTTAAAATGTAAAATTTTATCTCAAAGATGTTTACTTACTCCTTACATCCTCACTGAAGTTCTGCTATCTACTTTACGAGACTCTGCAGTGTGTATGCCAAAGGCAGTCCCTAGAGTTTTACTTCTTCTCTGGGCTTAAACGAAGCACTCTTCTGAAACTTGCCCTTAGCTCTTTCGTCCTAAGTGCATAGACCATCGGGTTTAGGGCAGGGGGGATGATGTTGTGTAGCACATTGAGTAGAACTGGAATCAGAGTGGCTTTAGTCTCTGCCAGGTGAGTTACTGAAACCACAACAACAACGGTGTAGAAGAAGAGGATGAGGATGAGATGGGAACTACAAGTGCTTAAGGCTTTGGATGCAGCTTCAACTGAGTTTAGTTTAAGTACAGAGCGCAGAATCAACGTGTATGATAATATAATAAGACTGAGATCACTTCCCATGCCAAGCCATGCCAGAACTAATTGGCAAATGCTATTTGGTCTCCTGTCATCACAAGCTAGGCTTGTGACCCCAAGATTGGAACACAGACAATGATCAATCTCATTCCTGAAACAGTAATTTCTCTGAGCTGCAAGTACGGGCACTGGGATAACAAACAAGCCATTTCTAAGCACCATGAATGTGGTAGCTTTTACAATGAAGGCATTTGTGACAATTGATGGGTAACGAAGAGGATGGCAAATAGCTACATAGCGATCAAAAGCCATGCAAAGAAAGATACCAGATTCCATTCCAACGAAGCAGTGAATAGCATAAATCTGAGCAAAGCACTCAGGGAGGCTAATGACCTTGGCATTAAACCAGAAGATAGCCAGAATCTTGGGCATAATGGTAGTGGCGAGGCCCATGTCCACAACAGAGAGGATGCCTAGAAAATAGTACATAGGCTGCTGCAGAGTAGAGTCCTGGTAGATGGTGATGAGGATTAGGATGTTAGCACCAATAGCTGAGAGGTACAGTAGTGCCAAGGGCAAGGAGAGCCAATGTTGCCAACTGTGAATGCCTGGAAACCCCAACAGGATGAACTCAGAGACCTGGAATTTGGAGTTGTTGGACATTTTTAAAGCTGAAGACATTCTTCAAGGGGGAAAAAAAAAAATTAATTGTTGCCTCTGAGCACAAGCATTGCTTTTAAAACCAGATTTACTAGGGGAGCTCTGGTGGCCTAGTGGCAAGGAGCTGCAACTACAATCCCAGAGGCGAACGGTTCGAATCCACCAGATGCTCTGCCGAGTAAGGAGGGACAATCTCCTCCTGTACCAGTCAGATCTGATTTGACAGTACACGCACACACACACACACAAAAAAAAATTAAAAAAAAAAATTTTTTAAAAACCCAAAAACCCAGATCTACTTAGTATAAATTTGTACCACAACAAAATTCTATAGTGTATCTCCTATAATAAGATACTTGAAAGAAGAGCTAGGAATTTGCTATCAGAAGATACATTTTAGTCATTATCCATTTTTACTATGAAGGAAAATTTCAGCCTGACTTTCAAATATCTATTGTTCTCAGTTACCAGATTAGGTCCAAGGCATAAAAATGATTCTACTTTTCCCCCCTTAACTCTTTCTTTAGTTTCTTGACAAATATCATGGAGAAATTAGATGTATTTGTTTTCTTCATGTTCTTCTCAATCTTGCTTGACTCAGATTTTTATCAATGTTATATCTAGATTTTTTTAAAGACAGAATTACTGAAGATTTAATTTTGTAGCTGCACCATTTCAAGTTAATACAGATGTTCATTAGTATTTCACACAGCTTTTCCAATAGTTTCATATCACAACTTTAAAAAATGTTTGTTATTGTTACTGACATCCAGGTAATGCATATAATAGCAGTATGAACATAAAGATTGTTGCAGATTAGCCATAGGGTGTTTTTTCCTTTGCTATTTTTTTTTGTGGATTTCTAGGAAGTCTTAAAAGAAAAACTTGAAAGGAAGTATGATCTTGGCTGAATTTGTAAATTCACAGAGTCAAACACTGGAGACATTTTTAATAGATAGTGTATTTTCTTAGACTTAGAGAACCTAGAAAGATACAAAAATATAGAATTTAGGTACAAATATTGCTATTTACCGATCTTATTTAAAAAAGAATCGCATTTGCAAAATTTTAATGTCCATGATATGATCGGAATCATGTTCAATGTTAAACTCTATCTTTCCTCAAATTCTGTTGACTTTCATGTATTTACCTTCCTGTTTAGTGGTCTAACCCGTCACTCAGCCAGCCAATCCTGCCACCAGTAAATGAACCATCCTTTTATGCTTCATAAATAATTGCTTCCTGAACTTGAGAGTTCCTCAGTAGTGCAAATGGTTAAACACTTTATTAATAACCAAATAATTGGTTTTAATGTGTCCAGGTATACCTTAGAGGAAGGGCCTGGTCATCTGCTTCCAAAATCTGCTTTGAAAACTAGATAGCATGTGGTTCTACTTTCCATATATAAGGACGCCATGAGATGGCTCCAAAACAGCTATTTTGGCTTATGGATTTGGTTTCCCATAGTCTATTGATTTGTTTCCTTTACTTAATTTATAAGCATTCATTCTCCTCGGGATGATTACCTCTGATAGAATGAAAAGCTTAAATACCTCTCTTCTTACCTACTTATACTTTTCCCTCCTCCCCGGTGCAGAAAGATGATTTGGGTGAATAGTCTGATTGTTCTAAAACTCATTCTCTTGCTTAAAACCCATTAACATTTTTAAACTATCTGTGAAATGAAATGCAAACCTCCTTATACCCTTTATAGTAGTCTCAGATGTGGTTGGACAATGAATAGGGATGACAGAATAATCAATGCCTTTGAGTTGTGGTGTTGGTGAAGAGTGCTGAATATCCCATGGACTGCCAAAAGAGTGAACAAATTGGTCTTGGAGGAAATGAAACCATGGTGCTCCTTAGAGACAAGGATGGTGAAACTTGATCTCATGTCTATTGGACCTGTTAAAAAAGGGACTAGTCCTTGAGGAAAAAGACAGACATCATGCTTTGTAAGTTGGACAATCAGTGAAAGAGAGAAAGACCCTTGACAAGATGGGTTAACACAGTGACTGTAAGAATGGGCCTAATAAAGCAGAGATGAGATGGCACAGGATAGGGCAAGATTCAGATTTATTGTTCATAGGGTTGATGTAAGTCATTTGTCAACTTGATGGCATCTAACAACAGGTATCGTACAAACCATTTGAGTATTGTCTTTTGGTATAAACCTTGCATTCTATATTTCTTTTTTTTTGTATTCTATATTTCTGATACACATAAATATTATTGTTCTTGAAACAAAATATTTTTGAAGCATTTAATTTTCAATATTTTTGTTATATTAGAAGTTGAGGATTACAAACAAGAAAAAGATATAAAAAGCCTGGAATGTATGTATAAATGTCTTAAAATTCTTTCTAAAAATAAGGATTATTATAAATTTTAATATTTATTAACACATTAGTAATTCCTGATGTATAACTTTTAAATACAGAAAAGTATATTTACAATGTGAAGTTGTCCTTTAATATCATCAACACAATTCTTAGCAACTAAATACATTTTCTTTCAGATAGATTTTTTTTCCCTTCCTCTAAATTACAAATTATAGAGCAATGGTGTGGTTTTTTCCTTCCTCTAAAATGGTACACTAGAAATTACAAATTATAGAGCAATGGTGTGGCATTAAATATCAAAAGAACATATGGAAATCTTTCCTAAAGTACAATGTTGTACATGATGGGATACCATCCATACAAATACAAGGAAGCCCTGTTAATACAACCATTATTAAAATATAGTGAACTGGGGTAATGGGTTTAGGTGTGTCAGAGACAATAAGGTTGGCTCAGGATAGAGCAGGGTTCAGAGTTGTCGTACATAGGGTTGCTATGAGTTGCAGGTGACTTGAAGGCATATAATAACAATAACAATAACAACAACAACAACAAAAACCAAGATAAAGAAGTTGATAACTTCTCCCAACTTCTGCAGTCAGAAATTGATCATTCACTCAAGATGCATTGATAATCATTGGAAACTAGAATGCAGTTTGAAACAAAGAAGAAAGAATGATAGTTGGAAAATCTGGTCTTCGTGACAGAAATGCAAGTGGAAATGGAATAAAAGTGATTTGTACAATAAATTACTTATCCATTGCAAATACTTTTTTTGAAAACCAAACTGAGACTTAAATACATGAACTTAATGGACTACACAAGAATCAGACTGACACATCTGTGGAAAGACATGTTGGAGAAGCTCAATATCAGCTGTGAAAACCAGGCCAAGAGCTAGACTGCCAACTATTTATATGCCAGTTCAAATTGAAGGTAAAAAAAAAAAATGGAAACAAGTCCATGTGAATAAAAATAAGACCCAAAGACCTAAATTACAACTGAATTTTATAACTACCTTAAGAACAGATTTGACACATAACATCACCACTTGTGAAAAAAGTAAAAATCATTACAAAGATAGCAGAGAAAGAAAAGACTAAAATGGATTCCCAAAAGAGACTCTAGAATTTGCATTGGAATGTAAAGAAGCCAATACAAGGGGAGAGAACTGAGGAGGGGAAAATTTTTTTTTCTCTTCAAAGGGCAATTCAAGAAGATAAAGCAAAGTGGTATAAAGAAATGTTCCAGGAGCTTAAGTTAGCAAGCTAAAAGAGAAAAAAACATGCTCAACAGTCCTCAAGCAGAAAGAACAAAAGAACAAATTAAAACTTAGAGTTGTGATGCTGACAGATTCTGTGGGCAGAATCTTGAATGATGCAGGAAACATCAAAAGAAGATGGAAGACATACACAGAATCATGATGTCAAAGAGAACTGATTGAACTGACCAACACAGAATCATTTTAGGAAGTAGCAAATAATCAAGAACAAATAGTACAGAGGGGAAAAGTCTAAGGTGCACTGAAGGCATTGGCAAAAAAGTCCTATGAACTAACAGGATACCATTTTAAGTGTTTTAACAGATGCACCCCTGGATGTGCTCACTTGCCTATGCAAGAATATCTGGAAGGCAGCTACTTGGCCAGCTAACTGGAAGAGATCTGTATGTGTTCCAATTTCTGAAAGAGGTAATCCAACACAGCACAGAAATTATAACGGTAAACAATATCATTAATATCACATGCAAATAAAATCTTGCTGAACATTGCTCAAAAGTGACTGGAACAGTACACCCATGAGGAACCTTCAGAGATTCAAGCTTCATTCAGAAGAGACTGCAGTACAAGGGATATTTTTGCTGATGTTAGATGGATCTTGGCTGAAAGCAGAGAATATCAGATGTTTACTTGTGTTTTATTGATTAGGTAAAAGCATCTGACTAGGTGGATCATAACATATAATGACTAACATTGATAAGAATTGGAATTGCAGAACATTTCTTCATGCTGATGTGTAGCATGTGCGTAGACTAAGAAACTGTATGAGAACAGAACAAGGGAACAGTGCATACATTAAAATGAGGAAAAGTGTGCCTCAAAGTTGTATCTTTTCTCCATACCTATCAATCTGTACGCCGAGCAAAACTTTCTGGAAGCTGGACTGTATGAAGAGGAGGAAAATTAATCAACAACCTGTGTCATGCAGATGATACAACCTTGCTTACAGAGAGCAAAGACTTGAAGCACATATTAATGGAGACCAAACACTAGAGTCTTCAATATAGATTACATCTCAACACCAAGAGAACAATAATTCTCATGACTAGACCAATAGGTAAAATCATGATAGAGAAATTGAAGTTGTCAGTGATTTCATTGTACTTGGATCTATAATCAACTCATGATAACAGCAGTCAAGAATTCATAAGAAGGGTGGCATTGTGGAAGTCTTCTGCCAAAGACCTCTACAGAGTTGTAAAGAGCAATGATGTCGTTTTAAAGACTAAAGTGCACCCCATCCAAGCCATGATATTTTTTTAATTGCTTCATATAATTCTGAAAGTTGAGCAGTGTACAAGGATGACAGGAGAGAATTGAAGTCTTTGAACATATCATAGACTGCTAAAAGAATGATGGGAAAATGATGAAACTTCTTCATCTTACTTACTTTGGGGATATTTTCAGGATGAACAAACTCTTGGAGAGAGAAGCATCATGGTAGAAAAGGTAGAATGTCAGTGAAAGAAAGGAAGATTCCCCAAACAATAAAAAAGAAGACCATCAATAAAGTTGACACAACAGCTACCACATGGGCTTGAGGACAGAGATCGTGAAGATGATAAAGATTTCGATCTGTTGTACATTGAGTCACTATGAGTTGAGGTCAACTTGATGGCACATAGG
>NW_006399794.1:10180628-10278528 GCF_000299155.1 Elephantulus edwardii
ATATATATATCCCCCTATTGATAAGGTGCAGAATTGGAGTAAGACTCATCAGCAACCTGTGTTATGCAGGTCGCAGAAGTTTGTTCACTGAAACTGAGTAGGACTTGAAGCATTTGCTGCAGAAGGTCAAGGACTACAGCTTTCAATATAGATTGCATCTCAACATTAAGAAAACAAAGATCCTCACCAGGGGGCCAATAAGCAGTATCATTATAGATGGAGAAAGGAATGAGGTTGTTAATGATTTTATCTTGCATGGGTTTGCAATCAACACTCTCAGGACCAGCAGTCAATAAATTGAAAGACGAGTTGCACTGGGAAAATCTGCTGTTAAAGATCTCTCTAGAGAGCTAAAGAGCAACAATATCAGTCTAGAAACTAAGGCGTGCCTGATCCAGGCCATGTTCTTCTCAAGTGCTTGCTATGAATCTGAGAACTAGGCAACAAATAAAGATGATAGAAGAATAATCATTGCCTTTTGAGTTTTGGTGCTGGAGAAAAATATTGAACTTACCATGGACTGCCAAGAGAACAAATAGATTTGTCCTGGAGAGGATGAAACCAGTTTGCTCCTTGGATGCAAAGATTTTGAAGCTCTGTCTCACATACTTTGGACATGTTGCCAGGAGGGACCAGTTCTTGGAGAAGGACATCATTCTTGGAAGGGAAGAGGGTCAGTCCATAAAACAAAGATGCTGGATGAGATAGACTGACACAGTGACTGTGGCAAAGGATCAAGTGTGTTAGAGACAGTAAAGTTGGCTCAGGATAGGACAAATTTCAGAGCCATCGTTTATAGGATTGCTATGGGTCTTAGTTGACTCAAAAGCACAGAACAGCAACAATGATAAGGTAAATTGTCCTTTAATGAGGGATAGAATTTGAGAAAAAGATTGCGTAAATATGTTGCTGTTTTTATATTATGAAGTCAGAAATGACTCATAGATGACCCTTCAGTGAATTTTTCGGAGGCAGTAAATCGTACAGGCCTGGTGGTTCTGGAGATGAAATAAACCAGTGTTGCTTTGAATGTTTCAACAGTAGTTCTGAAGGGGTTAGGCAAAATAGTTTCATCTTGAGAACTCAGATATATGTAACTCATTTGGCTTTTTAATTTTTTTTTTTTTTTACTTTAAAGCCTTCAGCCATGTGTGAGCCAGACAGAAACAGCTCTTAAGTATTGAGCTGATTTTAAAAAGTCCGTTTACAGAGACTTGTATGCTGTTTCTGCATTTCATGCTCACCTTCCTAATGTTGTCTTAAGTCATTGACTCAGAAACAACCCATAGCTGACCCTCCTGTGGGTTTTCAGAGGCAGTTAATTGCATGGAAAGAGATTGTCCAATAAGACTTTTTTATTAAACATGTAAGCATTAGCATCTTAAAAGAGAAGTAAACCTCAAAACCAAAAAGGACATACACTTACATGCTTCATTGACATTTCCATTCCTGGCTAACCTGAAGAACTAAAGGAATTCACCTGGTTCTCCGTTTTGCCTTGTTGTTACTGTGTACTATCGAGTTGGAACCCACCCACAGCTGACCCTCATCAGGTTTTCAGGGACTGTTAATCGCACAGGAGGAGATGGTCCATTCTCCTGCAGAGCGGCTGGGGGATTCTGACTGCGTGCCTTCAGGATTGCAGGACAGCTTCTTGCCAGTAGGCTATCCATATTGTGTATTTCCCTTTCTTGTAACTGTGACTATCCTGTGTCACTGGCAAGTAGGGAAGGGTTTGTTGCCCATATTAAAGGATCGCTCATATTAAAGAAAACAAGAGACATTTGCGTGAACACTATAGCACCTTGATGTAAACAAAATGTCAGTATTTTCCTGTCAGCCGTTTTGAATCTGGGGAGGGGCTGCCTTGTCCACTGCCCTTTCACACTCTCTTCCTGTTTTTGTCACTTCATGCCACATGCAGGAATAAACTAATTTCCTTGATTTATTGTAACTGCAGTGGTTACTGGGTTCCCCCCCCCAACACTGTACCAGTCTTATTATTTTTTCTCCACCTCTCACTAATTCCCCTACGTGCTTGTAACATAACAAACTTGTAGCCTCCTGTCTTCAAAGTTGTCTTTTAAATGTTATTCCTGCATTGAAAATGTTTGGTTCTAATATTGTTTAACAACAAGACACTTATATTAACTTTGGAGATAATCCAGCAGAAGCTAAACAGTCCGTGATACAGATGAAGTAACTAACTTCAATGTTATCACATAACCGAGTTATTTTCTAATTCTAGCTCTCTTTTGCAAATGCTCTCCAAGCCTTAATATCCTGCTACAGCAGAGGATAAGATCAATCTCTATTACAGGATGTTACCAAAAAAACCAAACAAGCCAAGCTTAGGATGAAGCATCAAGTGCCTTAGAGTTCAACCAATGTGACCATGCCAAGGTTTCAGTACTTACTGTGGTTATGAGCAAACACATGTAGCTTGAGGTTCTGGCAGTGGAAATCTTCCTGGGTGGAGACAAAACTTCCTGAGAAACGAATTTCACAATGTGATGAAGATGAGGCTGTGTTGTCAGTTGGAAAAGGGCACAGGAATAATGGATCTCTTGAATTTATGAGGAATAGCTTTAATGGGGTACTCCATAGGGAATTGCAATGCTAACCAAAAATTGCACCTCTGGTGGTTAGACTCCATCAGTGGCTTCACGGGAGTATATCCTTCTAAGTGATTTACAGCCTCTGGGAACCAGCTGGCTGGTGAGCAATGAGTGTGTTCTGCTGAAAGCACATATCTCAGTGATCTAATGATAATAGATCTCCTTCAGAGACCTGAATTGGGGGGAACAAAGGACCATAGAGAAATGGGAAATCCCAAAAGATTAGAACAGAGATTAATTTTAAATTATGTTGCCTATATGGAATCTCTGGTGTGAAAAACACTGAGTATGCAGGGCACTGGCTCAGCTCCTCTTGGCAACTGGCAATGCATTATTGTTGGGGCTCTGTAGCTCCTTTCTCTCCCTTCCCCCAGAACAGCCAAAAATATGACCAAAGCAGCAGCTGCAACTGTTCATCTCTGTTAAAGTTGCAAAACTATTTCACCTCCCTTTCCCAGGAATAACTATCTACAATCCCAGACCTGCTCTATTGCCTTGAACCAAGCAGTGTGAACTCCCCAATTTCCTTGTAAAACAATATAAAACTCCACTCTAACTTTAAATGGCTGCCAGTCTCAACTTTAAAGTCAGCCTGGCCGTTTCTCCTCAATAAACTTTCTTGGATTGAACTGGATTATCTCCTGATCTGGGTTGATTCCCTAGCTGGGAACAGTGTCTTCTGGCTGTGTTATCCCATACGACTTTGCTGATAAGTTACCCAGACTATTGCCCTGACAAGCATGCATGTAATTCAATCTAAACTCAGTTTAGTGACAATGAGGCTTTATTAAGCAATCCTGCAATATCAGGCCCTCAAGCTCTAAAAGAGCTTGGTCACCTAGGTCACAAGTCTCTCTCTCTGTCCTCATTAACTGGGTACTACAGAGCCTACATACTTTCCCTACTGTTGCCTACTTCTTATCTCCTTTTTTACAACCCTCTGTTTCTCCCTTCCCCCTTTTATCTTGTTTGTATATACATTCCAGAGGCTTTTCAATTTATCATGTTAGTTAACAATTTATGTTACTTTTGAGTCAGCTTGTGACTCATTACCTCAGCTTTTGTTCTCCCTACTCTGAAGATAGACCAGTCTAAAGTCTTCTTCTTACACTGAGTGGTGCAACCAGTAAACAAATTCGATTGCTAACCAATAAATTAGAAGTTCAAGTCCATAAAGAGGTCCTGAGTAGTTTTAGCAATTTACTTCTAAAAAATCAGTCATTGAAAACCCTACAGAACACAATTTAACTCATAGAGTCACCATAAGTCAGAGTCAGCTTTTTCCATTATAAAAACCCAAGAACCTACATAAGCAAAAAAAGGTCTATTTATAGAACCAAAATGGGTATATAATGTGTGACCAATTTTAGACTATTGATTGAATTTGTCATTAATACAAAATGTATGTTTTCAGTCAGAACAAATTGATAGCTGACATTCTGGCAGGTTTTCAAAGACAAAAAACATAAAAAAATAACATGGGAGCAAATTGCTCATCTGTGTACTAAGAAGAAACTGATGACTTCAAACCTCATGCTGTTTTTGAAGGCAAGGGAGTCTTTCTCTAGGCAGTTGCCAATAAGACAGGCAGATTGCAATATCCAAAGCACTTTATTGCAGATCTGGGAGAACAGTGAGAATTATCTCAAAAACTGCTTCCCCATCTAACAGTGGCTTTTTAAAAAAAAAAAAAAATCAAATTTTTATTTTAAACTGGATAACTTAAAAAGTTTGTATACATTGTTTTTCATACCGAATATTTCCCATTTTCTTTACCCACTCTAAGGTTAGATGTTAGTTACTAGTAAACAAACAGCTTGTGATATAGTTTTTATATGACTGAGAAAACCATCTTCAAACAGATAAATGCTAATTCAATTACATATAACTGAGCGTGCATAAGAAAAAATCTTTTTGAGGTAGTATTGTTTTAGGTGAAATTGAGTCAGGTACAAGTCATAAACACCCTTTAAACAACAGATCTGAACCCTGTCCTATTCTGTATCGTCCTCATCATCTCTGACGCACTTGAATCCATTGCTGCAGTTACTTTGTCAATCCATCTCCTTGAAGTTCTTCCTGTCTTTAATTGACCCTCCATCTTTCCAAGCATGACATCCTTTTTCCAAGGAATAGCTTCTCCTAGCAACAAATCTGAAGTATGTGAGATACAGCTTCACCATGATTGCTTCCAAGAATCTCTGGCTGCACATTTTCCAAAACATATCTATTGGTTGTTTTGGCAGTACCTGGGATATTCAGTGTTCTTTTCCAATGCTGTAACTAGAAGGCATCAATTATTTTATCATTTCAATATGTTTTCAAACTCTCAGATGCAGAGCAAGTCATTGGAAAGACCATGGCCTGAATCAGGCACAGCAGAGTCTTCAAACTGGCATCATTACTCCTTAACAATTTGGAGAGGTTCTTGACTGCAGGCTTTTCCAGTGTAATATATCTCCTGATTGCTTGTACCAAAGATGTTAATTGTGGATCCACATAAGATGAAATCATTGACAATTTCAATCTTTTCTCACCTCTCATAATGTTGCTTATCAGTCTTATCAGTCTAGTGGTGAGGATTGTTGTCTTCTTGATGTTGAGATGTAGTCCAAAATGAAGGCTGTAGCAAGCATTTCAAGTTATCCTTACTTTCAACAAGTAAGGTTGTGTGTCATCGGCATAATGCAGGTTGTTGATGAATCTTCCTCTGATCTTGATGCCATGTTCTTCTTTATGGAATACCATTTCATGAATAATTTCTAAGTGTACAAATTGAACAGGTATGGAGAAAGGATACAATCCTGACACACACCTTTCCTGATTTCAAACCACACAATGTTCCCTTGCTCTGTTCAAACAACAGCTTCTTGATCTAGGTATAGGTTTCACAGAAGCACAATAAAATGTTCTGGAATTCCCATTTTCATCAATGTTAGCCAGTTTTAGTTTGTATGATCCACATAATCAAATGCTTTTGCACAGTCAATACATGAGGGGCTGGTAAGTGAATAAACTGAACTGGTACCAATCATTATTTTACTTAATAATTAGTTTAAACAAAACTTTATTTCAATAATATCTAGAGCCTTGCATAAAAAAGAGAGGTCACTAAGGTCAAGAGAAGGTTTGCTATTAGGTGAAAAATCCAATAGTTTCAAACAGATTGTGAACATAAGAAAAATAAGTTGAATGATGATCTAAACTCTCTAAGAAGATATGAATCATTGAAATTAAGCATATATGTCAATGGACATGAGCAACAAAATAAAATATATTGATACAATTGTAAAGAAGAAATCAATGGCATTAAGAATAAAAAAATCAATGTGAGTGATTAGCAGTTAGATCATTTCTAATAATTTCATTTTTAAAAGTTAAGTAGATAGCAATGTAGCTTGTCAAGAAAAGGACATGTGTAATGGAGTTGAATATGACACCAGTTTATTATTGCAAGCAATGTATATACATTTAGCCCTAAGAGCAGAATTAAAAAGATAAATAGTGCTTTTACAAATCTGCATATTTAGATCCTTTCTCCAGCTGTACTTATAACTATGGGAACACTCAATGTGAAATAGGAGCTCTCATGGCCCAGTGACAAGAAAATGTACTGTAATCCAGAAGACATGAAGTTCAAGGCCACAGCTACTCCACGGGAGAAAGATGAGCAATCTCCTCCAATGCAATTATCTGCCTCTGAAAATTCTCTGGAGGGTCAGCTATGGGTTAGTTCTGACTCTATGGTACACAACAATGTGAAATACAGAGCTGGAGCTGTAGGGTTTATATGTTAGCAGGGGAGTCAATTAGTCAATTAGTGAATGTAAAATAGCAATTCAATTTATTCAATTCTTTTGATTCAGCAATTCAGTTATATACACTGATGTGCAGTGTATATGATCTTGGATAGGCTAACATGCCCTATTTGCCCATCCACATGGTCAAGTCAGATTTGATGGCTAGGAAAATCATATTGAAAGTTTAACTCTACAACTGTTTGAACTGTATGCTGAACAAATTCTTTGAGAAGCTGGACTTCATGAAAAAGAATGTGGTATCTAGAAGAAGAGATGACTAAACCGCTTCCACAGAATAAAGACAGCCATGGAGTCACAGCCATCCACTTCAGCAGGTGGGTGACAATTTCCCAATGCCTCCAGGGGGAAGCCTTCTGACAAGCTCCCTGTAAGTGCAAGCATTTATCTAGATCAAAGGTGCCAAGACCAGTAAAGAATAAAGATCAAGAGGAATTGAAGGGGGCAGAGAACAAAACCCAACACATCACCTGAAAGCCCTCCACTCATCCCAGAAAGGTGAAGAAGCCCAAAGAACAGATTCTCTATGGCCACTATCACAAGTTTATCAAGAAGGTCAAGGTGAACAGGCCAGTGATGACCAAGAGAAGATGAGCACAACCACCTCCATCAGCTCCGAGAACCCCCAGTGAGCCATCAGAGCAGGGCCACAGGCCCCAGTTTCGGGGTCTCTGCTTGGTGAAGGGCCAACCACCTATGCTGACCCTGGGGTGCACCAGTGGTATGGTTTCAAATAAAACAACACACTGTGAAAAACAACAACAACAGAACAGAGGGAGACTAATCAATAACCTTTATGCTGGTGGCACAACATGCCTTGCTGAAAGTGAGGCGGACTTGAAGTGTTCGCTTCAAAAGATCAAAAACCACAGCCTTAATATGAATTGCATCTCTACATCAAGAAAGCAAAAATTCTCATTACTAGACCATTAGGCAACATCATGATAGATGGATACAAGTTTGAAACAGTCAAAGACTTCATCTTACTTGGTCAGGAGATCAAAAGATGTATTGCATTAGGAAAGTCTACAGTTAGGGACTTTTCCAAATTATTGAGGAGCAGTGATATTAGTTTGAGGTCTAAGGTGTACCAGATTCAGGCCATGGTCTTTTAAACCACTTGGTATGCTGCTGAGAGCTGGACAATGAATTGGAATGAAAGAGAATTGATGACTTTTAACTGTGGTGTTGGAGAATAGTGCTGAATATTCATTCCATGGACTGCCAAAAGAACAGACAGATATGTCTTGAAGGTGGTGGAGCCAGAATGCTCCTTGGGCCAAGATGTTAAAACTTTGTTTCACATACTTTTGGCATATTGCTGCGAGAGGCTATTTACTGGAGAGGAATACCATGCTTGGGAATGCGGGGTGGGGGTGGGAGTGCGAAAGAGAGAGGAAGGTTGACAAGCAGGTAGATTGACACAGTGACTCCATCAATGAGCTCAAGTGTATCAGAAATTGTGAGGTTGGCACAAGATAGGGAGAGGGTTCAGATCTATTGTTCATAGATCACTATGGATTGTACTTGACTCGATGCACCTAAAAACAACATCTGGATCCTGGACACAGAAATGTAGCTCTGGGATGAACAGCCAAGTTTAGAAAGGAAGAATTCTTTCTCACTGCCCTCCCCCATTGCCTTCATTCATCAATGTTCTATTGCTCTGATTTAAATGTTTACAAGTTTTACTCTGTTGCTTTGTCACTAGCAAATATTGTAGGTGTTCATATGTCTCTTCCCTCTTCTTGTCTCCAAATTCTTCTGGTGAAAAAGAACACAGAATTCCTGCAAAACTCTACATGTTCCTTGCAGTTCTAATTTCTATTGTATTAATGTGCTGAGTTGCTCACCTAAAAGTCAGTGGTTTAAACTCACCAGCTACTCTGTGGGAGAAAGATGAGCATTTACTTTCTGTTAAAATGTACAACCTTTGAAAATCAATTACGTACTGCTGTGAGTAAAAATTAACTTAATAACAGTGGATTTTGTTTGGTTGGTCTTTGCAAATAGTCAGACAGCAGGTATAGCTGTTGTATTAGGTTAGAAATGGAAATCTTACCTTTTGAGAGAAGACAGAAAGTGAGAACAACTATTAGGCTTTTCTGAACTGAGGGCAGGGCAGAAATTCCACAGGGCATAACCTGTTCATTTTCAACGAGTTGGAAGAATTTTCCCATGGTCACATTTCATGACTGGAAAGGAAGAATACTGAACCTCCTTGGCTTTTTCTGTGATTTTTAAAAAATTTATTATTATGCTTGGAAATATTCTAAAAGGTTCTGCAGAGGTTATCTTATCTCCCTTCAAACTTTAGTCTGAAATACTGTTGATTACCTAAACTTGACAAGCCTCTTTTCTTTTGGACTAACCCTGTTGTTTACGTCTGGATCATTCAGATGCTTTGCTTCCTGGTCCCTGTCCCCGTTGAAATACCCTGACAACCCTTTCCCGGATTTCCTTGGTCTTAACACCATATACTAGAGGATTAAGAGCAGGTGGGAAGAGCAGATATATGTTGGCCAAAAGAATGTGAATATGAAGTGGAACATGATGCCCAAAGCGGTGAGTGAAAAAGGAGAAAAGGGCTGGGGTATAGGAGATGAGGATGACACATACATGGGATCCACATGTCCCTAAGGCCTTGGACCGAGCTTCACGCGATGAGAGACGAAGGACAGCTCGAGCAATAAAGGCGTAAGAGAGACCAATGCAGAATAAATCAACCCCGATGACCAGTAGTGCTGCAGTCAGCCCATACACACGGTTAGGCCTGGTGTCCCCACAGGCCAGCTTCACTACGGCCATGTGTTCACAGTATGTATGGGGGATCACATGGCTTTGGCAGAAGCTCAAACGCCGAATTAGAAAAGGACATGGAAACATAAGCAGGGAGCCCCGCACCATAGCTACTACACCTATGCGGGCAATGATGGTATCGGTGAGAATAGTGGCATAGCGGAGTGGGTGACAGATGGCCACGTAACGGTCAAAGGCCATGGCCAACAGCACAGTGGACTCCATCATACAGAAGGCATGGATGAAAAACATTTGTGCCAAGCAGGCAGAAGCAGTGATGTGTCCTGCTCCACACCAGAGGATGGCTAGTAGCTTGGGAACAGTGGAGAAGGAAGCGGCCAAGTCAATGGTTGAGAGCATACAGAGGAAAAGGTACACTGGCTTGTGCAGAGCTGGTTCGGTGGCAACAACAACCAGGATAGTGATGTTGCCCACAATTGTGGCCGTGCCCAGACAACACACAGGGAGCGAGAGCCACAGGTGGAACTGCTCTAGACCTGGAATTCCCAGGAGAAAGAAGACAGAAGGGTCCAGGACAGTGTGATTAGGAGACTCCATGGTGTAGTCAAGAGTGCTTACCCTCCTCTCTGGTTAGAGACTCCCACACAATCTCATATTACCTGGAGAGACAGAAGAGGAGCACAAGTGAGGCTAAAGAAACAGAAATTATATTAACGTTAGGAGAGTGCATTTAAGAATGGTACCTATCCCCTAGAATAAGGAGTTCTTGTAGCACAAATACTTAAGCACTAAGATTCTAATCAAAAGTTTGACAGTTCAAACCCAGCTAGTGATTCTTTGGATGAAAGACTTCATAATTGGCTTCCATAAAGATTGCTGACAGTGACAATTTATGAAACCCTGCATAACATGGATGAATCTGGAAGGCATGATGTTGAATGAAATCAATAAGGCACAAAGGACACATATTGTTTGAGATCATTATTATGAAAAGTTAGTTTGCTGCTATTGTTGTTAAGTGCTGTCTAGATGCTTGCAACTCAGAGTGACCCTATGTACAATAGCTCTGAACCCTGCTCTATCCAGAGCCAACTGCATTGTCCTACACACCCACCCCCATTACCCCAGCCACTGAGTTAATCCATCTCATCCAGGATTTTGAACAAAGAAATATTCTTTGATGATTATCAGGAATGGAGATGAGGAAAAATCAAGGGAAAAGTAATATACAATAAGGTAATGATCAGCTCAGTATAAACAAAAAGAGAGAAAATCCTATTACAGCCAAAAGCAGACAGTTACATTTTGTCACATGCAGCTGCTATGAATCAGGAGTAATTGGATAGCACCCAATAAGAGTCGCAAAGAACAAACGTGTTAGTACTTGTAAAAGGTCTCAAATAGTACCTGTTACATAATGTTTGTTAAATAAGTAAATGCAAGGAGGAGTGCAAATGCATACAAACTCTGTAAGCAAGCCAATTAAAAAAAAGCAAATAACTGTTTAAGTAAGCTAGAATTGTGTTCTAGCTAACCTCTATTGTCAGTAAAGGAAAGGATCAAGCCCATTCATTTTCTTTTTTCCCCAGGAATATACCTGAAAGCTAACACACACTTTTATGAAGAATACTGAAAGGGAGGTGATTAAGTAGAACCGTCTCTCCAAAACCTAAGTTGCAAACAGTTCATGATGAAGTTGAATATTGTTATTCTTACCTTAATATTTAGAATGAGTTCTAGTTCGGGTGGAATGCTTGGTAATGGTTCCTCACCTGTTTGCTATTGGAGTAAAATGGACAATCTTTTCCAGTGTGAGTCACTGCCTATGAAAACTCTCTGGAGGATCAACTATGAGTCAGTTCTGACATGATTATACATAACAACTACTATATTATACTAGTAACTTCTACCCCTTTTACTCATCAATAGATAATTTCTCATACTCAATCTTCATTTAAATCTATATAAGAATTTCACTCTCATAACTCCAGTTAGCTGCCTTTCCTTAAAAGTTTTGAAGTTTCACCTTTTGGGACATCGTTCTGATACTTAACCAGAAAATTCCATTCTTTCCAAACCCATTACAGAGTCATTTATTCACTTACCATCTCTGAAAATTTATGATGTAAAAAAAATAAAGAATATAGCCAACTTCTCCATTCTATACATTTGTAACATCAAAAAGTAAATTCTTCATTTCTAGCTGGTATTAGTGATGAATCATTTATGGAGTTTTATTCTAGTCTCTCATTTATTGTTCCTTTCTTATAATTCCAGCACCTAAGGGAACATAGACCATTAAAAAAAGTGGATAGATAAAAAGAATTATACAGAAGAGTGGATAGATAAAAGGAGCATGTGCACCATAATCAGAAGAAAAGCTGATAAATAATACCAGATAGAAGTTTTCAGAAGGGAATAGTAACTTCATTGCTGAGTAGTTTACACTTTTGATTCAACCATATACAGTGGTTGTAACTAACCCTATTCTAGATATAATATGCAGTGTAAAACAATTACAGATACCAGAAAACATAGGAAGTAGAAAACAGTTATCAAAGAAGAATTAACTCCTTGCCGCAACTCTTTGTCACTCTGGATGTGTATGTATGCATTACATTCTGCATATAATATGAGAAGAGAGCTAAGCTCTCCTATTCCATAGTGGACCAGATACTGTGTCTATAGTATCTGGGGTTGGAGATAGAGGAATAGAGAGTTGTTCCCTGCAATTTTGGACCACAGTCAAGTTCTTTTCTTCTCAAGTAGGCTTAGTTAAGAGGTTAAACAATACTGTTATTGTGTGTACAGTCAAGTCAGAACCAACCCATAGCTGACCCTCTACTGGATTTTCAGAAGCAGTTTAATCATGTGGAAGGAGATTGCCTATCTTTCTTTAGCAGAGCAGCTGGTGGATTTGAATGGTGTGCCTTTTTATTTGCAGTCCAGTTCTTTACCACTAGGCCACCAGAGCTCCCTAATAGAGAGGACAGTATGTATCACTATATGTACCTAATAGATAGAGGACTGTACACTTAAACTTTTAGCCTTGTCTTCACATGGCCTTTGATGAAATAAGGTATTTTAGAAGCAATTAGTTCTCATGCTATTAGAACATCAATTTGTGATGATAAAGCAAGTGAAGTTATGGGAACCAAAAATTGGGAAGGAGAAAACTTTTTATTTACTTCTTGGTCAAATTGTTACTTTGATTAATTTTCTTCCAGAATCCTAAAGTTTTCTGATATGTAAAATGGAAAGAACACATTTTTAGGTTTGAATAATATAATTTTTTTTTATTTTAAAACGGGACTTAGGATAGCTTGTGGTCCATAGAAGTTTCTCAATAAATATAATATGCTTTTATCACTATTAACATCATTACTTTAGCAGAAAAGAATGTAATGTCTCATACATAATTGCTACTAGTTAGCCACTTAGGATCTTATCTTGGTTCAAACATCTATATGGTGGGTAAATAGTTTCCATTCAACGTAATTCATTCCACTGTAGAACAAACTTGTTGATAAAATACATATTACATAGTATATATCTTTTCATTTGGAGATTTGGAAACAGCTTCCCTGGCTGTTCTCAACCAAATAAGGCACACTCAGCTCTGCCTTTCATGATCTTTCTTTGCTCATTGAACTAATGTGGGTTGTTTTCAGTTAAGTGGCTCATCACAGAGCTGGAACCAGAAGGTAAAAGCAGAGTTCTTTTCACCAAAAACAAATCTCCCTTACTGTCATCATCCAGTTTAAGTTTAGGCTTATGAGTCTTCTCATAAATTCACTGACTCATATCCAGGAGGTTTAATGTGTTGATTCTCTTTAGGTTACTGATTCTGTGCTTTCTGACTTTTTTATTTTCCCCCTGTGAAAACAAGCCCAAGAACAGATGATCACATATTTCTTGACTTGTTTAGCCTCTACTTTTTTTTTTTAGCCTCTAATTTTTAAAGTAATACTTGCAGCTTCTATAATCTTCTCTTTTTAAGCAACCCTCACTTCTACACATACCAGCCCATTCATTGGACCCAATTGAAATGTAATTATGAAGGCTCTCAGGCAAACCTTTATTTAAACCTATCCCTTTGACTCAGTCCCTAGCTGATTTTAGAGTGATGTGAGAGCCAATACCTTCAGACAGATGAAACTTCCAACATCACAATTTGGAGGAATGAGAATTGAGAAGTCTCTTTGTTATCAAAACCTGAAGGCTGTCACTCTTTGCACAAGTCGAGCTGACCTCTACCCTTAGCAGAATAACAGACTATGATTACTGCACCAGGGTTATCACTAAGGATCTGCTGATTCCTCCCAACCTATTGCCCACTGTTGATCTCTATACAAGGTCTTTTGTCTCTGAACACACAAATTTTTCTTAGCTGTTTTGTGAATATGTATTTTTTAGGAATTTCCAGAATAGTGTAAATGTCTCAAAACTTCCTTATAATGTTTCTAATTTCCCTCATCTGCTTGTCCTACCATTTGCTTCCCCCGACCCCCCACCCCCCGTTTGTTGCTCTGATCCTTTTTTCTAATGCTCAGTCTAATTGCCAAGCTAGAACTTCTGTTTTAGGGAGCATCCTGTCTAAAATTCTAAAGCAGATTACTCAAAGATCTGTTCAGTAAAATGACCTCTCCTGGCCCCTAAAGTTCATTCAGCTTTAAAGTAGCCTTCCCAGCCTCAGTTGTCTGATAGATTTCTTGTGAAACCTAAGAAATGTTTTTTTCCCAGACACTATATTTAGCCCAAACTCACATGACTCCAACTCTGGAAAAATGAGAAGGCACATATTCAGAAAGCATCCTCAGAAGATTGCTGGTCTTGAATTACTAGTGTCTATTTACCCTTAACTATCTAAATGCTGAGCCAAGAAACCATATACAGATGAGACCTGTCTCACAATCCCTTTTGGGAGTTTGGTAGGTTGCACTGGGTTTAAGGCTAAAACTATCTAGTTTAAACATATCTCCTCAGGGAGCTTCTGTGTTCTCTATGAAACTAGAAATATAAACTTGTCTCTTCTAGCTGACTAAATAATAATGTAAGGGGAAAATATGTCTCACATGAAATCTTTAGTGATTTAGTGTCAGGAGTTGTGCTGCTAATTCAAAGGTACATGGTTCAAATCCACCAGTTGCTCCATATGAGAAAGATGGGCAATCTCCTCCTGTATGATTTGCTGTTGTTGTTGTTAGGTGTCATCGAATTGAGTACAACTCACAGTGACCCTATGAACAGCAGGTCTGAACCCTGTCCTAACTTGTGTCATCCTCACACTTCCTAATACACATGAGCCCTTTGCCTCAGTCACCCTTTTAATTCACCTGGTTGAGGGTCTTCTCTCCTTCTCTGACCCTCCACCCTTCACAGTATCATGTCCTCCTCCAAGGAATAGCCCCTCCTAGCCACATACCCAGTCTGTGAGACCAAGCCTCATCATTCTTGCCTCCAAAGAGCACTCTGGCTACACCCTCTCCAAGACATACCTGTTAGTTCTCTTGGCTGTCCATAAATTTTTCAGTGTTCTTCTCCAGCACGACAGCTCAAAGTCATAAATTATTTTTCTGTCATCTTTATTCATTGTCTGATGTACAGCAAGTGATCAGAGAGATCATGGCCTGAATCACACATTACCTTAGTCCTCAAACAGACATCACTACTCCTCAATGATTTGGAGAGGTTCTTAACTGCAGGTTTTCTCTGTGCAATGCATTTCCTTATTTCCTGATGTTTTAAATGCATCTACTGGAAGGTCAGCTGTGAGGTGCTTCCAACTTGATGGTCAACAACAACATAACACATTTGCACAATATAAATGGACTTGACCCAAGAGATGGTACTTTTCAACTGCTTCTAATGCATATGAATGTGGAACAATATGAATAAAGAAGTCTACAAAAGAATCCATTGTTTTTAATCATAGCATTAAAGAATATTACAGAATATATTATGAATTGCAAAAAGAACAAGCTAATCTTTTTCTTTTTTAAAAATATTAAACATTTTACGAATTTGTGTTATCCTTGTGCAAGGGCCATGCTAATCTTCCCTGTATCATTCCAATTTTAGTGTATGTGCTGCCGAAGTGAGCACCAAACTAATCTTCTTAAAGAAGTACAACAAAAATGTTCATTACAAGTGAGAATGATGAGAGTTCGTCCACATACTAACAATATGCTATTAAGAGGAATCAGTTATCAGAAACTTCTTCTTATTGTTGTTGTTGATTGCCATTGAGTCAAGCATGACTCACAGCAATGGTATGAACAAAAGATCTGGAACCGTTCTGCATCATCATTTCTCCAAGTTCATAGAGTTTCCAGAGGCATTTAGGAAGTGGATGCCACTCCTGCTTCTAAACCTCTCTTGAAACGGGTAGCTCCATCAAACACTGTCCACCATGAGAAACAGTTATGGCATACGACACCCCAATGGCATAAGGTTTAACATCACAGCAAATCCAGATTACCTCATTACAGCAAATTGAGAGAAGAGTGCTATATGACTTAGAAGAATGTTCCTCCAAAATATAATATGAAATCCAAGGGCTGCAGTCCCAAGGGGCATCCAGGAGATCTTGTTGACACTAGAGAAGAGGCTTAAATCAAAGAAAACAACCCAACATTCCACACAACCAACAACCTAGAACAAGAGCACCCAATCTTACAAAGTCCTGCTGTGTCACCCAGTTCAGACTTATACATCAAAACTCATTTTCCTGATCTCTAAGACTATCCTCTCAGCTTTAGAGACTAGGATATCTTACTGTGTAGATGTTGTTGTTGTTAAGTGTTATTGAGTTGCTTGAAACTCACAGTGACCATATATATAACAGCTCTGAACCCTGCTCTATCCTGTACCAAACTCATTGTCTCTGGCATGCCTACTCCCAGCAAAAAAAGAAGACTCTGAACAAGATCAATTGATCAGTGGCTGGAAAAATGGCTTCAACCATAACAACGGTGAAGATAATGCATGACTGGGAAGTATTTCACTAAGTAAATTGAACATAGCTTCACTATGTTGTCAAAACTGACTCTGTAGCATCTGACAAAACATACGTACATTATACATAAACCAAACTCATAGTCATCAAGTCCATTCTAACTCAGAGAGCATCTATTGAGTTTCTGAGATGGGAAATCTTCACAGGAAGAAAGTGTCTACTTTCCTCAACTAAGGGGAAAGAGCCACTAATTTTGGGGTTAAATAAGTGGTAGAATAGTGTCACTAACTATAACTGAGTTAATCAGGGCTCTCCTTGTCAAACTCTGTAACTCAACATTGTCTTCCAAAACTGAGAAGGGGGAGAAAATGATTGCTGCAGAAGGTCAAAGTTTGCAGTCTTCAATATAGATTGAAATTCAACATCAAGAAGAAAAGAAAGATTCTTACCACTAGGTCAATTGACAACACCAAGATAGACGGAAGAGGTTGAGATTGTTGTTAATTTCAACTTGCTTGGTTCCATAATCAACACTGAAATTATCAGCCAGGAAATCAAAAGACTAATTGCATTAGGAAACCCTGCTGTCAGAGACCTCTCCAGAGTGCTGAAGAACAATTATTTCAGTCAAAAGACAAAGGCATGTCTGATCCAGGCCATGGACTTTTCAATTGCTTGTTACATATCAGAGAGCTGGACAATGCTATGGATGATAGAGAAAAAACCAATGCCTTTAAGTTGTGATGCTGGAAAAGAATATTGAATGTATCATCAACTGCCAAGAAAACAAACAGGCCTGTCCTGGAGTGAATGAAACAAAGTTGCTCTTTGGGAACAATGATTTTGAAGCTCTGTCTTTGGGCATGTTGCCAGGAGGGACCAGTCCTTGAAGAAGGACATCGTGCTTGGACGGGTAGAAGGACAGAGCAAGAGAAGAAGACCATGGATGAGATGGATTGACATAGTAATGGGGATAGGTGTGTCAGAGACAGTGAAATTTGGTCGGGATAGGAGAGGATTCAGAGCTATTTTACATAGGGTTGTTATGAGTGGCAAATGACTTCATGGCATTCAACAACAAGGATGGTGCACTAAATATTGCCAAGATTTACACATCCTGATACCCTTTATGGAGGACTCATCACTTATGCTTATCTTGGTAACTGTCTTTCCACAAAAACATGGCCTAGTTTTCTATGGAACTAACACACTTCAGAAAAACATACTCATGTTGTTGTTGTTAAGTGCCGTTGAGTCGCAGGCGACTCATAGCGACCCTATGAAGGAGAGGCCTTGACGCTTGAGTGCCTTTCATCCTCTCTCCAGGTTCATAGGGTTTCTGGAGGCAAGCTATTATGAAAGTGGATGCCACTCCTCCTTCCACGCTTGTTTAATTGGGGAGCTCCATCCCACTCTCAGTCCGCATTGGGTAGCCAACCATTAACGCATTTGACACATCCGTGTCACAGTGTTCAGCCTCACAGCAACCACAAGTGACCACGGGATGGCAACTTGTACACCAGGGCTATACGACCTAGAGGAATGTCTGAACAAAAACAATGAAAGACTGGCCAGAGGGCCACAAACTAAAAGTCACCCACCTTGGTCTTGGTCACATCGTTTTCTCTTCACTAGGCCAGCTGATCTCTCTCTTTCTCTCTCTCTTTCTCTCTCTGTTGATGTTATTGTTAAGTGCCGTCGAGTCGCAGGTGACTCATAGCGACCCTATGAAGGAGAGGCCTCGATGCTTGGGTGCCTTTCATCCTCTCTTACTCATGCACACAGTATTTATCTTATATAGCCTCATCACTCATGCAATTTATTCCACCATATCTTAAGCATTCTTCAGTTCCTGAACAAGTGATCTTAAAAACCTAATCCCAGAAAATCATCTTTTCTCATTGTTTAAGACCCTATAAAATACAGAGACACTTTGGAGAATTACCTGTGTAGTGCTGTGATTCCCCCTTCTCTCCCTACCATTCATTTCAAAACTTGATTTCTATAGACCTTTTCAAATGTTCTACTGTTGAACATACCATATCTGAAAGGATATTTATGACAGGAAACCTTGAATCTGAACTAGAATCTATCAGCAACTTCATGTATGGGAGAAAGATGGACAATCCCGTCCCATAAAAATTTACAGCCTTGCAAACATGATGGAAGGTTGTCATGAGAGTAAACTGACTTGACAATATGGAGTATTGCTTTGTTATATTGATTTTATTATGTCGTTGTGTTGATTTTATTTCCTGAGAGACTTCTTTTTTTTATACTTTTTTTTTTTTTTAAATATGTGTACCGTCAAATCATATCTGACTGGTACAGGAGGAGATTGTCCCTCCTTCTTCAGCAGAGCATCTGGTGGATTTGAACCCAGTACCTCTGGGATTGCAGTGCACCTTCTTGCCACTAGGCCACCAGAGCTCGCCCCTGAGAGACTTCTTAAGCTAAGCTACTTGTCTCAAACTTTAGAAAGCTTCAAAACTAGTTGTGTTGTTAAGAGTCTTTGACTGGTCCAACTAAGCAGCAATAAGTTGTACAATGGAAGGAAGCATTGTCTAATCTTGAGCCATCTTCTGCTAGCTCTGATGGCCTAGTGGTAAGAGTCTGTGCTGCAATCCCGAAGGCACATGGTTCAAATTCGCCAGTTGCTCCATGAAAGAAATATGGGCAATCTCCTCCTGTGCAATTACAGGCTCTGAAAACCTGCTGGAGGGTCAGATATGGGTTGATTCTGACTTAATGGTACACACAGCACAGCACTTCCCCATAAGGTTCTCAAGGGTGTGCAATCTTCACAGAAGTGAACCTTGGTGACATAATGTGTAATGAATACATTAAGCTGCTAACCAAAAGATCAGTAGTTTGAATTTATCATTTGCTTAGTGGGAGAATACCGGCAGCCTTCTTCCAGAAAGATTTACAGCCTCAGAAGGCACCATGATAATTGCTTAGACTTGAAATCTACTTGAAACAATGAGTTGTTTGGTTTCCCCCCACTAGTCTTTATAGAAGCAAATTATCCCATCTTTCTCCTGTGGAGAAAACTTGGAATGGTCAAAACTGTCCCTTTCCTTTTGAGAATAATTTTTCAGATCATATTGCTCCTCTCTAAATAAAAGCCCCAAGGGTTATACTCTAAGCCCTAATGAACTACTCCTTTCAGCTTTCTGACATCCTAGGCCTCTGGAGACTCATGATTGTGTCCAGAGTTCAAAATTTTCTTTATATAGTCTTGGTACTTCTTTTTCCCTGAACAGAGGTTTTATGTTGTGTCTCTAGGAAGGAGTAAAGGAGGAGAACCAGAATGAAAAGAAAGAACCTTGTAGGAAGCTACGTCCAGCAGCAGTGAACCATGACGCATATGATAGACAAATTCAAGTTGTGACTTGCAAATGACAATAAAGAAAAGAACCTGTTAGAAATGATATAAAGGGACATTTTCAGGTAAGTTCCATAAGCATTTGAAACAAGTACCTAAGTCTCCCCTTTCTAAAGAAGACTGTTTTTTCTATGATCCTTCTATATTTAGCCCCACTATTTCTATTTTCTAGTGACCATCAGAGCCTCTGCCCCAGGCACCTGAAAGTATACCTCATTTGTGACAATCGAGTTGACAGAAGATTGGTAAAGTAAAATAAATAAGCAAGAGTCTGGGAGTTTTTTAGTAGTTGAAAAATCCTGTCAAAGATTATAGTGTGGAGTGGATTTGCAGATTTTGACTTCTAGAAGAAATTTAATAGATGTAAGTTAAATGGTAAGACTTATTTTAGAAGGGAGCCCGGTGGCCTAGTGGTAAGGAGCTGCCCTGCGATCTAAAAGGCATATAGTTCAAATCCACCAGCTGTAAGAATTATTTCAGAAACAAAATGCATAGCTATGTAGACAGGAGTAGAGGTACAATATAAACAAGGATGGGAAAGTGAGCATGTAATTGAACTGAACACAAGTTTATTTTGGTAAACATAATCTAGATGTGCTATGAGTGGAAACTAAGTTTTAAGAATGTGAAAAATCTCACAGAGTTAAATTTTACGTAACCTCTTGTGGGAACTACAACAGTTTTATGAGTATCATGTTTATTGATACATATGTGACTGAGAATAATTGGTAAAAAAAATGCTACTTTACAGCTTTTAGTCTTTGAGCACAGAGATTTCAGCTGTAGTAATCAGGGTAAAGTATCTAGAAATGAAGAAGGTCTTTTATTAAGGTCTATATAAAAACAACGAGAGTAATAGTAATGAACAAACTCAGATTCTAGGATGATAAATGGAACATAAGTATTTTATAAAGATATTACATACTCTAAGTGGATTTAACATAAACGTTTTTATTATATGCAAGTGACTCCTAAGGATTCTAGGAGATTCTGGAACTGAGTTTACTTATGTGTCTGTAAAAGTGAAGAATTTGTCTTCAAATAGGAGATATCATAAAGGAAACATTAGTGGAAAATCGTATTGATTAACAAATTCTTAAAGTCTCCATAGATACCACCACAGAGAGGAAGAAAAGAAAAATTTTTCTTAATTCATTGTAGAAACAGAGGTATACACGTATGCTGTTAGGTATCCCAGTGGACTGATTTAAAGTAAACATCTTATAATTAAAGTTAATGCATTTCACACATAAGGGTCTGTTTACACAAGAAGAGAAATGCATGAACCTAGAAACTTTGAGAGGTTGACTAGCAAATAAATAATTTTGTAGATGTGAGAAACCTGAAAGTATCTTAATCTATTTATTACTGGCATATATTTCACATTTTTTTTCTAAAAAATATAGTGTTCTATGGAGAGATAAATGAAGTCCTGGTGTGCAATGACTAAGAGCTCATCTGCTAATCCATTGGTCCTCCCTTGGGATAAAGATTCAGCAACCTGCTTGCACAAAGATTTGCATCCTTGGAAACCCAGTGGAACAGTTCTGTACTGTCTTGCAAGGACAATCTGAGTCAGAATCTAATTGAGGTCCATGGGTGTGGGTAGGGAAAGAAATAGCACCATAATCAAACAGAAGGCCACTGAAAGAGGCAGCATATGAAGTCAACTAAACTCAAATATTCCACCCCAACATCTCAGCACTCTCAGACCAACAGGGGAGAAGTGTATTTTGCCATTGTATAGGAAGCTTTGCAGTAAGAAGATCATGGTTCTTCTAATCAATATTGCTATTTCTTCACTAAGGACAAAAATATTTCCTCCTCTTATTCAAGACTCCAGAAATAGTCTTTGAAATGTAGAATATTTGTACTGGGAGAGGGAAGAGTAAACATCTTTTAATAAAGAGAATAACAAAACTCATTTTGGGGGGAAAAAATCATAACTGATTTGAGGGCAATATAACTGGTTGGTATAGAGCTAAATCCAGACTGCAGATTCTTTGACCTCAAAGATTTTTTCAATCTTCTTTTCTGGCTTCTATCTTAGCAAGTCTTTAGAAACTAAGCTGATAGAAAACAATCTCATTGGCATGTGTTTAACTGTTCTTTAAGAAGGATTAGCCACTTCTACTGTCTTCAACCATGCTAATCTTCAACCATTCCAACTCCGTGACCTTTGCTCTGTTGGGCATACCTGGCTTAGAGTCACAACACTTGTGGCTGTCTCTTCCTTTATCTTCCATGTTTTTGGTTATCCTCATTGGCAATGGTGCTATCCTCTTTCTGGTGGCCACAGAATCCACACTCCATACACCAATGTATCTGCTCCTGGCCCTGCTGATGATGGCTGACCTCATATCTACTCTAGCTCTTGTACCCAAGATTCTCTGCCTCTTCTGGTTCAATGATAAGGACATTGCTGCTAATGGATGTTTTACTCAGATGTTTTTCATCCATGGTGCATCCGTAGTGAGATCAGCCCTACTCGTGGCAATGGCTTTTGACCGATATGTGGCTGTGTGTGAGCCCTTACGCTATAACACAATTCTGAGCCCTTCCCTTGTTGGACGCCTTGCACTGGCTGCTCTAGCCAAGGGTGTGATTCTTATCTTGCCCATGCCTCTTCTGCTTCAGAGGCTGACTTTCTGCCACATGGTCATTCCCCACACTTACTGTGATCATATGGCTGTGGTTAAAATTGCCTGTGATCACACCAGGCCTAATCGAGTCTATGGGCTCTTCGTAATCCTTCTTGTTGTAGGCCTTGACCTCCTGCTCATTGGCATCTCTTATGCCCTTATCCTGCAAGCAGTGGTGCACCTTAAATCCCGAGATGCTGTCTACAAAGCCCTCAACACCTGCTCAGCTCACCTCTTCGTTATCCTTGTTACCTATGTGCCTGCACTCTTTTCCTCTCTCACCCACCGAATTGGTCGCAATATCCCACCACATGTCCACATCCTCCTGGCTAATCTCTACCTTCTTTTACCCTCAATGCTGAACCCCATCATCTATGGTATAAAGATGAAGGAAATAAGGGATAAGGTGGCCAAATGCCTATGCAGAGAAACAGCATAGGCTGTGGGTCTGGACAGTAAACCTACAAATGAATGAATGAACAAAGAGAACAACATACTGCTACTATTCAGCCACCCAAGAACCCAGCCAAGTATTCTCATAAGCTATAAGAAAAATATACTATTATGAGAAGAAAAAAATGGAATAGCACTCAAGAAATCAGTTAGATGCCTCTTTACAAAGTTTGGAAGAGAAATATCATTGTATCCAGCAACCCCACTATTAGCTCTAAATCCCAAAGAAATAATAGTGACACAAACTAGTATACACTTTCCCATGTTTATTCCAGCATTATTTGTGGAAGCAAACAGAAACAACTCGTGTCCATTAACAGACAAATGACAAAAAATTGGATACATTCATACATGGAGTATTATGTATCACTAAGAAACAATTACAAATCATTAAATACAATCTGCATGATCTAGAACAATTTATGCTGTATGACATAGTCACAAAAAGGACAATTATCCTACAAGACCATTATTAGAAAAAGTTTAGGGATGGTTTACAAGCAGATAGAACGAATATTGGAGGGGTAACATGAAAACTGAATCAGAGAGTGGTAATATTAAATGGATAAGATAGGAGAAAGGGGGAAACCATAATTACAATTACAACGTAATTAATCAATTACAGTTCTCAATGGAAAGTAATGTTATAAAATGTCTTTGATCATATGAAAAACCAATATGATTTTCAAACAAATACAAATATATGAATACATTAAAAAATATTATGAGACAATGATGTCTGTTCTTGGGTTTACTTGAAAGACCAGTCTTTGTTCTTTATTTGGCTTCAAGAGGAGAAGATCTCAAGACATCTCTCAGGGGGAAAAGCACACTAATGGCATGACTCTCAAAGCTGTGTTTATACCCACCATTTTTTATGCAAAATTGTTCTGAAAATAATGCAAGATCATTTCTCCTTGTCTTGAAGATTATACTTCTGTTGCCATTTTCTGTGAAGTTTCATATCTCCAATTTTCTGCGTCCATCCTAACAAGTATCTACTTGCTAAAAGAGAATTAGGATAATTGTTATTTTGAATATCACCTTAATATAATTAAATCTTTAGACAATTAGTCTTTTCATTAATATTCATAATGCAATGGTAATGTAGTGTATTTACCATAACAGGACAATTATAACAATGTGCATGCCTATAACAAAAAAGAAATTTAGTCAGGGACTGTTATAATACATATTTCAAATTATTTTATTATCGAGTGAAATGTGTTTATTGATGTTTAATATGAATGGCTTCTGTGACTAGGAACTCTTTTTTGAAAAAAGGATATGTGAGCAGGAATATCCTGCTCCTGAAGTGACATTCCAGGAATACTATTTACAGACTAGCTGATAGTGCTGTCAAGAAACAATGCTCTATTGAACTGTGTTAAAACATTAGTCCATGACATTTCTATAGCAGTGGTTTGGTGTAAACATCTATTTCTAATAAAAGTAAAACAAACTAAGTCTACAAAGTAAACGAACTAGAAAGAAATAGAATTATTACAGATTTAGCGTAATTTTAAAATATGCATGTTGTCTTTGAATTGGTAGAAAGTATTCTAAATTTCTAATTTTCTCTCAACTTTCAAATCTTTTCTTGACACTGTTGAGAGATTAATGACGCTGACAATAGTGAGGGAATAAATTCAAGTTGTAATAAAGACACTGACAAAAAATAAGGTCCCAGGAATTTATGGAATGCCTATTAAGGTGTTTCTAGAAGCAGATGCAACACTGATGGGCCCACTAGCCTATGCCAAAATATTTGCGTGACAGCTACCTGGTAAACTAACTTGAAGAGATCCATTATTTGTTTTCATTCTAGATAAAGATAATCCAGAGTCTAGAAACCATCAAATATTGTGATTAATATCATAATCAAGTAAGTTCTTGCCGAAGATTATTTAAAAATGCCTGAAATAGTATATTGACAGGTAATTTCCAGAAATTCAAGCTGGATTCAGAAGAGTCTGTGAAAGAAGGAATATCAATGCTGACGCCAGATGAGTCATGACTGAAATCGTAGAGTACCAGAAAGGTGTTCCTTGTGTTTTATTGATGGTGCAAAGGCATTTGACTGTGTCGTTGTTAGTTACTTTCAAGTCAGGTATGACTCACTGCAACCCTGTGAGCAGCAGATCTGCACCTTGCCTCATCCTGTACCATGCTCACAATCCCATGCATTGGCCCATTGTTTCACTCACCATGTCAATCCATCTTGCTGAGCATCTCCCTCTCTTTTGCTGACTATTCACCTTGCCCTGTATGACGTCTATCTCCACAGTCTGGGCCTTCCTGGTACCTGCTAAAAATATGTGAAACGAAGTGTCAGCACTCTTGCCTCTAAGGAGCACCCTGGTTGCACTTCCTCCAAGATGGACTTTTTGTTCTTTTGTTGGTCCATAGGATATTCAGTATTCCCCATGAGCACCACAATTTAAACATATTGATTCTTATTCAGTCTTCCTTATTTGGTGTCCAACTTTCAGATACGTAGGATATAATTGAAAATATGATGGTTTGGATCAGGCTTCCCTCAGTTTTTAAACTGACATCACTGCTCTTTAGAAAATTGACAGGTCCTTAACAGCAAATTGTCCCAAGACAACATGTCTTTTGAAAACTTGGCTACTGTTACTATGAATGTTTCTTGTGGATCCACGTTAAAAAAATAATAATAATATTGATAACTTCAATCTTTTCTCCATCTATAAAGACTGACTATTGCTCAAGTGGTGAAAATACTAATTTTCTTAATAGTGAGATATAATCCATATCTAAGAGTATAGTCATTGATCTTTATCTTAAGCAAATACTTTAAATGTTTCTTTATTTTATGCTAAGTTGGGTCATCTGCCAAATATAGGGTGTTGATTCTTCCTCAAATACTGATGCCACATTCTTCTTCATATAGTTAACTTCTCTGATTATTTACTGGCTATACAGATTGAGTAAGTGTAGAGAAAATGTATAACCTGATACATACTTTTCCTTATTTCAAACCATACAATATCCCCTTGTTTCATTCCAAAAACTGATTCTTGCTATATATAGAGAGATTTTACATGAGCAAAATTAAGTATTCTGGAATTATATTCTTTTCAGTGTTGTCCATAATTTGTATGATCCACCCAGGTACTCTTTGAGAAAAACATAAACAATCTTTTTCAAGCTACCACATGATTTATGGTCTCCAAAATCACTAGAGGATCAGCTGAGTAAGCTCAGACTTAACAGTAATTACAGAGAGACATTCTAGAGCAAGTTTCAGAGTCTCTTCTGACATCAATTTTGGTCTTTGCTTTCTTTTCCTACCATTTCAGTAAAAACAATATGATAAAAATCGATAATACTAAAGGAAGAAGTCTAGGCTAAACTCAAGGCAATGGAAAAAATAAGGGTACAGAAGTTGACAGAATACCAATTGAGATGTTTCACAAAGGCTGTATTTGTAGTCTCGGACATGCTGTCTTCCCTATGCCAAGAATTTCAAAACAGCTACCTGGTCAATTGATGAAAAGAGATCCTGTTCCAAAAGAGTGATCCAACAGACTACATAGATCATCAAACAATAGCATTAATATCACATGCAATTCCTCCAATCTTGATGTCATGCTCCTCCTCAAAAAGTCCAGCTTCCCGAATGCTCTGTTCCACATATAGATTGAAAAGATATGGAGAGAGGATGCATCTCTGATACGCTCCTTTACTGATTTTGAACAATGCATTGTTTTTCTTGCTCTGTTCTGACAACTGCCTCCTGGCCCAAGTGTAGATTTCTCATGAGCACAATCAGATATTCTAGGATTCCCATTCTTCTCAAAGTTAGCCACAATTTGTTGAGTGATACACACTCAAATGCTTTTGCATAGTCAAAGGAACGTCAATGATAGATATTCCTCCAGTACTCTCTGTTTCCTGCCAAGATCCATGTAACACTGAAGATGATACCCGTCATGCCACAGTCTCTTCTAAACCCCAGCCTGTATTTCTGGTAGTTCTCAGTCAATGTACTGTTCCAGTCATTTTAAAATGATGTTCAGCAAGGTTTTGCTTTTGTGTGGTATTAGTGATATCATTGAATAATTTCTACATTCTATTGGATCACCACTTTTTGAAATGAGAATAAATATGGATTTTTTCAGTCAGTTGGCCAGGTGACTGTCCTCCAGATTTTTTAGCACAGCCTGGTGAATATATTGAGGGCAGAGTCTTTTTGCTGAAATATGTATTCCATCAATTCCTGGGGCCTTGTTTTCTGCCAATTCCTTCAGAGCAGTTTAAACTTCCTCCTGCATCACCATTACATCTTTCCTATTGCTACTTCCTCTCTCCAGAACACTCTCCCATTTCTTCTTCATTTGACTTAGCTCCCATTATTGTCAGGCTATTGTAAATTTTACTTCTCAAAAATCTTCCTCATTCTCTGTTTAATTTTTATATACTTCAATTGTAGCATTTACTTCACTATTTACTTTCCCCCTCATTTCATGATTATTTCCCTATTAGACAGAACTAACAGAGTGGAATTAGAAGGAAAGTAACAAAAAGAAGTCAGAGGGGCAAAAAACCTGAAGATAACGTAGGCTTGAGCATTTTTGTTGTTGTGTACCATAGAGTCAGGATTGACCTACAGCCGACCCTCCGGTGGGTTTTCAGAGGCAGTTAATTGCATGGGAGGAGACTGACAATCCTTCTCCCACATCTTTACGCCCAGTTTTGCTAATTCAGTTCTTGTCCATGAAATCACCTCAAACTTTCTGCAGAAGCTTTGAAAAATAGAAGATCTCCAGTGCCAACTTGATGACTTTTTATTCAGTTGATGACCCTGGTTATTAATTTTTCAAAAATGTCTCAGGTGTTTCTAATATGGAAACTTAATTGTCAGCCACTTTTTTTGTTGTCATTGCAGCCTCTCGACTCACAAAGTATAAAGGCTTTGCTTAAATAGGTGTGTCGTTTTGTGTAACTCAAATAGGAGCAGTATTTGTGCTGATGTGGTATAACCACTCAGGCATATTATTAAATAAACAAGTGAACAAACAACATGTTTTCAATAAGTTGTGATGTTCCATGTAAATTGCAAGCTATAATTTGGTTTTGCATAGAGAAATTAGTTGTTGCTAGGTTCACCCAGTCAGGTCTGATTCAGAACAACTCTATGAACAACAGATCAAAACCTGGCCCTATCCCACTCCGTCCTTGCAATCTCCACCATGCTGACACCCACTGTTGCCGTCATGGTGTCAATACATCCCTAATTTATTATGGATAGCATTAAGAAAAATGGAAATTCCAGATAATTGGTCATGCTGAGACATACATGACCAAGAAAGAGTCATTTAATCAGAACAAGGGGATACTGTTTGATTTAAAAATTAAGAAAAATATACACAAGGGTTGTATCTTTTCACTTTTCTATTCCATCTGTGTGCTGTGTGTACAATCAGAAAAGCCAGACTGTATGAAGTAGAATGTGGCATCAGGAAAGAAAGAAACTCATCCACAACTTGCAGTATGCTGATGACACAACTTTACTTTCAAAAAAAAAAAAAAAGGTAAAGCACTGATTAATGAAGCTTCAGCACTGATTGATGAACTATAACCTTCGGTATACTTTGCACTTCAACATTAAGAGGGGGACAATCCTCATTATCATCATAGATGAATGAAAGATTTAAGTTATCAATTCTTTCATTTTACTTGAATCCACAATCCACAACCAAGGAAGCAACAGCCAAGAAACCAACTGACATAATGCATCAACTTAATCTGCTGCCAAGGATCTCTTTAAAGTGCAAAAAAGCAAGGATGTCTGTTTAAAGACTAAGCTGAAATTTGAAATTTGCTTTTGAAATTGCTTCTTTTCTTTCTAGTTGTTTTTAATATTTTTAAGGAATATTTATGTAAGGGAGATGTTGTGGCAAAACCATTGGGAGTCGTTCTTTTAACCGTGCTTGGCATTCCAGATCCACTAACAGCATCACCAAAGAGAGAGGATAATCTCCTTCTAGGGAAGATTTACAGTCTCACATATGCAGCAGAGGGTCTGCTAAGAGTCAATTCTGGCTTGACAGCAATAAAGTTACTTTAAATTTTATATATATATAAATATATCAGAAAAATAGATGCCTTTGAGTTGTGGTGCTGGAGAACAGTCTTGAACACATCATGGACTGCCAAGAAAACAAATAGTTCTGTCTTGGAGAGGGGATTTTGAAGCTCCACCTCACTAACTTTGGGCATGTGGCCAGGAGAGACTGGTCCTTGGAGAGGGACATCATGCTCAGAAGGGTGGAGGGACTGCCCAGGAGAGGAAGACCCCAGATCACATGGATTAATACAGTATCTGGGACAATAGGGGTTGGTGTGTCAGAATTAGTGAGACTGGCTCAGGAGAGGGAAGGGTCCAGAGCTGCTGTACATGGGGTCACTATACATCACAGGAGACTCAACGGCATGTAATGACAACAACAACATACTATATTGGTTGTTTCTTTTAATTTTTTTTATTTAAACCTCTGTTTAGAGTCAACAAGACCTCAAGAGGGCCTTATATTTAAAGTTGGTTGTTATTATATTTTGGAGGAACATGCTTCTAAGTGGAACAGCACTCTTCTGTCAATATGCTGTGCTGAGGTAGCCTGGGGTTGCAGTGATGCTGAACCTAGTGCCGGTCAAATACCATAAGGGTTACCCATGGAGAACAGTGTTTGGTGGAGCTTCCAGTTTAAGACAGGTTTGGAAGCAAGAGTGGCATCCACTTCCTAAACAACATGCCTCTGAAAACTCTACGAACTTTGATAAATGTCAATAGTTATAGAAAGGCTTCAGGCCTATTGTTCATAGGGTTGCTTGACTTAAAGGCAATCAACAACAACAAATATATATATATATATATATATATATATATATATATATACACACACATTGATATACTAATATACTAAGTTATGGTAACATAGTCCTTGTTGTAGAGAGTTTTTTTGCTCATCAAAAGGCCACTCCATTCTGGATGTTTGAATTCACCACCAGTAACTCCATGGCAAATAGATAGGTACTCTCCTCCCATGAGATTTACAGTTGCAAAAACCCAGCGATGAGTCAGTCATGAGTCAGTTCCAACTATACTACAGTGAGAGGGAGAGAAGTTACCTGAAGCAGTTCTAACTAATGTCTGTGGGAATTGAATTATCTTTAAAAAACTAGTGCTTTAGTGTTGATAATCACGTGCTCATTGATTAATTAAAAGGACAAAGATTCTAGTCTATCTAGAGGTGCCTCAAAAGAATGTCCTGCCCGTCTACTTCTGAAAAACCAGCCATTGAAGGCTTTGGAGCATATTGCCACTCTGAGGCCTTTCATGATGTCTCTACTAATTGGAATTTACTCAACAGCAATGTGTTTTAATAAAGTTAGATAATTTTGAAACTAAAGATTGGAAAGTCAAAATACGTAAATAATTCTGTGAGGTGGCCTCAAGATTTAAGTTTCCTATTAAACTCTGAGCAAAATTACATTTTAATCAAAGTTTTTAGACCATAAGTCTCTGCATTGGACAATCTCTATGCAACACATCATAACTGCTTTGACTTCATCTCTTCTGTAGCCACTGATGTTGTGGCTAGTATCTTGCAGGTAGAACCAAGCAGTGCCTCTCCTTGGTCATGCCTAATGCCTGTAATTCATGCCCAACTGCAAAGCATCAGGCACCTCCAATAACTAGCTCTAGTTTTGTTCATGCACAACCAGGAAATGTGGGGGAGGTCAGGGTGGTGGATAGCCCAAAAGCCCCAGGTGAGCTCCTGTGGTAAAAACTCAACCCTTTAAGAAGACAGTTCTGAGATTCATTGCACAAGACTCTTCAGATGGTCCTGGCAGGGATCGGGCATATATTTCTGGTAGCACTGTGCAAGATTAAGAATTTCTTATATTGGGTTTTTCTCCTTCCTTATTTTGCTTCAACTGGCCTGCACTACTACTCTCTGGGAGCACATGAACTCCCAAAACACAAGGTTGGTATGGTCTCAGTTTGTTGGGGAACCAAGATTTTAGCATCTCTAGCAACGATGTCAGTCTGGAGACTAAGGTGCACCTGATCCGGGCCATAGTCTTTGCAATTACTTGCTATACGTTAGAGAACTGGACAATGACAAGGGACGATAGAAATAGAATTGATACTTTTGAGCTGTGGTGCTGGAGAAGAGTGTTGAATATACCATAGACTGCTAGGAGAACAAACAGGTTCTTCATGCTGCTCCTTGGAGGCAAGAATTCTGCAGTTTCATCTGATGTACTTTGGGCATGTTGCAAGGAAGGACCAGTCTTGGAGAGGGGCACATGCTTGGAAGTGTGGAGGGACAGTGCAGGAGAAGAAGACCCTTGATGAGATGGGGTTGGTGTGTCAGAGACAATAAGGTTGGCACAGGATAGAGCAGGGTTTAGGGCTCTTGTACATAGGGTTGCTATGAGTCGCAAGCAACTTGACGGCACATAACAACAACAATAATACTTGAAAAACCCTTTTACTACTTTGCCTCAGTCTCTAGTCTGAGGACTACTTTCTTGATCATCTAGTTATTAGATCTTTATTTCTAAGCAAGGGCGTTGCATTGCTAACCCAAAGATGATGCAAATCCAACAGCAATGTCTCAGGAAAGAGATGTGATCTTTCTCCTTCCCTGAGATTTACAGCCTCCAAAAATTTACTAGAAGATCACATATGAGTTGGTTCCAATTTGGTAGCAATGAGTTTCTTAAGTTCTGTTTATTTCTTTTAAAGATTTTATTTATTTTCTTGTTGTGTGCCGTCAAATCTGACCCATCTGGCACAGGAGAAAGTTGCCCCTCCTTTTCCACACAGCATCTGGTTGATTTGAACCACATGCCTTCGGTATTGCAGTGCAGCTTCTTTCCCCTAGACCACCAGAGCTCCAATTTTTATTTATTTCTACACTAGTCTTTCATAAACTGTAATATATTATATAATTACAGTTTCCTTATTTGGGTCTTTGATACCATTTCAAAGTTCAAGTCCTCAAAACAGAATAGATTTAGTAATAGAGAAGCTGACCCTGGATTAATTCAACTTCCAAAAACCTAACTGAAGTGAATCAACTTTGACTAAGAATTCGAACACTTTAAAATTATTCAAATGTTGCACCACTAAGAACAATTCAATAGACATGGAAAAAAGAGCTAACATTGGAGTTTTCTGCTACATTTCCTAGAAGTCAACAGGTGATAATTCATGCTCATTCTACAGTAAAAATAAATAAATAAATAAATAAATAAATAGTTCACCACAAATTAATAAAGATTTGAGGGGGAAGGATATCCAACCAAAAATGTGCAAAGAATGTCTTGCTTTCTGTTTTTTCCCCTTATTGTCTCCAGTTCCCCGGAGATATGCTACTGCTACCAACTATCCAAGCATAATACTCTCAATATATATTATATGCAGATATAAATGATCTTTTTATATGCTAATTTTAATAAAAATAGACCTATGCTTTTTAAAATTTTCATCAACAAGCAAAAGGAAAAGAAACTAATTTTAGGAAGCAGGAAGAGATTTCAAAGTGTTCAGACTATGATGTTGTGCTTCAAATCCCATTTAAATTTTATGGAAGAAAATTATTTACTCTTGTTTTATGCTACCACAGTTTTTCAAATTTAATGTCTTAAATCTTTTTAAAATCTGCTTATTTTTCAATAAAGTTGCAATTTCAACAACGTTTTGTTGAGGTTGATTTCCCACTGCCACCACCTAAATGTCTATGAAGAGTGGCATTTCTATTCTTGGTATCAATTTCAGGTAGACAGTAATCTGTTCTTTTACCACTATTCCTCCCATATCTTCTTTGGTTCTCTGTTTACCAAAAAGACACTATCCATTAAATACTTAAAAACCTATTTTTTTTCTACCACAGGTTAAGTCCTCTATATTAAGCTTTAAAATATCCTACCTTTCTCAGTCTCTTCTCATATTGTCTTAATCCTTTATCATATTATTGAGTTGTACAGTTTACTTGAAGTATTTCTTTAACAGGTAGAGCTGATACCAAGCTAGAAATGCTTAATTACTTTTTTCTGGAGATTAAATAGTCTAAGAGTCTCTTTTAAACAGAGGCCATTTGACCTTGAGGGTAGACATAATTTCTGCTTACGTTTGCCTTCATATTTTTATTTCTACAATATAATTTTTTAAAACAGAATTTCTATCATTTTAAACTTCATATATATTAAAATATTTGCCATGACGCCACAAATAAAATGTAAACAATACTACTTAAAGTTGATGTTCATGTTTAGGCTACCAGCTGGGTTCCACATCAAGTTCAAGTATGTATGCGGTTTCTTTCTGGGCACTCAGAAGAGATGCCAGTACATAGGTTTACCACATTGGTCTCCATAAAATTTACTTTTATTAATATTATCATTGGCAGAATATTTTCAAAATTGTCACTTTACAATAGAATCTTTTCAGATGCTGAAATTAGTTGAGGCCAGCAGGAGTGTTGACTCTAGGAGATTTTAGAGCTATGATATTAGTCAAAAAGTTTAAGTTTAAAATCTTTTACATTTCAGTGCTTTCAATCTCTTTTCCTTTGAAGTTTCTCTAGGAATTGGAGATAATGTTTTCAATCCAAATTCTCCCAAGTCTGCAAGGAAGCATGCAGTACTGAAAATAGTAGAATAATAAAAAAATAGTGACTCTCAATTTGATTTTAAAGTTTCTTGGTCCTCCTTCACTGACCACCACACAAATAAACCATAGCTCTCATTTTGTCCTTATAGACAAGAACAAATACACATATGTGTCCCATCCCATCTTAAGTGTGTTCAAATATATATTGTGCAAAGTATTTTTATAACATTATCCTATACAATTTGCCCAGCTATTTTGTCAGATATGCAAAACTAATAATGATAAAGATATCATTATTGGCATGCTTGTAGGGGATATATGTCTTGTCTTTAAACTAGTAAGATCAAGAAAATCTTCTTTCTTAGTCTCCCTAACTAAGAAATGTTTTTGGCAGACAATCTGGCAATATATCTAACACTAATCAATTCCCTCAGCAACTGTACCCATTTGATATTTCTTTCTCATGCCCACACTTGGTAGATTTATGAAACAGATTTTTGGCCAGAGCCAATGAGTGAGGGGTCCTTCCTTCGCCGCCCATATTTGATCACTTTTTCCCGAAACTCCTTGGTTTTCACTCCATAAATAATAGGATTGAGCATTGGTGGTATCAGGAAGTAGAGATTTCCAAGAATGGTGTGGACATGGGGTGGAATGCCTCGGCCAAAACGATGAGTAAGAAAAGAAAAAAGTGAGGGTGTATAAGAGATAAGCATGACACATATGTGCGTGGTGCAGGTGTTGACTGCTTTGTGGTGGGCTTCCTTAGACAGCCGCATTATGGCTCGAATGATGAGCACATAAGATGAACCAATAGCCGAGATGTCCATTCCAGCAACCAACATGGCCACTGCCAGACCATACATTCGGTTTACTGTAGTGTCCACGCACACCAGCTTCACTACAGCCATGTGCTCACAGTAGGTAGTGGGGATCACACGACTGACGTGAAAAGGCATCTGCTGGAGAAGGATAGGCATGGGGAGAATGAAGAGGACAGCTCTCGCCAAACTTGCCAAGCCAATAAGCCCAATGCGAGTATTGGAAAGAATAGTAGAATAGCGTAGGGGCTCACAGATAGCCACATAGCGGTCAAAGGCCATGGTCATCAAGACAGCAGACTGCATAGCAGAGATGGAGTGGATGAAAAACAGCTGGATCAGGCAGCCTTCGTAGCTGATCTCGCTCTGGCCAAACCAGAAGATGCACAATACCTTGGGAATCGTAGTTGTGGACATACCCAGGTCTGTAAGAGCCAACATGCAGAGGAGCAAAAACATGGGTTTGTGCAGGGAACGCTCTGTGGAGATGATGAAGAGGATGGTGCTATTCCCAAGGACAGTCATGAAGTAGAAGGAGGAGAAGGGAATGGATATCCATTTGTGCTTGTCCTCCATCCCAGGAATGCCTTGAAGAATGAAGAAAGGGGGGTGACCGCGGGTAGCATTGCAAGCATTCATGGTGGCACCCTGATTTTATTGAGAGGAATGACATAAATAAACCATATGAGGTTTAATTTTAAAAAAAAACACAACAAAACAAACCCAATCAATTGTAACCAAGTAAAAGACTAGAGTTTAAATGTTAAGATAATAAAATATGTTCTGAAATTATGGTTAAAACCCATGCAAATTATACTCTCTCACAAGACCAATTCAAATTTGTGCCAGTCCACATTTATCCATAAAAATACTATAAGACAAATTCTAACTATGTATTATTTAAAAAGAGATTCTTAGTCTAATAATTTTAAAAGGGTTAGACTAAATAGATGGAGCATAAAATTTAAAACAACACAAAATATCTTGTTCAAAAGAATTTTAGATAGCAACTGTAATATCCAAAATGTAAATTTGTTGGAAAAGACAACATGCTGGGAAAGGTGGAAGATCAGAGAAAAAGATGAAGACCCCTCAATAAGGTAGATTGACACAATCGCTACAACAATGACCTTGAGCTGCCAGAGATCTCAAGGATGGCAAAGGATACATAGGTCAAGGCTCAGAGCTGTTATTCATCAGGTTGCTATGAGTCATAGTCAACTATATGACATCAAAAAACAACACAACTATAATAAATGTTTTATTAAGGAAAATTTGTTTCATTATTTAGTAATAAAGTATATAATTAAATATATAAGAATAAATTAAATATCCACTTGTCTCCACCTAAAAAATATAACTTAAGACAAGTGAAACAGTAAGACACAGGAAGAAAAGAGAAACTGACATATCTTAACAGCTTTCTCAGAAACAAAAGAGTAAATAGATCAAAAAGAAAGTGTTATAAAATGATAAAATGAAGCTTTACATCTTTTTGTTTGTTTGTTTGTTTTTCTTATTGTGTATCATCAGATCTGACTGGCACAGGAGATTTCCCCCCCTTTCTCCAGCACAACATGTGGTGGATTCAAACTGTGCTTCTTTGGAATCCCAGTGCAGTTTCTTGCCACCAGGCCACCAGAGCTCCCTTAAGGCTTTAAATCTCACATAGGATTAAGTGGTTAATCTTGCATCCAAAAGTTAACAATGCCTTTATGGTCTATATATAACTTTAACAAAAGTAAGAATTACAATAGTCTGCAAAAACATCCAGTACAGTTTACATAGTTAATATCATAGCATTTACTTTATCTGATTACAATACAAACAGCAAAAAGAGAAAGGTAGGCAATGGATAGATGTTGATGGTGGCTATACAGAGTGATTGGTGTGATCAGTTTTATTGAATTATACACTTTAAACTGTTGATTGGCAAATATCATGTTCTTTTATTTTTATAAAAACAAAAAAAAAGCAAAGATAAAGGGGGCAAAGGAAAAATGAACAAAACTGAAATAGTGACACAAGAAAAAAACACGATTGAACATAGATTGAAAATGAAATATTTACTATGAAATCTGATATTAACATCACACTCAAAATCATCTTATATTCTACTTCATATAATGATAATATAAATATGTGAGTAGACTTATTGTCAGAAATATAAATGTGGAAATAGTCACAGATGGTCCTGGTGAGGGTACTTCTATCACCAAAGATGTTATTTTCAAACAAGCAAACTAAGCACCTTGTTCTACATATGGATGCATAGAGTATAAAGGGAATAAAAAGGTAGTGGTTCCTTCTCGCGTATTTCAATACCATTTCAGTTATGTGCTGGAAAATCTGGGACTTGACCCTTTCCAAACCAGTTGATATTCCTTCTAAACTCTCTAGACAAAAAGTTTAATAATTTAGATTTTTCCTAAATCCTGTCTTGTTATCCTTTTAAAAGTCCAGAGTTACTGGGTAGTATTTTCACCCAAACTGACTTAATTTCCTGTTACCTTCAACCCCCTAAAGCAGCACTCTCTTTAGCAGGATGTCATGGTCACCTCCTAGATGCTATGGAGCTCTTAGACAGGGCCAGTATAACTATAGCCTAATCTGTGCATCACAGATATTTAATACAAACTTCTGTTTAAAAGTATCATCCAGTGAATGAAAAATTGGAGAAAAAGCAAGAGGATGTATGTGAAAAGGGTTCAGTGAGTACAACCTGGATAGCGTCCTCTGGAGTGGGAAAATAGGCGCTCCAGAGCAGGGTTATGTGCTCAGAGCAGGGGTACTAAGGAACAGAGCTAGCTGTATTCCTAGTATTGAAGTATCTATTGTAATGACTATTGGAAAGTAATATCATTCTTCCATCCATGAGACAAAAGATTCCACTATCATTGCTTGGTTTTTGTTTCTTTTTGCTTTTAGTTCATTCTGTGCCCTCCATGAGTGTTTCTTTTCTCACTAACAGTGCACTCTTTGAGAAGGAAAGCTTCATTGCAAGCATGGACAAGTCTTTAAAAAAATGGCTTCTTCCTCTTCTCAAAGGAAAAATGTCAAGAAAAGTGGAAAATGTAAGTTAAGAATGAAAGAGACAGTAGGCTGTTGAACACCTATAGTTCAAAGAATATGGCACAAGAATGTCGACATAATGTGCATCTTTCACGTGGAGCTGCTTACCTGAGTGAGAAGCAGTGGGAGAGCGTGAGACTGGACTCAGACACCTTCTGTAAGCATGTATGTGTGAGTGCATACACATGTATATATCTTAGCAAGCATTCCCATGGCTTACATAAAGTATACTCATAGCACTGCATCTCTCCACTCCTCACAAGTGAACACCCAGTAAACATAATAAAGCCATTTAAGTACCTTAGGGAAGGTCTTCCCTCCCCCACAGTACACTAAGGTGGCTTTTTCATTTCCATATGCCCTCAAATCCCATTACTATTATGAGTAAGTAAAACTGACCCTAGAGATTGTCCTAAGCTCCCTGGACATGGAACTGGTTGACCTTGAAGATTCTAAACATGTCCTGAAGGAGCTTGAGGAGAGGGAGAATGAATTGAAAGCTGTGTATGGGACTAGGGTGAGTGAGACCTTGAAGTCTGAATATCTCACAGGCCCTCACTCCCAAGCACGTGAGTGGATGAGAGCCAGGCAGTGATTTAGACCATGTCAGAAGGAACCATGCCTATGGAGAAGAAAGAGAAAAAAAAAATTAAACACACACACACACACACACAAAAGTAATTCTTGTTGATGGATACCATGAAAAAATCATGTTTTCAGTCTCAGATGCTAGCTATTCCAGGTCTGATTTTTAGTCATTTTGATTTTTTTGCAGTCCTGTGACTTTTGTGCCAGACATTCTCCAGGATATTGTCTATAATCTTTCATGTCACCACCCTCTACTCCTTTGGCTTTCAAATTTTGGATCCAGATGAAGCCAAAATCTTTTTTGTGAAAGCTCAGAGAAGGAAGCTGCTAAATTTAATCAAAAAGCACTTTTCAAAAGCAAAATATTTAAAATAAAATAGTCGCAAAGTCATGTGAAGACTTAATAGAAGCAGGATACACAGAATCACATTCAAACTCCTTTTGGAGCAAATGTTCTGCCTTACAGAAAGGCTTTTGCAGAGTTAGGTGTGAGTAAAAGGAAGCACCAGTAGAGAAAAGTGAGGTGCAGTAAATGACCTGAGATAATCAATATGTTAGTGCAAAATTCAATATATAGACAAGGACTGATGAATATGTTACAGACTCTCCAAAAGCTTTCCTCTCCAGAAAGCCAAGTATTCTGGGACACGTAAACATCATTGTCTCTGTCTTCTCTTCTCTGTCCCTAAGTGGACCTGATGGGTGATAATGACAGGTAGAATCTTTTCCTCCTAATCAGTTGATTACTAATTGCCATTGAGTCAATTTTTACTCATGACAAACTCATTTGTGTCGCAGTACAATTTGCTTGAAGTGTTTTATTGGCTGATTTTGAGAAGAATATCACTAGACTCTCCTTGAGCTATGCTTCTGCATGGACTCAAATCTCCAACCTTTCTGTTAATAGCCAAGCACATCATGAATCATTTTTGCAAGCTGGGGACTATTTCTCCTAGTTCTTATTTGGTCTTATCTTACGGTCTTGCTGCTTGCTAAGTTGAACTTCACAGATAATCTTTTCTTGTTTCATAAAGAATTCTTTTCCCCCAAACTCTAAACTACCCTCTACTATCACTTGTTTCTTAAGAATATTTTTCATTTCTTCCCTTGTGACTTGAAAAACATTTTTATTATTCTATTAAATTGGTTCAAATTTTGGTTTAATTATTGAAAAGAAATCATAAGTTCAACCATAGTTATAATAGGCTTTATTTTAAAGATAATGTCTGCTTTTTCATTCTTTATATCAAGTAAGTAGAGAAATATGTAGATAATTTTTAAAAAATAAAATCATGCAAAAAAGCCTTCCTAAATTAAAAATATTTCTAGAAGGATTTAGTTCTGGAACTTAGACCAATGATGTCTGTGGAGGTCTGGACTTTCAGACTCTGTTCCCAACCCTGCCGACCTCTATTTCCTATTCTGGTTCTAGAACCAGTGGTATTCGATATAAATGATGGCAACAGCGAATATTTATTTGCTCATCAACCTCAACTGAGAAGTCAATTCCAGCTTCATGCTCCCCTAGGAATTTCAGGATAGCACTGTATGCTCACAAGCCAGTGTATGCTTCTAATCTTTGACAATACAGAAAAGAAAGTTCTATCTGGAGTTATCAGCCCTTCTTTTTCAAAGTCTGCAAGTCTTATTCTACTTAAAGGTCCAGAGTGCAGAGAAACAAAGAGAGAATTGCCTTATGGTACACCCAAGATCAGTTATGCCAGGGTCTGTGTTTAGAAGTAAAAACAGCTTCCACAGCTCAGCCATCTTCCTGGACAACCATCCCAGTAATATTTATCAACAATCTGTGTTATGCAGATGACACAACCCCGCTTGCTGAAACTGAGGAGGACCTGAAGCGCTTGCTGCAGAGGTTCAAGGACTGCAGCCTACAATATGCATCGAGGCTCAATGTCAAGAAAACAAAGATTCTCACCACTGGGCCAATTGGCAGCATCAGGATGGATGGTGAAGAGACTGAGATTGTTCATGGCTTTAGTTTGCTTGGCTTCATAGTCAACACTCTCGGCACCAGTAGCCAGGAAATGAAAAGACAAATTGTGATGGGAAAGTCTGCTGTTAGGGACCTCTTCAAAGTACTGAAGAACAATGGTGTCTCTCTGGAGACTAAGGTGCATCTGATACAGTCCATGGTCTTTGCTATCACTTGTTATGCATCAGAGAGCTGGACAATGACTAGGGAGGATAGAAGAATTGATGCCTTTAAGCTGTGGTGCTGGAGAAGAGTATTGAGAGTACAATCGACCGCTAGGAAAACAAACAGGTTCATCCTGGAAATGTTTAAACCAGGCTACTCCTTGAAGGCAAGGATTCGGAGGCTTTGTCTAACATACTTTGGACATGTTGTAAGGAGAGACCGGTCCTTGGAGAGGGACATCATGCTTGTGAGGGAGGGAGCACAGGAGAGAAAGGCCTTCTATGAGGTGGATTGATTCAGTAGTGACTGAGGTAATTGGGATGGGTGTATTGGAGATGGTGTGATTGGCACAGGATAGAACATAGTTTAGGGCTGTTGTACATAGGGTCACTATGAGTTGCAAGTGACTTGACAGCACATAACAACAACAGCAACATATATCCCCATACATCTTGGTGGTGATGAACGATGGCTCCCTGTTTTGCGGCAAGATGAACACTGGATGGATCTGGGTGGCTACACAGCCAACTTCAGCAACTGGGCCTACAACCCCCTTTTTTGAGGTAACCTACTCCCAGGACCACATAATAGTGACGATTGGCCTGGAGGACAAGAATGAGAACAGGAACTCTATTAACAGAACTGGAGTGTATCTGACCACCAATTGCTCCATTGGAGCCTCAGCCAGGATGGGCAACCTGTTTGATGATGACATCATCTCCTTGAAGCTGTTCCAGTTGATAATGGTGTACATCCCAGATAAGAACCAATGCAGTGTCCATTGCTCAAGTCTTCCAAGGACAGTGTGGATAACCTCACTGGGAACTTCCATGGCAGACCCCTGAAAGATTGAAAAATTTTCCTACGGCTGTTGTCTGCACTACTAGGCATCGTTGCCTGGGCAGTGGTAGGGGCTGGGATATTCCACATGTATTAGGAGAAAAACAAGCATTTCTATTGAATGAGTCTATGGACTCACTTTGGGACAAGCCCAACCTCAGGTGCTCATGCTACCTCAGGTAGTGGAATAACTTTTTTAAAAAAAATTTGAATTGTAAAAGAAAAACAAGACAACCTCATTTCTTAACCATTTCAGAGAAATTATTAAAGTTTTTTACTTCCATTTTGCTTCTTGACCAGCCAGCATGGGTAATAGGGCTAGAGGACAAAAATATATTTTTATTTTTAGAATGAAGATTTGACATTCCCACAGCAGAAGTTGGGCCCACACCCCTTTGTTGGTGTCTCAGTAATGGAGAACTAGGGTCTGTGCAGGAGCTCTGGAAGGCCCCGTAGCACTTTCATAGGGCCATAAACGTTGACTGTGTTTGCTGTGTGATATGATGTGTACAGCAGCAGCTGAGGTCCAAGTTGGGGAACATCAGCTTTGCTTTTCACTCTCTGAGTCAAGCCATGGAGTTACAGCTAGAGGACTACCAAGTGGGGCCAGATTGACCATCTGCTTTAATGAATTAACCAACAATAACAAGATTTTTAGAAGTACTATTTTGGTTGGACAAGTATTTTAATTTAAAATAATTTAATCCTTGTAATTTTAATGATAAGGCAAATTATTTATATTGTTGTTGTTGTTGTTGATTGCCTTCAGTTGCGCACAACTCACAGCAGCTTTATGAATAAAAGGCCTGAAGCCACTCTACCACAACTGGCATTTATCAAAGTTCAATTTCTGGAGGCAAGTTGTTTAGGAAGTGTATCCCACTCCCACTTCCAAACCTGTCATAGAATGTTATTGGGTAGGTCATCTGTGATGTATAGCAAACCTATGTACAGCAACTCTGAATCTTTTCCTTTCCTGAGCCAGTCTCACTAATTCTGACAAACCAAACCCCGTTGCCCCAGTTACCGTATCAGTTCATCTCATCTGAGGTCTCCCTCTCCTGCGCTGTCCATCCATCCTTCCGAGAATTATGTCCTTTTCCAAGGACCAATCTCTCCTGGCGACGTGCCCAAAGTAAGGAAGGCAGAGCTTCACCCTCGCCAAGACAGACCTATTTGTTTTCTTGGCAGTCCATGGTATATTAAAGACTCTTCTCCAGCACCACAACTCGAAGGCATCTATTCCTCTTCTGTCATCCTTAGTCATTGTCCAACTCTCTGAAGCATAACAAGTAATTGAAAAAACTATGGCCTTGGATTAGGCGCACCTTTGTATCTAGACTGATATCATCGCTCTTCAGTGCGCTGGAGAAGTCCATGACAGCAGATTTTCCCATTGCAATTCGTCCTTTGATTTCCTGACTGCTGGAATTAAGAATGTTGATTGTGGATTCACAAGCTGTTATTGTTAACAACCTCAATCTCTTCTCCATCTATTATTGGTGCTGCCAATTGGCCCAATGATGATAATTTTGTCTTCTTGATGTTGATCTTCAATTCATATTGAAGACTACAGTCCTTGACCTTTTTCAGCAAGTGCTTCAGGTCTTCTTCAGTTTCAGCAAGGTGCTGCATATCATCTGCATATCGTAGGTTGTTAATGAGTTTCCTTCCAATCTTGATGCCACACTCCTCCTCATAAAGCCCTGCTTCCTGAATGATCTGTTCTGCTTACAGATTGAAAAGGTACAGGGACAGGGTGCACCCCTGACACACTCCTTTCTGTATTTTGGACCATGCAGTGTTTCCTTGCTCTGTTCTGAGGACTGCTTCTTGGTCCAAGAATAGGTTTCATATAAGCACAGTCAAGTGTTCTGAAACTCCCATTTTCCTCAAGGTTAGCCACAATTTATTTCTATGTGACAAACTGTTCCAAAGTGCAGTATCTTAAAACAATCAACTTTTTAAAATCTTTTTCTCAAAAATAGAAATTTAAGCTGGGCTTAGCAGGAACAATTTATTTTTGTTATTGGAGCCATGTGAAGGCTGACTTTATTCTTGATCAGATAGGTGACTTAAGGGTTGGACCTAGAATCCTCTGAAGATTGTCACACTTAAGAGTCTCACATCGCATACTCCTCAAAGACAGTGTTTTACATTCTACTTTGAAGAACAGTGATGAGGTCTTAAAAATTTGTGAGCAGCCTTGCATAAAAGGCAACCATTGATCTCTCCATGTCCAAAACAACGAAATGGGAAGAAAGCAAGCATATACTGAAATTATTAATTCAAAAGACTAATCTACCATGTTTCCCACAACCCTGAGACCAGAAGAACCCAATGGGGCCTGAAAAATACCTCTGGCCACTCTTAAAGGAATCACAGTAGAAGATCCTGTATACAGTGGGGGGAAAGTAGGAGGGTGGAACAACAAACCAACCATAAATACATAAGAAAGGTTATAGTTACTAACCCAATAGACACTTGGGTAGAACCCCTGACATGATCTTTATTCATCCTTTGAGCCAGGAACAAAACTCCTATCTGTGCTCAACATTCAGCCCAACAATAGACAAGGCTATATGGTGACCAATAACACCAGTAAGCAGTCACCCCTTAATATAATCCACCATGTAAGATCTAAACAGCAGAATTTGCTCAATGGGTAGGAAGAGAAAGGATGGTAGGATTAGCAGAAATTAAAATTACAGAGAAGTGGAGAAAGAGTGATTATATTATGGGCATCATCATTGGTGCTATAAAAGAAAAATTGTGTATGAATGAGTGAATTTAAAAAAAACCAATATATTTCAAACTTTCATTCAAATCACAATAAGGGAAAAAATTAAAGAAAGTCCTAAAATAAAAAAGGGATGGAATCTGATACCTGAGACTGGGAGAGTCAAATAGCTAGGGTTTTAATTACTAGGAATCCTCAGTTACCTCTCTCTACCGCTGTTTGATACCTATAGTGCGGAAGCTTCAGATAAACTGAATTTCCAAGATGTCAATTCGAAGGAGAATATCAAACGTTCACTGTTCATCTTGATCTTTTTCTCAGTATATCTTCATATACTCTAGCCTGCTTTATGTTGTTGCTGTGTGCTGTTATGACTCATAAAGACCCTATGAACAAAAGATATGAACCCTGTCCTTTCCTGTGCCATCCTTATAATCTCTGAATACTTACACACCCATTGCTGCGGTGACTGTGTCAATCCATCTTGTTCATAGTCTTCCTCTCTTTCAGTGACCCTACACCTTTCCAAGCATGATTCTCTCCAAGGAATAGCCTCCCTTAAAAACATGCTCACAGTATGTGAGATGAAACTTTATCACATTAGCTCTCGATGCTTCTTTTATATGCTAACAAAATATTCCATTACCCTGGAAATCAGTTTCCACATTTGTGGAAACAAAAGTAATAACCTATATATTTTTAATTCAAAAAAGATTTCTAAGAAATAAGTATAAATATCTCTAAGTATAAAGAACAAAAACATTTTCCTTAACATCCAGAATTACTGATTATAACCAGTAATTACAGAGGGTGAAACCAAGCTGCTCCAAGAAGGCAAGGATTTTTAAACTCTGTCTCATACGCTTTAGGCACATGTCCAGGAAGGACCAGTCCTTGGAGAAGGCTATCATGCTTGGAAGGATGGAGGGACAGCGCAGGAGAGGAAGACCCCAGATGAGGTGAATTTACATAATAACTAGGGTAATGGGAGTAGGTATGTGAGAGACAGTGAGACTGGCTAAGAGTAGATAGGGCAGGGTCCAGAGCTATTGTATCTAGGGTTGCTATGAGTCACAGGCTATTCTAAGCTATTTAACAATAATAATATGAATTGGGCTTCTTATCAGGTTGCTTTATAAAATTGGGCAAATTCTTACCACATAAAACAGAAGTTTAATTCATTCATTCTGCAAAAACTTACTGAATATCTACTATATGTTTGTTGTGAAGTTTGCATGTAAGGAGAATACAATAATAAACAAAATAGTGCCTGACTTGATTCTCAATGACCAGCTGGTAAGGAAAGGAATTAAATAATTGTTTAACAAATCACTTTAATAACATATAATAAGTGCTATAAAATATAATATAATAAAAATATACAGAAAAAAATACTACTGTAGTATGTACAGTCCATGGCATAGTCCATAGGGAGCTGTACTGTTCCCATCTCCAGGTAGCACCACTTTTCAAGTTCAAATCCATTAGTGACTCTGCAGGAGAAAGAAGAAGGATCGCCTTTGTGATTTACAGCCTCCAAAACCCTGCTGGACAGTCAGCCATGAGTTTGTTCTGATTCCACAGCAATAACTGAATCTATGTAGGAGTAATGATGGCATTTTTGAGGAAAGATTTTAAATGGAAGCCTAATTAGGAGTTGCCCGTGTAAAACAGAAGTTAAAAAGCTAAGTATTTTATATGTAAGTAATGGACAAGAACATGACTGGTGCATTTAAGAAGTTGAAACTGTTGTAAAACAGGACTGACCTTGGGGTTGGGGGGAGACTGAGAAAGATGGGTTCAATAATGTATACTGCATTGAAACAGATGAGGGAGAAAACTTTTTAAAAGGGATATGTGATTAGGTGCTTTTGTCATGACAGGAGTCCAGAATGAAGGCTGCATAGTGGAGTGGACTTGGGGGGAGGGATTGTAAAACAATGAAAGAATTTTTCTTTTACTTTTCCAAGAGGGTAGTTAGTGTACTGTGGGGGGGATTGTGAGGGGAGAAAAGTGTAACAATGAATGAATGGAAATCCAAAGTCTCTGTAAATTTTCATTGAAATTAATAATAAATTAAAAAAACAAAACAACAATAAGAAATAAATGAATTATGTTGAGCTGAAGAAAAAAAAAGAAGTTGAAACTAGTAGAGCCTGGTCAGACTACTATTGTCTTAACTCCATGCTAGTACTAATCTGCCCTGAATGGTCATTTTTTTCTAACTTCTCCAAAACATACAATTGATATTATCAATATTCCTTAAATATTTTTCCAGGTGAATGAAGTAGAGAAATGAGTTCAGAATACAAGCTGAAAAATAACTGGAATAATGGGTATCATGGATTGAATGTGTTGAATGTGTTCCTCTTAAATAGGTACCACCAGCTCTATAGGTGGTATAATGATATATGGAAAAGAGATAGAAATTGTCAATGATTTAATCTTGCTTGTTGGGTCCTCAGTCAAAACCCTTGGTACCAGTGGCCAAGAACTCAAAAGATGTGTTGCATTGGGAAAGTCTACTGTCTAAGACCTCTTCAAGTGCGGAAGATCAATGATGTCAGTTTGAAGACTACAGTGCACCTGTTCCAAACCATGATCATTTCAACTTCTTGCTGGGCACTTGAAAGTAGGACAATGAAACAGATGATAGAAGAATTGATGCCTTTGAGTTGTGGTTTTGGAGAAGAGTACTGAATGTCCCATACACTGCCAAAACAACAAATAAATATGTCTTAGAAAAGGTACAGCCAGGGTGCTCCTTAGAGACAAAGATAGTGAATCTGTGTCTCATATGTTTTGGATATGTTGTTAGGAGAGGCCAGTCCTTGGAAAGGGGCATCATGCTTTGAAAGGAGAGGAGTCAGCAAAGGAGGGGAAGATCCTCAATGTGATGGATTGACAGAGTGACTGTAATAGAGAACTCAAGTATGCCAGAGATGATGAGAGAGGCACAGGATAGGACAGGTTCAGAGCCGTTGTTCACAGGGTTGCTGTGAGTTTTAGTTGACTTGATGTCACTTAACAACAACAATAAAGTATGTACTTATTGAAAAATACCATTAAATCTATGTACTCACTAAAAAAATACATTGCCATTAAGTGGAAATCTACTCAAAATTGACCTTCCATTAGTTTACCAAGGCTGTAAGTCATACTGGAGAAGACTGTCCATCACCTAGTGGTTTTGAACCATGAGAAAAGTACTGCCACTCCTTACCACATTCTATCGGGTCACTCCTCTTGGGAATGGGAAGAAATAGAGATCTCTTCCATTTGGCCATATAGTTTTCTTCCAAATTTCCTGGCACAGACTGGTGATCATGCCCAGAGCTTCATCCATTAATTAAAACATGTCAGTTGGTATCACATCAATTCCTCGCACCTCATTTTTTGCCAATGCTTTCAATGTAGTTTGAACTTCTTCCCTCACCACCATTGGGTCTTGATCATATGCTATATCCTTAAATTTTCAGTGTCAACTATTTCGTTTGTGTACAGTGACTCCATTTGTTCCCTCTACCTCTAAGTGTTGCAACTCGAAACTTGATTTTTCAGTTCTTTCAATTTGAGAAATGCTGAGTGAGTTCTTCTCTTTTTAACCTTTAACTCCAGTTCTTTACACATTTTATTATAATACTTTGCTTTGTCTTCTTGAACTCCCCTTATAAATCTTTTGTTTATCTCTTTTACTTTGGTTTCTCTCCCTTTGTTTTGGCTTCTTGATGCTCTAGTGCACTTTTCAGAGTCTCTTGTGACATTCAATTTGGTCTTTATGCTATGTCTTTGTAATGAGCTTTTGACCTCTTCATTGATGATTTCTTTGGTTTTTGATCATTAGTGTTCTATACTTCAAACCTATTGTTCAGTAGATTTTTAAATTCATATGGGATACACATAAGGCTATACTTTGATTTTGTAGACTTGTTTCCATTTTCTTAAAATTTCATTTGAACTTGCACATGTGCAATTTGTGGTCTATTCCACCGTCAAGACGTGGCCGGGTTTTGACACCTGATATTGACCGATCATTATTGCCATCAAAACGCAGTAATAATTGATGACTGGAATACAAAAGTTGGAATCAAAGTAAAAGGATTTGTAGTTGGAAATTATGGACTTGGGGACAGGAATGAGGCTAGATATTGAATGACTGAATTTTATACGTTCAATAATTTATTAATAGCAAATATTTTTAAGAAACATAGATGGAAGCTATACACAGGAATGTCACCTGATGGTCTTCATGGAAATCAGATTGACCACATCTGTGGAAAGAATCACTGGAGAAGCTCAATATCAGCAATTCCCTAGACTATGCCAAAAGGGTTCCACTGAAATGCGTGCAGTAAATCCTAACTCCCAAACCTGTGTTTTAAGGAGTGTGGGTGGTACAGTGCTGTGAGTTGTTCTGCTAAATGAAACGTCAGCAATCCTAACCTTCCTGCTGTTCTGTGGGAGAAAGATGGGCATTTCCTCTCATAAAGATCTTTAGCTTCAGAAACCTGGATGATCTACATTAGCTGGAACAAATGTATTTCTTTTGATTATACCTGTGGTTATAATTCTCTTTGTGTATGGGTTTTCTTTGACATGAAGGAGGCATTGCAGTCACTCTATCACTTAATGCTCTTTTGCCAGAACCAACTCCTAGCTGGCTACCCAACAAGAGTTTAGGTGTTATAGATTGTATGGGAGGAGAGTGTCCACCTTTCTCCCACAGGGTTGCTGGTGGATTTGAACTTACAGAGAAGCACCACCTTTAGGTTAGCAGCACCATTCCCTGTGGACTTCACCAACAGAGCTTTCTGAAGCAGTATAGAATGTATCTTAATCTCTCTCTCTCTTTTTTTTTTTTTTGAGGGAGGAGACAAAGTGAGCTATCTATAAAGCAAGCCAGCAGAAATGGACAAAATAGGTACCAAGCCACCTGATGATTGCCAAGGAATAGAATCTCAAGGGACAAGAGTCTTCCTCAAGGGCTTTGCACTCAGATTTCTAGAGTACACATTGTGATAAAATAAAGTTGTGTTTCTTAAAGACATGTACTTGTGATATTTTTGTTATACCAGCATATGTAATTAAAATAATACGGCCTGATACAGTGTCTGCAGCAATGGGCACAAATGTGTTAGTGATAATAAGGATTATGCAGGATAGCACAGAGTTCATATTTGTTGTTCAGAGGGTCACTAGCCACAACGACATTTACTGACATCAATGACAAATTGGATGGAGAGGGAAGAAAGGAACAATTAGGAATAATGACATGGAGAAAAGAGTTTCCGATATAGTTTTAATATACATTAAACATTTCTTGGGAATACATGGTGTTCTCGGTACTTTTATAGGAAAAAAAAATATATGAATACGTATAGGATTAAGTTTCTGCCTTCAAGAAGTTCACAGTATAGGTGTGGAAAAGAAAAACATAAAATTAACAGTTTTTAATAGTTACATTAAGTGCAGAAGATATTTATTTTAGTATGTCATACCCCTCCTGCGTTCTTTGTATACAAGTAGGAGATTTCAAGTTAATAAGAATTAAAGTTTTCTTTTATAGCATCTCACAGAATATAAAATTTCACCAAGTCTGTTTTAACTAAAATTCTTCTTTGGTGGTCCTTCTCACTCATTTCTTCTTCTTCAAAGAGAAAAGGAGAATAAATTTTTCCTGAATTTGCTTGGTCTTTACTCCATAAACAATAGGATTTAGTGCAGGAGGGATGGCCACATATAGGTTGGCGAATAAGATGAGCACATGTCTAGGGACACTGTGTCCAAAGCGATGGGCAAGAATGGAGAAGAAAGCAGGTGTGTAAAACATAAGGATGACACAGACATGGGATCCACAGGTGCTAAGGGCCTTTTGGCGGGCACCCTGGGATGAGAGCTGAAAGACAGCACGGAGGATGAAGGCATAGGAAACTGTAATAAAGATCACATCTGAGATGACAGTCATGAGTGGTACAGCAAATCCATACCAGATGTTGATGGAAATGTCAGCAGAGGAAAGCCTAGCGACTCCTATATGCTCACAGTATGTGTGTGGGATGACCCTTGTTTTGCAGAAAGGCAAGCGTTTCAGCAGAAAAACATCCGGAAGTATGACAGAGAAGCTCCTAACAATAATGCTCACCACAAGCTTGATGATCACCTTTGGAGTCAGGATGGTGTTATACCTCAAAGGGAAGCAGATGGCCACATAACGATCAAATGCCATCGCCAGCAGGATGGCAGAGTCCACTACAAAGCTGAAGTGGAGGAAGAACATCTGAGTGAGACAGCCGGAGAAAGTTATTTCCTGAGAACCAAGCCACAGGTTACTGAGGAGCTTGGGCACTGTGGCAGTAGACAAGACGAGGTCTGTGGTGGCCAGCATAGAGAGGAAAAAAAACATGGGCTCGTGGAGGCTATGCTCAACTGCAATGAGGTAGAGGAGTATGCAGTTGCCAACAATAGCCACAACATAGATGATGCAGAAAGGAATTCCAATCCAGATGTGGATCTTCTCCAGTCCTGGTATTCCAACAAGGGTAAAGGAAGAAGGGTTGTAACAGCTTAAGTTATACATAGCCTCTTCAATCTGAGATCCACTGGGTCTTGAACCCTGTGGACAAATCAACTGTCAATATGGGTTATGAAAACTAACAATCCTACTCTGGTGCTGAAGCTGGGAATTATAACTGTCATGTTCAGAGCTCGTAAATTAAAACACCCTGTCCCCAGATGAGCTGGCACCTATAAAACTAGCTACTTTGTGGACCCTCTCATTCTATGGACCTCATTCATTTCGTGTTTACTAACAAATCAAATGAAAATATTAATTTTGTAGGTTAAAATACCTGAAGATGGACAATTTCATATGGTTAAATCTAAGTAACTGTAGTTCTTTCTCAATGAGTATTATTTAGAATAGGCTCTAGTTCAAAAGAAAAACATGAGAAAGTTAAAAGGGAGAAGGAAAGAGGAAAAGGAAAAATGATAGGAAATGATAAAAATATTTAAAATATCTAATGAGATATAGATATAGATGATATAGATATAGATATAGATATAGATATATATCTCAGATAATGAGTTTGATACGATAAACCAAAGACTGAGTAAAGATGAAGAAAAAGTAAAAAGTGCCTCCTCAAATAAAAAATATTCTTGAGGAGGAATGATGTCAGTTTGAGGGCTAAGGTGTATTTCATTTAGGCTATGGTCTTTCAGATCACTTGCTAGAATTCTGAGAGCTGGACAGTGAGTAAGAATGACAGAAGAACTGATATGTTTGAGTGGTGGTGTTGGAAAAGAGCACTGAACCTCCCATGGACCATCAAAAGGGAAAAAAAAATTGCCTTAGAGAGGGTGCAGCCAGAGTGTTTCTTGCAGGAAAAGATGATGGTTTCACTTCACATACATATGGCATGTTACTGGGAGAGGGTATTCCTTGGAGAGGGATAGTTCAGAAAGACAGAGGGTTGGTAAAGAAGAGAAAGACCCTCAAGGATTGACACAGTGATGGCAACAATGGGTTCTAGCGTGTCAGGAAGTGTGAGGATGGCACAGGATAGGACAGAGATCAGATCTGTTGTTCATGAGGTCACTATGGTTGTACTTGACTTGATGACACCTAACAATAACAACAACTTTAAAAAATGATCTAGAATCAGACTGACAACAGTATTTTGAAAGGTTGGATGGGAACTTTAGAGGGCACTGTTCATGTTATGGAGGAAGAATAACTCAGAAAAGGAGAGTGAAAGTGACTGAGGAGAATGTAATCAGTGCCACTAAATTGTAGATATAGAATGTTGAATTAGTGAATATTTCGCTATGTATATTCATAGCAAGCCTGGAAGCAGGAGCGGCATCCACTTCCGAAATGGCTTGCTTCCGGAAACTCTATGCACAACAGTGCTCAGGCCATTCATTCATACGGTCGCTATGAGTCGTCTACGATTTGAAGGCACCAAACAACAACAACAACAGCAATATTCATAGCAACAATAGTAAACTTTTTAAAGCTAGAATAGAAAAAAAGAAACTGGTGGGGGGAGAACAGATTTCAGCTGATGGGTGACATGTAAATTTGTATTACACTGGATTGAAATAGGATTCAGATTATGTTACATACCTACTGTATATAAATATGAGAATGAATCACTCCCACAGAAAATATACAGGGACGAGGGAGCAAACTCCCCTGAGTTGGGTTCAGGTGTGATATGTGACTTTAGTGGCAATGTTTTGAAAGTGTAGTGTGTAACATATTAGTCTATTAGCAAAAAGGTCAGAGCTTGAATACAACAGGCACTTGGTGAAAAGAGAGTTTCCACCCATAAAGATTTACAGCTTCAGAAAACTGATGGAGGGTGATTATGAGCCAAAACAAACTCCACAATAGTGGTTTTGGATTAATTTTTGGTGATCCACATTGAAAAATCTGTTCCCTAAGTTTATGATAAAGGATGACAACTCTATCCATCAGTAACTTGGCAGCATAATATCTCTTAATAGCTATCAACCAGTATGATTTGACTCAGAAGTCAAGTAGACCAACTTCACCTTACTTCCTGCAGATGAGATACAGAATAAGTAAAACATTTCTTGTCTGTCAATTTCCGGTCTGTCAATGGTTACCCTCAATCTGTGGAAATCTCCAGCTTTAACGAAGTGAGACTGACCTTTAGAGATGACCTTTGCTCTAACAATGCTTTCTAAGTCCCAAGTTTGTGTGGGAAATCATTAATTCCTTTGCAGGGAGCATAGCACTGGAGAAGCAGAGCAGAATGGGATTCAATTTTACAACACTTTTTAAAGAACTTGGTTCTTTTCCTCTCTGATATTCATTTTAATCATTCAAAAGCCTTTATGAAAAGAAGTAGAACTGGTAAAGAAACCATAGCAATTCTCTATTACTGTGTTGGAAAAGATCAGTAGTTTTGTAGAGAAAGGAACAATGGGCTGAAGACATGTAAGTTCCTCATGATTTCTCTACTAGAGTTCTTTTTTATTTGTTTTTCTTTTCTTCCCCCCTCCCCCATGCATGTTTGTTTGTTTTAGTTTTTAATTTTTTCCCCTTTTTCTTTTATTGTTGTGTTTTTCTATGAGGACTCTTGTCAATACATAATGAACTCACTTGCTTAGAAAATAGTTTTATTATTGACAAAGCTATAAATTAGCCAAGTAGAAAAATGATATCTCCTTAGAATAACTGTAAAGAGTTCTCAAAGTACAAATCATCCCATATCATTCATGGTCTGAGTTACATCTCCAAGTCCAATGCAAAATTAATTCCTACAAGCACGGGAAATCAAGGTTAAAACTCCAATTCTTCTTAAAATCTTTCTAAAACAATGGCCACATAATTGTCTGTGGTCTGAAGAGCAGGTAGACTGAGAATGGCCCAATACGCCTCTATAATTTAGGCTAGATTGCAGCTAGTTTATAGAACACAAGCTCACCGTCCTCTCACAGTAAGTCTATTTTGTCAGTATTGCAATATTACATTTAACAAGAGAGGAAACTATTTCCATAAATACACTTAAGAGAAGAGGAAAATAAAACTAACATTTTAAAAGAGGGGATGGGGAAGAGAATACAATTGAAAATCATCAGCTTCACTCAAAACTTACTCTGATGATTTCAGTTCTTCTAACTGAAGAATTCCTTCAAAATCCCTACTGTTATGACTTGGAACATAAGCTCATGTGCCCTAAAAATCAATAATCTCTTACCAGGGCCTCGGTTCTTATGGAATCATTGCTGTCAGAAGGATCACTTCTTTACAGTGTTGTGGCCTTCAGCACACCAGCTCTACTTAAGGCTACCTTCTTTGCTAAAATCCCAGAGCCAGTGGAGAATTTTTCTCCTGCCTCAGTGACTGCAGTTTTCAACTCACCAGACACTGTCTTCTGTCTCTTACTTCACAGGACTGCTGAGAAGTACATAATATTTTAGACTGTGAGAAATTTCATTAAGAGATGAAATGAAAACATTTATGCATTTCATCATGTCCCCATGAGATAAAACTCAGGTTACCCATGGCATGTAAATTTCTTAGTCTCATAAGAGTTATGAAATCAACCATATTAAATTCTTTTCACTTGAGATGGAGTGTAGCTTTGGGGTTTTATAAAGTTGTGGATCTTGGATTCCTCAGAGACCGCAACCTAGATAAATCAGAGAGTCAGTGAAGACAGAATTTTCAGAAATCTTAGAATGTTCTTTCACATTTTTAAATCTATTTGTGTAATTTTGCACGAATACCAATGGCTTAAATTTATAACTTTTGTACTTTTAAATTCATCACTTATATGTAAGTTTGCTATATTATGGTAGGTTGCTTGTTACTGTGGTACTAAAACAATACCATGGACATTTAAAATACCAGCAGGGTTACCCACAGTGGAAAAGCTTCAGTAGGACTGGCCATCCACTTCTGAAATAATGGATCCTCAAAAATGCTGCGATTAGCATCAGAGCATTGTCTGATACAGGGTAAGTGCTTAGTGGCAGAACACACTCAAAAGACAAATTGCATGTAAATTACTACCTAACATGGGAAGGACTAGAGAGCATTATGCTAAGTGAACTAACTCAGTCTCATAATGACAAATACTGTATAGCATGTACAAATATTGTAGAGCATGTATAGGATCCAAGTAGGGGAGAGGGTGGTTTAAACATAGGGTTGCACAATGTGATGCACAAAGAGAGGTATTAGTAAAGGAAATTGGAAAGGCTGGGTGTGAAAAACAATGTATATGAATTTGTAATTAAACCAGTATGAAATAAAATTTAAAAGATAAATTGCAAATGAGCAAATCTGCTCTCAAGGATCTTTTTTTTTTTTTTTACTTTCATTCAGTCACTTATACACATTTCATTTCATAACAATAATTACCATTATATAATGATTATCATTAATATAATCATTATTTACATCAGCCTGTATACGCCCTTTCCCTTCACTTTATCCATCCATCCATTCGCTCTGCTCCCTCCAAGGACCTCTTTAAAGTGCTAAAGAGCAAAGATGTCAATTTAAAGACTAATGTATATCTAACTTATGCCATCGTACTTTCAATAGCTTCCTATGCATCACAAAGTTGGACAGTAAGTAAGGATGACAGAAGAAGAATTGAACTGTAGTGTTGGCAAAGACTACTGACTATACCATTGACTGCCAAAAGAGCAAACAAATAAATATATCTCAGGGACCTTGCAACTAGGGTGTTCTTTAGAGGCAAGGATAGGGAAATTTCATCTCATATACTTTGGGCATGTGGTCAGGAGCTGCCAATCTATAGGAAAAAACCAACAACATTATGCTGGGTAAAGTGGAGGATCAGCGAAAAAGAAGACCCTCAATAAGAATGTGGAGTGTACATTTCAATATGACTTTCCTAGCCATCTGAATCTGACCTGACCACGTGGATGGGAGGGACTATGCAAATAAGGCATGTTAGCCTACCCACAGGGGGATTAGCTATCTCATCTTCCTATGAGGAGATTGGCCAGTCTGAACAATCTACAAGGAAATTGACTAGTTTCACCAATAAAATGAACAGTTCTAGCCACAAAATGAGGTTTCTCCCCACTACTAGTAAAGAAACCTCACCACCAGGAAAAAAGCAGCCATAGCTGAACTAGAGACTTGATATGAGTTGGTGCTACCTTGGGACTGCTACACCACTGGCACCAGAGCTAAGAGCCTTTGCTTAAATTTGTTAGACAACTAGGGATGGTGATGTGTAATTCACAAGAGTGAGAACTTTGTGGCCCTGGCCTAAAGCTGTGAGGCTCAAGGCTGAGGTGCCTGCCAGGAGCTGTACTGACTGTATTCTGTTACTAATCTGGATTATAACCTTTGACTTCCCTAACATGGTTCTATGTGGTCTATGAGTTATCACATCAGATTTTGGACCCAGAAAAGCAGTAAGATTGGTGTTGAGACAGATAGAAAGAGGTATGGGAGCATTGGGAATGTGTCTGACCTCATAGGAATGAGTTTTGTGTTACTGATGCTGCTGATGGGGACAGCTCTCCTTTGTGAAGTTGATAAACATCAGACATGGCCATCTTCATGTGGCTTTTGCTCTTTTCTGAAAGACTGACTGACAAAAATAACTGTAACAATGGGCTTGAGCATGGAGGAATCTTACTATCAGTACAGAATAAGGCAAAGTTTTGATCTTTATAGGGTCATTGTGTTGTAGTTAATTTGATGGCACCTAACAACAACATGTGAGTTTGTTCACTACAGATCAGAAAGTAACCATAAATTAGCCCATATTTATTTTGCTTATTGAGTATTCCATCTTTTTTTGGAATTTTTACTTTGAAAGAGGCTTTGATTCTGTAAGAACGATCTATGACATATGGATTGACACATGTCAGACATACATAAAAGTATAATTGTTGATGTGACGAGAAAATCTAAAATTGTTCACTATAGGAAGCTCATGCTTTCCTTGTCTATTAAGCAGTCCACACCACATAGAGGGATAGCTCTTTGCAATGTCACATACACCATGTGCATGAATAATCCTGTAGGTTGAAGGCTTCTTATGTGCTGAGATATTCCTTGAACTCACCTAAACTTCCTACCTATTTATACCTACCTATTTAATGACCCAGCACAATTATAAAATAGTGTGATTGCTACAATCAGAAATCAGAAATGATTGAGGTATTGGGGTTATAACTGATACCAATGTGAAAAGTCAAACCACAGTAGGTACCAAGTGGGTGTTAACCCAAGACCCCTTCTTGGCCCTTACCTGGGAAGAGCATATACAGAAGGATATACTAGAAGCAATTCGTTTCATATTCTTTTCAGAAGATGGCTAGATTTCTGAATGCAAAGGGCTGTTAAAAAGAGGTACATTTTAGTGTATAAGTCTTCTAAATTATACATGTAAAATCAGATCTGATTTTCTTGTAGCAAATTGCTTACCCTGGATTAGAAGCCTGGACAGTCAAGTAAATGAAAGATATAATTATTTATCAATAATGCATCAAAATGCAGTGTTCTCATATGAAATCAGATTCTTAGTCCTTATAGTAATTGGTCACCAAAATGAAGGAGCAAAAAAAAAAAAAAATGTATGGGAATGGATTTACTCATTTCCTTAGATAAGTGCTAGAGATGAAAGTATGTATGTACATAGTGAAAACTCAAAAACACATCGTCATCATCTTGGAACCCAAGCATAGCTGACCCTCCAGTGAGTTTTCAGAAGCTGTACGTTACTGAACACAAGGGCTCTTTACAAAGTCAATTGCCAATAAGACAGATGAGTTGCAATATTCAAAGCACTTTACTGCAGATCTTAGAGAGTAGTGAGATTCATCTCAAAAACTGTTTTCGTGTCTGAGAGTGGCCATTAGGTTTTTATAGAGGGGGTGGGAGGATGGGGGGGCGTTAGATGTTAATCTGCTTAACATATTTTTGTTAGTTAAAATTACAGGATTTCTACAGTTAAAATGAACAGTTTACATTAGTTACTATTAAGCAGACAGTTTATGAAATAGTTAACATATGACTGAGAAAAATAGTTTTGAAAAGGTAAATGTTAACCCAGGAAAGAAACATTTCTCTTCCTGTTAAACAGGCAGTTTAAGGTACAATTTACATATGACTGAGAAAATCCGTTTCAAAGAGGTAAATGCTAATCTACGAAACACACATTTCCTCTCTTGGTAAATAGGAAATTTAAAGTACTAAAGAAAGAGGAGAAAAAAAAAATTCCAAAATAACTAGTTTTGTAGGCTGGAGGCAACTGATGACAGTTTTAAAACTATACTGATATATTTGGATAAACCTGAATTTATTAATTCTACCTCATCCAGCTGGCCAACTAACTGGAAAAGGTCGATATTTGTTCCCATTCCAAAGAAAGGTGACCCAACAGAGTGCAGAAATTATTGAACAATATCATTAATATCACATGCAAACAAGATTCTGCTGAAAATTATCCAAAAACGTTTGGAACAATATGTCAACAGAGAACTGACAGATGTGCAGGCTGGATTTAGAAGAGGTCATGGTTCTAGGGATATTATAGCTAATGTTAGATGGATCTTGGCAGAAAGCAAAGAATACCAGAAGAATGTCTATCTGTGCTTCATTGACTATGCAAAGGCTTTTGACTGTGTGGATCACAACAAGCTATGGCAGACTCTGAGAAGAAGAATGGGAATCCCAGAACATTTGATTGTGCTAATGCAAAACCTATACTTGAACCAAGAGGCAGTTGTCAGAACAGAGCAAGGAGACATTACATGGTTCAAAATCAAGAAAGGGCTTCGTCAGGGATGTATTCTGTCTCCATACCTTTTCAATCTGTATGCAGAACAGATCATACGAGATGCTGGGCTGTATGAGGAGGAATGTGGCATCAGGATTGGTGGAAGAGTGATCAACAATCTGTGTTATGCAGATGACACAAGCCTGCTTGCTGAAACTGAGGAGGACCTGAAGTGCTTGCTGCAGAAGGTCAAGGACTGCAGCCTCCTATATGGTTTGAAGCTCAACATCAAGAAAACAATGATTCTCACCACTGGGCCGATTGGCAGCATCATTATGGATGGTGAAGAGATTGAGACAGTTAACAGTTTTAGTTTACTTCGTTCCCCAGGCAACACTCTTGGTACCAGCAGCCAAGAAATCAAGACACGAATTGCATTGGGAAAGTCAGCTGTGAGGGACCTCTCAAGAGTACTGAAGAGCAACGACGTCATGCTGGAGACTAAGGTGTGCCTGATCTGAGCTATAGTCTTTACAATTACATGCTATGTATCAGAGTTGGACAGTGAATAGGGATGATAGAAAGAGAATTGATGCCTTTGAGCTGTGGTGCTGGAGAAGAGTGTTGAATATACCATGGACTGCTAGGAGAACAAACACATTTGTCCTGAAGGTGAAGCTGGAATGCTCCTTGGAGTCAAGGATTCTGAAGCTTTTTCTGATATACTCTGGGCATGTTGCAAGGAGGGACTGGTCCTTGGAGAGGGACATGTTTGGCAAAGCAGAAGGGAGGCGCAGGAGAGGAAGACCTTCGATGAGATGGATTGATTCTGTGAGTGGTGGGAATGAGTGCATTTGAGATAGCTAGGTTGGCACAGGATAGAATGGCATTTAGGGCTCTTGTGCATAGGGTCGCTATGAGTCATAAGCAACTCGATGGCACATAATACAACAACCTTATTATGCAAAGATGTTTCACAACAAACTGTGGCTAACTCCGAGATGTGAAACCTCTATTTGGATCAGGAGGCAGTCGTCAGAACAGAGCAAGGAAACACTGCATGGTTCAAAATTGGGAAGAGTGTATACCTATCTTCCTACCTTTTCAATCTATATTAAGAACAGATTGTTATCTGGGAGGCTGGGCTGTATGAGGAGATATGTAGCATGGGGATCGGAGGAAGACTTCATCAACAATCTGTGTTATGTAGATGACACACCCTTCTCTCTGAAACTGAGGAGGTCCTGCAGTGCTTGCTTTGGAAGGTCAGGGACTGCAGTCTTCAGTATGGATTGAGGCTTAATATCAAGAGAATAAAGACTCTCACCACTGGGCCGATTGGCAGCATCATGATGGATGGTGAAGAGACTGAGATTGTTCACAGGTTTAGTTTGCTTGGCTCGGAGAGATAGACAGTGACTGGGTGTGATTGGAGGAGAATTGATGCCTTTGAGCTGTGGTGTTGGAGAAGAGTATTGAATATACCATGGACTGCTAAGAAAACGAACAGGTTTGTTCTGGAGAGGGTGAAGCCAGGCTGCTCCTTGGAGGCAAGGATTCTGAAGCTTTGTCTAACATACTTTGGACATGTTTAAGGAGGGACCAGTCCTTGGTGAGAGAAGTCATGCTTGAGAAGGTGGAGGGACAGCGCAGGAGAGGAAGACCCTTAATGAGATGGATCGACTCAGTGATTAGTGTAGTGGGGGTAGGTGTGTCAGAGACAGTACATAGGGTCGCTATGAGTCGCAGGTGACTCAACGGCACATAACAACAACAACTCCATGATGTAGATAAAGTAAGATATTGTCCATCTTCTGCAAGATGTTGGTGTATTTGAACCACCAGACAGGTGCCTCTCAGTCTTTGGATTAGGAGCATAACTCTCTCTGTAGAGGATACTGGAAATATCCAACATAAAATTCCCTCCTCTTAATCAGAAATCATTCACATTTGGGAATTACTATGACCAAATAAGTACCAGAACAGATACTGCTTGACCAAATATTAAATTATTTTAATTTTATCCAGCTCAGAACCCTGCTGGTTAAGAGTCATATATAAAAACCACAGGAAAGCATGATACCAGCAAGCCCTTCACAGAAGTGTTTCCCTTCCTGCCCCACTGAAAAACAACAGGCTTTCTTCATTGACATAAACTATAATTGTCTGTCAAATCACTGGAAAATGTGAAGCTGACCCGCATCATTGTTGGGAAGGCAAAGGTATTTCTAGTTATATAGAAAGAGAACTGAGAGAAAAGAAGAAGAAGGAACTGGTCTCAAGTAATGAATGGTCTTTATTAAGAGATCTGAGAGGAACGCCAGGTGATGACTTGCAGAGAAGATCAGAATGGCATGCCTGCAGACAAAAGCAGTTTCTTTTTATAGGGGCTGTTAATGAGATGGAGAAGGGATGATAGTTGTTTGGGAAGTTGGGTGCAGGGGTTCTGTCAGGTTGTGATCAGGCCCAGGGCCGTATCAGGACATTGTTAGGCCTCTCCAAGACAAGGTCAGGCCTGGGGCCTAAAATCTTGGAGTGGGTGGGAGCTTCCACATTCTTTTTCCATTCCTTATACTTCCTGCATGTCCAGTGTATAATTTTAAAAGCAGGGGGAGGCAAAACAAAGAGATTTTCAATGAAATTAAATTATTGCAGGAATAATAACATAAATTTTTAATTAATATGCTAGTTAAAGAGGCTATTATAGTGATAGACTATTACTATAATAAGAACAAAAATGTTTTACAATGCTGAAATATGTAATGGTTGAGAATCTTTTGGCTATCTCTGATTAAACAATTCTATTTCTTAGCAAAGTCAATAATTTAAAAAGTAAATTATCAAGTATTATTCAAATCATTTATTTAAAGTAATGGGGGGAAGTAGGGAAAATATTAACAGATACCATTCTTGATCAATCTTAAGTGCTAAAAAGTAGCAGAACTTACTTAAAACATTCCATTACATAATTTTCACCAGGTTAGTTTCATTATATCTATCTCTATCTATATCTATATTAAATATCTATCTCTATCTCTCTGTCTATATCTCTATATGTCTATCTCTAATCTCTATCTATTATCTATCTATCTATCATCTATCTATCTAGTTAATTCTTTAGGATTTCATTGACTTGGTAATGACCAGTACTTGGCACCAGAAGAAATAAGAATAAATTCTACTTAATATAACAAACACACCCTCTAGTCATCACTTGCCAACTATTTTGTTATAGAATATTTTACATTTAAGAGAATGGAAAAAAAATCTACTTAAAATTACCTTAACGCCGGGTACAGAGCTAAGCGTTTTGAGTGGGAATGTCCAAAATTTTTTCGATTCCACCCCATCCCTAGTTTTGAAGGCAAATAAAGCTAAAATGTAGACAAAAGCCAGAGACACTACCGTTTTAGTATAAAACAACCATGCAGGCTGCCCTGCAATGACTGCTGTTGAATATTAAAGTGAATCTGAAATAATATCTATTCAGATAATGTCTATCTGTGTTTCATTGATTATGCAAAGGCATTTGACTGTGTGGATCATAACAAACTGTGGCTGACTCAGAAGAATGGGAATCCCAGAACATTTAATTGTGCTAATGCAAAACCTATACTTGGACCAAGAGGCAGCAGTCAGAACAGAGCAGGGTAACACTGCATGCTTCAAAATTGGGAAGGGTGTACGCCAGGGATGCATCCTGTCTCCATACCTTTTCAACATGTATGCAGAGCAGATTATCCGAGAGGCTGGGCTCTATGAGGAGAATTGTGGCATCAGGATTGGTGGAAGATCTATTAACAGTCTGCATTATGCAGATGACACAACCTTGCTTGCTGAAACTGAGGAGGACCTCATGCACTTCCTGCGAAGGGTCAAGGACTGCAGCCTTCAGTATGGACTGAGGCTCAATGTCAAGAAGACAAAGATTCTCACCACTGGACCAATTGGCAGCGTCAGGATGGATGGCGAAGAGATTGAGAGTGTTCACAGCTTCAGTTTGCTCGGCTCCACAGTCAACACTCTTGGCACCAGCAGTCAGGAAATCAAAAAGCGTATCACGATGGGGAAGTCTGCTGTTAGGGACCTCTCTAAAGTACTCAGGAGCAATGGTGTCTCTCTGGAGACTAAGGTGCGCCTGATACAGGCCATGGTCTTTGCAATTGCTTGTTGGACAATCACTAGGGAGGACAGAAGGAGAGTTGATTCTTTTGAGCTGTGGTGCTGGAGAAGAGCACTGAATGTACCATGGACTGCCAGGAAAACAAACAGATTTATCTTGGAGAGGATTAAACCAAGCTACTCCTTGGAGGCAAGGATTCTGGGGCTTCGTCTGACATACTTTGGACATGTTGCCAGGAGGGACGGGTCCTTGGAGAGGGACATTATGCTTGGGAGAGTGGAGGGACAGCGCAGGAGGGGAAGACCCTCTATGAGATGGATTGATTTGGTGACTTGGGTAATCGGGATGGGTGTGTCAGAGGCAGTGTGGTTGGCGCAGGATAGAGCAGGGTTTAGGGCTGTTGTACATAGGGTCGCTATGAGTCGCAAACGACTCGATGGCACATAACAACAACAACAACAACTGAAATAATATGACCTACAGCAATTTCCAAGCAACCTTAATGCCAATTAATTCTAGAGTTTCACCCACCTTGCAGGGAAAGCTCCTTCCTTATGCACATATAGTGTTTACACCTTAAAAGCAAAGTAGCTCCTAGAAAGTTGTGGTCCACTTCATTTACACTTCTAGGCCCCATCAACCTGCACTAAATGTGCCTCCTCTGAGTCTCTACCCCCTTTTGTAACACCTATTGTACATTTCCTCTTTCTGTGTCATGTAAATATCCTGGTCTCAGATAAGATGAGGCTTCCATTCATGTCCAAAGGTCTTTGATCTAAGAAGTTAGAAAATCAAATGTGTGGACACCTCTGCTTCCTTTGTCATCTTAATGTAAATAAAACTTTAGTAGAATAACTTTACATAATTTTTTTCCCTGTAAAATGAAAGCAGAGGAGGAGCTTTTTTATTGCTTGCTGGCAGTCTGAAACTCCCTATCTTTTCCTTTTCTATAGCATGCCAGAATAAACTATAAAGTAACTGGAGTGGTTACTTGGGGTGTGTGTCCTCCTATAACACTAATATTACTACTTTATGCTACAGGGATGTCCTGTATTCCAAGGCCTACTAAGTTCCAGCTAGGTCCGGCAGACTGGTGGCTGCTCCAACTTCCTAGCATGCAGGTGACAAATCTGGCAGAAGGCACAGGGAGTAAAAAGGATATGAAAAGTTTACTTTAGCTCAGATCCTAAAATCTATATTTGCATGCTTAGGGGTGCTGGTCAGCAGATGGCAGTCCTGAGTAGGTGTGCATTTCCACAGAAATCAAGAACCCACTGGCTGCAAATCCTGACTCAATTAGCATTCTAACCCGCCCACACCAATCGTGCCCAAACTGTAAAAACAAAAGTAACAAACGTTAAGATTAGTAAACTGCATTCTTATGATGGCTGTCAGAAAAAAAAAAAAATTACCTCACAGAGCTGCAAGTATGAGTTTGCATAATAATTAGCAATTGGAAGTTACCCAAAGCACCAATTTTCACATAAAGACCTGGTGTTTGGAGCCAAAGCAACTCACTAACTGAGCACTTGTTGTCAGGTGGCAGAAGTATATAAAAAGCCCATAGCTTTTTATATTATTTCTTTTTTTAACTAAAATTTTAATTTTATATTGGTTTACGTACTAAGTTCATATACATTGTTATTCACACTGGATCTTTCCCACTTCCTTTACCCCCTCCTCCTTCTACTCATCAAACTGTGCGACTCCATGATTTCCCTCCTGTCCATCCTCACCCTCTGCTCTTCCCCTTCCCTCCTCACACATGTTTTACTAGTTATCTATTTCTATAATAATTGTCTTATACAGTATTTGTCCTTATGGGACTGAGTTAGTTCACTTAACATAATACTCTCCAGTCCCTCCCAAGATAAGTAGTGATTTTCAAAATCATTGTTCCTGCGTGCTGCATAGTATTCCATCATGTGAATGTTTCATAATTTCTCAATCCATTTAATTGTAGTTGCACATTTGGGCTGTTTCCATGTTCTTGCGATGTGATTAACACTGCTATGAGCATTGGTGGAAAATCTCTATTTGTGGCTTAGTTCTAATTTTCTTGGGGTATATTCCAAGCAGTGGAATAGCTGGGTCATATGGAATTTCTATATTCAGCTTTTAAGGAAGTGCCAAACTGCCTTCCAGAGTGTCACTATCCCACCAATGATATATGAGTTCCTATCTTGCCACATCCTCTCCAACATTTATTACTTGTTGTCCTGTATTACTTTGCCACTGCTACTAGAGTGAAATGGTATCTCACTGTGGCTTTGTTTTTTTGTTTAAATTTTCTACTAGTTTATTATAGAGAAGAGTAATGAATATACCAGGACTGCTATGAGAACAAACAAGTCCGTCTTGGAGAGGGTGAAGCCAGGCTGCTCCTTGGAGGAAAGGATTCTGAAGTGTCGTCTGACATACTTCGTTCATGTTGCAAGGTGGGATCAGTCCTTGGAGAGGGACGTCATGCTTGGGAGAGTGGAGGGACAGCACAGGAGAGGAAGACCCTCGATGAGATGGTTCCTCTCACAGAGCTCAGTGAGAAATGAAAGCTAAATTCCTAGTTTTTTGGTTTAATTTTTTTTAAGTTATATTAGTTTATTTACAAAATTTGAATACATTTTTTTCCCAGATAATTCCTGGTTTGAGCAGGAAAAGGAGAAGCTTCTAGGCCAAATCAAAGGTAATCCCTTAAAGGTTGGTCCAATGGTAGTGGGTTATCAGAAACTATTAATGTTAGGGCAACTAAAGTTGGTATACAACCCCCCACTACTGACTTCGGCTTAAAAAAGAAAAAAGGTAATCCTTTAAGACCACTGGAGAGCAATGCTATCTATCACCCACTGGTGCTAAAGGGAAGAAAGGGATTTGAGAGGGCATTTGCCAGTGCCCAAAGGCATTTTTTGTTGTCACAACTAGAGAAATGCTGCTGGCATGAACTAAATAGAAGATGTTGCTAAACATCTGTAAATGCATAGTACTTGTCTACAACAAAGTATTCAGGCAAAATAGCCAATAGGGCTGAATGAGAAATCTTGTTTTAACCTTTTTTGCTTCCTAAAACCCAAACTAAAGGGAGCTCTTCTGGTAGTTGGGTCATAGGGAGTTTCACTGCTAACCCAAAGACCACATTGCTGATGGTTACTGCTAACCCAAAGACCACATTGCTGATGGTTCAAATCCACCAGCAACTCTGAGCAAAGACCTTTGACAATCTCCTCCTGAGCAATTTTTGGCCTCAGAAACCTGGAGGGCCCACTATGAGTGAGCTCCACCTCAACAGCAAAAGAGAGAAAACACTAAACCAACAGCTTCCTTCTTCACTATAATACACAATAGTTTCTTAGTCTATTGTTCTGAATAATTTCTTCTGGTCCAGGCTTCTACTTGATCCCTGTAAAGAATTTGGCTTTACCGGAAGTATGAAGGCTGTGATCCATGAAAACTAATCCTTGGAATAATTATGGTGTTTTGGACACTCAGATTGCCTCTCGAAATTTTTGCCATATCTTTTCTCCAAGCCCCATGGCTCTCAGTTTACTTATTATCTCTTCTTAATTCTTCCAAACAAATGCAGAGCAGGATGAGGAGTGCACATGTGGTTTCTGGATTCTTACACATTTGATCTCTCAAATGAAGCCTAATGCAAACCAGAACTGGGCTTTCCTACCCACTTGCACTTCAACCCACCACAGCACTACAGTTGACACTGAAGAGGAATCAGTTTTCTCAAACTCTGAAGATTATAGTGCCCAAAGACAGACTGGAAGAAAGGAGATGTATTCAGCATTGGTCATAATCTCTTCCTATGATATCCCACAATTCTAAACTTCTATATATGTTAAGTACCATTACTGTTATTCTCTGAAAATGCATCTCAAGGAAGGTAGGCAGTGTGTTCAAGTAGAAATAAGCACATCTTACTTGGAGTGCCCTCTAGATGCTTATATCAAGGTTCCCTTAGGGACATAAAGCCATCTGCATAACAGGCTTTGGTCCGGTGTTATCCACCAGGAAAACAATGTGAGTCTCAAGTAATAATTAACAGTTTAATACCTACATTTTAAAAAAACAAAACTGGCAAAATTAATTTGATAGCTTATTTTACTTAATCTAATATATGCAAATTTGTTTTAATTGTTTTTGGTCAAACATTCTTCTAAGTGGTATAGCACTGGTCTGTCCATTTGGTGTACAGAGGTAACTCATGGTTGCTGCAATGCTGAACACTATGACACTGATGTGTCAAATGAAATAATGGTTACACATGATGGACACTATTTGGTGGATACCCACCCCCCCCTGAAAAAATACCCCAAAGAAAACAAGCTAGGAAGCAGGAGTGGCATCCACTTCCGAAATAGCTCACTTCAGGAAACCCTGTATGAATTTGGAGATATGATTAAAGTTACACAAGTGTTCAGGTCTTTCGTTTGTAGGGTTGTTATAGTTCATAGTCATCTGCAACTCAACAACACTTAGCAACAACAACAACAATATATGCAAAAAGTTTCGAAAAAGATTATCTCTCAGGTGGAAAATTTAAAATAGATGGCTTCATTAGGGAGTTATTTTTCTTAACTGTTAATGAGATGCAAATCAAAACCATCAATGAGATACCATCTCACCCCAGTAGCAATGGCAAAGTTCAACAGAACAGCAAGCCATAAATGTTGGAGAGAATGTGGAGAGATTGGAATTCTCATGCACTATTTGGTGGGGTTATAAAAAGGTACAACAATTCTAGAAGACAGTTTGGCATTTCCTCAGAAAGCTAGAACATGTAATTTTTATATGACCCAACTATTCCACTGCTAGGAATATACCTCAAGGAAATTAGAACTGAGATACAAATGGATATCTGTATACCAGTATTAAGAGCACAATCACAAGAACATGGAAACAGCTCAAATGTCCATCACCAAATGAATGGATTGAAAAATTGTGGTACATCTACATGATGGAGTACTATGCAGCACTTAGGAGCAATGATTTTGAAAAAGACTACATAACATGGGAGAGGCTAGATAGCATTATGCTGAATTAATGAAGTCTCATCAGGACAAAAAGCAGCATAAGACCATTACTGTAAAAACAGAAGAATTAATTAGTAAGAGGTGTATGAGGGTCAAAGGGAGGGAAGGAAGCTAAAGGGGCTTAAGAGTGGGCAGGTTGGAAATCACAGGTCACAGAATTTGGTAGGCGCAGGAAGGGGGTGAAGGAATTAGGAAAAATCCAGTGGGGACCTGACATGACAGGGTAATAATGGTGGCAGAGGTCAATGATGATTAGTTTGAGTATTTCTTCATGTGTTGCTATGAGTAATATTCAATGGCATCTAACAACTGCACAGAAATCCCAATGATTTTTGTTCATTATTCTTATATCCTGCCACTCCACTATCAGATCATCTGAATATAGTGAGTCTTACTACCTCTTTGCTAATCTGAATGCCTCTTATTTCCTTCTCTTGTATTGCCCTAGTAAGTACTACCATTACATTATTGAGTATGAGTGGTGAGTGGGCATCCTTTTCCGGTCCCTGTTTGCAGGGGGCATGCTTTTCGTTTTTTTCCACTGAGAAAAATATTGGTTCTTGGGTTTGTGTTGGGCAAATTCCATTCTATTCCTAATTTGCTGAGTATTTTAATCAGGAAAGGGAGTTGATTTTGTTGAAGGCCTTTTCTGCATCAATTGATAGGACCATGTAGTTCTTGTTATTTCCTTTGCTATTGTGATGAATTACCTTGTTTTTCTTATGTTGAACCATCCTTGGTTAGCTATAATGAATCCCATTCAGTTACGATGAGTTTCAAGGAATTTTCCATTTCCTGTATAAAAGTTCTCTCTTCGATAAAAGGACAGACGTCTCTCCCGGCCGGCCCGCACCCGGCTCCGGGGCCTCTGGCCTGGGCCCCACCGGACCCAGGGCTGCGGGGAGGCTGGGCCGGGCCCGGAGCGCGCCGTGGACACCCTGGCGCCCCGGCCTTAGTTTCACTTTTTGCTTTTGCTTCACTGCGGAGGGAAGGCAGGACGGGAGTGCCGACAAGATGGCAGACGGGGAGCTGAATGTGGACAGTCTCATCACCCGATTGCTGGAGGAACTCTACTATGCTTAGTGGTAAAAAGATGCACTACAGCCAGCGGCAGGAGCTGCATCACTACTGACCTGCCCTCGGGTTGACTCAGCAATTCTGGTAAATCACCACCTGTAGCAGAATCATCACCTATACTAGCCACCCCAGAGGAAATCGCTGAGATGCAAAGGAAAAATGAGCTGAAACTCAAGATAAAGGAAGAACATCTTGCTGCTTTGCAGTTTGAAGGCTGCAGCACTTCCATGATACATCTTCAAGGGTATGAGCATGTACGGCTGGGCACGGTTGATGGCAGTGCATCTAAATTCCAGGGTTGATCTCCATAATAGTCTATGTGTTTCCTACTGCCAAAGGGGCCCTTTAGAGTAGTGAGAGAAGACCTTCACCCTGAAACCCACAGCGTCCCTTTTCAGCAGGAAGTAGCTAAGAGAATGCACCATCCCCTTTTCCTTATGAATCAGGGTGAAGTCTCTCTCAGGGAGGAGAGATAGGGAATGGCAAGGGACACACTGACAAGGGAGACTGATCAGAAGTGGCTTTGGCGGGCACTGTGGTAATTGGACAATTAAAACAGACATTGGGGGGAGGGAGGAATGGACTGGGGAGGAGGGTGGAGAAAGCGGTGCAACAATGAATGAATGAAAACCCAAAATCTCTGTAAATGTTCATTAAAACTAATAAAATTTAATTTTTTTTTTAAAAAAAGTTCTCTTTTCACTGGTGGTTGAGGAGCTTCACTTCCATGCCAAAGATGCACAGTTCGAAGCCACTAGCTGCTCCACAAGAGAAATTTCCTATATAATTTACAGCCTCCAAAAAACCACTAGAGGGTCAGTTTTATGTCAGTTTTGACTCAATGGTACATAATAACAACATCATGCACATTAAGGACTCATATTTGAATTTTGTCAATTTTAATTTAGTCACTGATAGTAACATAACAGATGTTTTTAATATTCAATTTATATGTACACACTTATGTAGCCATTTCTTTATTACATTTCATATAATGACACAGGCATGACAATGCAAAAATACAGACCAATTTCTTTCATAAACACAAACAAAATGACACTAGCAAAATCAAATACAGCATTATAAATAACCATTCTTTTGTGAGGTATGTTGTGTCGTCAGTTCTAACTCAGAATACCTTATGTGTAACACAGTAAAACAATGCCCAATCCTTCAGCATCTTCACAATCATTACTACGTTTGAACTCTTTGTTGCAGTTACTGTGGCAATCTGTCTTATCAAAGTTCTCCTTTCTGCTGAAGCCTCTACTTTACTAACATAAAGCATTGATATTTTCTCTAGAGTGATCCTTCCTGATAACAAGCATTTAAGCTCTAAATTTTCCTCATTCAAATCTTTACATTTAGCTTCTACTCCTGTTTTGCTTTGCTTTATAGGCTGTGATAGAACTGATTGAAAGAGCTAGCAGTTGTCTATCAGATGTTCATATCCTAACCACGCTCTGTATTTTTATCAGCACCGTAATGCAGAAACAACCACTCTTCTCTACTGTCTTCATTTATTCACACTCTAGCATTTCATGCATGTGAACTCATTGTCACGAGTTGGTTCTGGGTCATGGTGACCCACCACAGTTTCTGAGGCTGTAAATCTTTACAAGCAGGGTTTCTGAGGCTGTATATCTTTACAAGAAAAGGACACTACTTCATCTTTCTTCTGAAGATTGGCTAGTGAACTCAAACTGCTGACATTTAGGTTAACTGTCCAACATCTAACTGGTGCCATAATATGCTGGGCTCCTAACCAAAAGGACAAGGGTTTAAATTCAATAGCTACTCCTCAGAAGAAAGTTGAGGCAGACTCTTCCTGTAAGGATTTACAGCTTTGGCACTCTGATGGAGGGTCATCATGAGTTGTAACTGACTTGAGGGCAGTTGGGTACATGCAATATGAGGGAATTGGAAATACTATGACGGGTATTTAGAGTCCTAAGTGACATCTTTAGCACTTTAAAGAGGTCTTTTGCAGATCTCTCCAGCAAATGAAAGATAATAATAGTTTATTTCAGTAATTTATGTTAAACTTCACATTTACAATATATCAATACACTTAACCATATTAACAGAATGAAAATATCACACAATTATCTCAGTAATTATAGGGAAAGGATAGGCTGAAAATCAATGCTCTAGTTGGTACAAAACAAGAACCAAATTCATACCAAATATATAAAGGGATATCCTAAATTTGATTCTATGTATGAACAATAACATGCATAGGAAATACAGTGCCTCATGACAAAACATTCAGTTTCTTCTCTCCCATTTCAAGAATGCTCACTTCCATCATTAGGTATACTGTGATGGTTTTGAGTAAATGTTAAAAAACAAAGGAGTGAATACGTAAAAGTAAAGAGACTCAAGTGTAAATGAGTCTCAGGGCAAAAAAGATACTTTTCAGAAATGGTGGTGTCAGGAATTGAATTACATCCTCACAAAATATGTGGTATAAATCCTATCCTCCGCTACCTGTGGTTGTAATCTCATTGGGGAATAGGGTTTTTCTATGTTACATTAATGAGGTTGTATTAGTGTCTAATGTGTTCCAGTGTCCTTAACTAATCATTTTTGAGATTTAAAAAGAGCAAATTAGGTACAGACACAAGAAAGTAAACAGGAACGAAAGAGAAATAGGTACCATGGGACATCTTCAAGGAACATAGAGAACTTTAGAGAAGCTGAAATAAGGATTTTTACCCACAAAGCCAAAAGACAGAGCATTACCCTACATCAAGTGGCCTGAATTCAGAATTCTAGCCTCTTAAGTGATGAGAAAAAGAAATGTTTATTAAAGCCACTCGTATTTTTGTATAGCAGCATTACGAGATTGGGACAGGTGAGGGTAACAGAAGGGTCAAGAGCAAGGGTAACGCAGAGTCATTGGAACTACACAGTTACAAGGATTAAAATATGGACAAAGGGGAGTTGGAAAATAGTACTTAGAGAAGGTGTAGATGGGAAGGCCATGATTTGTGACATTATAAAAGGAGACAATGCCAGCCTCATAGTCTAAGAAAACCCCAACACGCCGAGGAGGCACAGTAATGAGGAGAAGTAGAGAAGTAGAAGAGTCCTCGTAGGCTCTATATTCATGATTATGCTTTAAGCCAATCACCCAGTATCCACTTTGAGGTTGATAGCCGGTGAAAACATTCTGATTATTGGTGTATGGGTAGAAAGAAGATTCAGGCACCAGTGAGTTACTGCATACACCCAAGACCCAGTCAGTCTTGTTGGTCACATCTACCTCCCAGTAATGTTTTCCTGAGGAAAAGTTCTGGAAGCCCAGGACACTACAGTCATAATGCTCTCTCAGATAGGAAGGCCCAGGTAGCTTATCACCCACAAATCTCACCTGCCTCAGGTTTCTAGACAGAAGCAGATTTAAATTAGCCGTCTGTGGATTCAGAGTCACATCCACTGTGGAAAAAATGTACAGTATTAGCAGAGGTGAATGAGTACATAGGTCTTGAAGCACTAGGCGAGGAGGGAGCAGAAAGTGATAGGGAGAAATTTAATTCTGTGAAGTAGTTGGGGTAGGGTTTATTTGGGGAGGGGCATGGGAAAGGGGATCAGAATATGCCGGCTCAAAGCAGCCATTGTTTCTACTTACCCCAGAAGCTTTGGGCATTTGTCAGCTCTGTAATGATAAAAAGTCAATGTTGACAGAACCCAAGATCTCAAGACTAACATATCTCTCTGCTTACTGGATTTTGGGGAGTGAAAAGATGAAAAAAGGAGTTCTGTGAGGATGTGAACCAGTCATTTCACATCAAACAGGAACCACACTTTTTAATATATCATATCTTTCCCTTCTTCACTATTGCCATCAACTAGTTCAACTGAACCCTGTATCCAATGTATTTCTCACCATGTTGGTAATCCCACATCCAAACTCTCCTGAGTCTCCTCACCTCTAAATACTCGAAGCATCTTTTTCAGATCGGGAGCTCGAAATGAACTTCTCAGCTTAGTAGGAAGATCTTTCGGCTTATTCAGGGTCCATGACTCACTCCTAGGGAAGACAGACCTTATAAATTTCCATACTGTTAACCTCCAGGACTTTTCCCTGCTCTGCCAGGCCACTGAAAAATTCAGGTTTTTCTCATGAAACTTAATATCCCTGTAAAAATAGTTCTAGCATTGGAATCAGAATACCTGAATTCAAAAAACCTTCTCACCATCTGGCTGATAGAAAAGAAAAGAATACCAGAGGATGTTTATCTGTATTCTGAGTAAGCAAAGGCATTTGGCTAAACAAATTATGGTCAACACTGAGAAGAATGGGAATCCCAGAACACTTAACTGTGCTCATATGAAATCTATATGTTGACGAAGAGGTAGTTGTGGGAACATAGCAAGTGAACACAGCATGGTTTAAATCAAGAAAGGTGTATATCAGAGCTGTATCCTTTCTCTATATTTGTTCAACCTGTATGTTGGGCAAATCATTTGAGAGGCTGGACTTTAAAAGGAAGAGTGTGCATCAAGATCAGAAGAAAACTCATTAACAATTTGCATTATACAAATGTTTGCTGAAAGTGAAGAGGATTTGAATCTCCTGTAGCAGAAGATCAACAATAACATATAAACTATTAGAATCATCAGGAAGTCACCGTAAAAGTTTACTGAAAGGAATCATGTGGTAGCAAACTAGGGACATCGCTGAGTAGAAAGGATTTCAATGGCACTATTGTCCTCAATTTGTGACCTCCCATCCCCACTCCTCAAATTCTTTTACAAAGTATTTCTTATTTTTGAGACTTTAAAATTTTTATGAGTAACTCAAGTCATGAAAATCCCAAATCTTCTGTGCCAAATGGCTTTTTGTCCCCACCTGTTCTCTTCTAACTGACCACTATTAAATTTTAGGGGTGCAGGAATCTCCTGATAACAGAAAGGAGTTTCATTCTGTTCTACACATACCTTTGCGTGACATCATTCACATTCTAGGAAGGAAAGAGAAAGGTTAAGTCAAGAAGCAGTACACGCTCTGCCCTTTCAATGAAAACTCACCCATGCTCCATCCCATTCCCACCACCCCATGAAATAATTGGCATAAAGATGGCCTCAATGTGGCAGTAAGATAATATAGATAAGAACTCAGGGAAGATTCTCTTTAATAACTTATGTTGGATATCAGGGAAAGACAACTCAATTCATTCACTGTACTTTCATATTTTACAACTTTTTTTTGGGGGGGTTGTTAATGTTATGTATGCATATGCTCTGTTATTGGCCAGAAATCATACCCAGACCTGAAAATTTCGGTGGTTAAGCCATAGCTTCAGTCCTTGATAATTTTGCATTCTGGTGGCCAAGGTTATTATCTGGTGGCTGTGGTTATTATCCCAAGTCTAACTCATAGCAACACTATGATAAGGTAACTCAACTGCCTCATCACTTTCCCTTGGCTGAAATCCTTAAAGTCATGTATCATCTGATCTTTTACCATGTGCAGTTGTTGGCAGGTCTAAACCATTGATCTTTCAGTGGCAGCCAAGCATTTAACCACTGTGCCATCAGGGTTCCTTAGAGCATAAGCTAAGAAGCCTTAAACATCGTACTCTGCCTTTGCTTCCTTTTCTTGATTTCAATATACACAGGTGTTGATAATTCTCAAATTTTTACCCATGTTCAGATCTCTTTCTTTTAGATTCCAGATAATTTTGCTTTGTTATGTACCACTGAGTCAGAACCAACTTACAGCTGACTTTCTAGCTGGTTTTCAGAGACAACACAGAAGAAGAGTGTCCATTTTTCTCCTAAAAAGCAGCTGGTGGATTCAAACTACATGCCTTTGGGCTGGAAGCGTAACTCCTTACCAGAAAGCCACCAAAGATCTCCTCTAGATTAATTTATCCTCATAGCAAATAAGCCACAGGCACCATAAACTCAAGGTACTTATTCCCATAACCATGATGTTTCTTATCCTCCAAATCCCTGACAGATAACACTCAATTGCCTGAAAAAAGTTTCATCCTAAAAATTTACCGTATGTGCATTCTGGCACTCCATTTTTCAGCAAGCCAGACCAGTTTAAACTCTTATAGTTTCTTTTAGTCTTCTGCTAGTCCCATTAGCCAGTGCTATTGCCTGTCACATTCATTTGAGTAGAACTGCCCAATTGCCTCTTATGTGGGCTCCCAAATTTCTGCTCTATGTATGCATCTCAATGATACCGAAGAAATAGTCAACAGGGATTTTTCTACATTTCAAGGTTTTATTTCGTTGTACTTGACAGAAAAACAGCTCATATTAGTTTGGACAAAAAAAGCAGGTGAAATAATAGATCTATTAACTCATAAAAACAAAATGTCCACGATTGTCAATCTTAAGGCATTGCCATACTTAAGGCATGTACCTCTTCATGTCCATTGTGTAAGGAGAATAAAGAATGATGGGAGAGTTTTGAAAGATTGAGATAACACTCAAAATATCCCTTGGACAATTATAGTAATGGATGGAGTCCAAGATAAGTGTCTTTACTGATAATAAAAAATAATGATGACTTTGTATTTAAGAAGCAATTTTTACAATTTTAAGGAGGTACTTCATGCCTTAATTTTAAAGTCCCAACATTCAGTTGATATAGAAAAAATTGCTCAGTTTTTAACCTTATTTCAAACTCCTCCATTCATCTGTCTAGTCTGGACACTTAAATATATTCCATTAACACAAAGAGTACAGCTTTGTCTTCTTCCTGCCCCAAGAACTGTTCTAACTTGTATTACAACATATTAAATGATTCTGTCTCAGAAAAAGATAGTATACATAAACAATCAGTGATAAAAATAAATAAACTGAACTCATTTTAAAAATTCTCAGGAACATTAATCTGGCACGTGTTTACTATGATTAAGCTAAATTAGAAGGTGCCCAGTACAATGTGAAGAATAACTTCTACAGAGTCCTATCTTGCGATAGTCAACAAACAATTGGGTGGAACTATTCAAATAAGGTGTCCACTGAGGGTATTGGACAGTAATGTAAATAAAATATGTGAACACTTGGGCGTGTTGGTGATTGTAAGTTTTGCCATCCTGCTAGGCTTCAGATGAGCTCTCACAAAGGTGGAATTCACTATGGCCAAGAAAGAAGATATGAGATTACAGTGAGTATGTTTGGTCCTGGAACCCTGCACTGGAAGCTTCTAGATCAAAGAGACAAACAGCTGTAACACTAGGGATGTTATGACTCACATAATCAAGAGACAAGCAGGAGATGGCAGAGGTCTTCCTAGCTCATGGAGCAAGAGGCTGAATGTCTTTAGACAGATGTTTGCTGACAGAATGATATGCCTGTGGTTTCTTGATAGTGCAGAACTAAGCTTACTGGCCCACAGAGCTAAACACCTTTGAGTAGGAGGCATATTAGCAGAGTGGAGTGTTTCTGAGTACTTACTCGTATGAGTAGAGAGCTTGGTAATGCTTGCCTAAACATGGTAGAGCTTGGGGCTGTTTGATCCTCAGTTACAACTTGGTATTCTCCTGCTGTTGCTGTGTACCATCGAGTCAGAACCAACCCATAGCTGACCCTCTAGCGGGATTTCAGAGGAGACTGCTCATCTTTCTCCTGTGGAGGTTCAAGTTTTGGTGGACTTGAATCGAGTGCCTTCGGGATAGCGGTGTAGCTTCTTGCCATTAGGCTACCAGAGCCTTCTGGAATTTTAGTACACCCTATAATGCTGAGTTTTCTCAGTGGTGAATTAGCAAACAAAGCAGAGTATGCTATGGAAGGAATGGCTTTGTGTCAGAATTGGTAAAAAGACTTGAAGAAAGAGGACTTTTCAGATCTCTGCCTCATGGAAATCAATCTTATGTTGTTTATCTAGATTCACCGTCTTCTTGTGAAGAAGATATCAAAATCTCCACCATGTTATTCATTATTGTGACAAATGGTCAACAGAATAGTGACTCTTATAAAGGCAGTGGAAGGATAGTGTGTTACGTTTTCCCCAGGAACCATTTGGCAACATCTGGTGCGTTTTGGTTGTCACTAAGGCAAGGACATTGGCTTTTAGTGGGGAAGGATATGGCTATTAATTAAAATTTCACAGTGTAAAGCAGAGCCACTTACAAATTTTAATCCTTTTGCCTCAATGTCAGTAGTGGCATAACTGAGAAAAACTGTTACAGAATATTAGTTAAAATAGAGCTTTTTGACAGAATCAGACATCTGGACAATTTTTTTAAGTAAACAAAGAAAAAACCCGAACAAATAAAATTCGGTATTTTCTTAGCTAGCTTTGTCTTATGCTTTACCTTGCTACCTTTATAACTGGATAGGAATAGGCAACTTCTCCTATGTCCTCAGATTTCACTTCCATGTCCTAGAAAGCAAGGCAAGTGATTTCTCTTTTCTTTGACTCACAGATTACGGGCTCATTAAAGATTCTTACCTGAAGCAACTCCATTGCTGACCCCTGACACCGAAGCTCCAGATCTGAGATGAGCTCTCTGAGTGCCTGGCTCTGCTGGACCAGCTCATCTTCAGCCTCTTCTATGATAGTCAGTCCTTTCCGTTCTTCTTCCTCCAGTTTTTTTAGTTCCCTCTGCTCTTCTTTGTCCAGAATGCTTCTGAGTTGATTAAACTGTTTCTGGATTCTATGCCTCTCAGGTTCCACTTGACTCTTCAAGAAAAGGGAAGAGAAAGCAGCTAAGGGTCTCTTCGACAGAGGAAGAGGAATAAATGAGCAATAAGCTTACAGAAACTGTTTCTCTCTTCAGCTCTTCCCAGACCATTAGCCCTTAGCTACCTTATCCAGGACATTTTGATACAGACTAATTTCTAACTGCTTATGCCTCCTTTCAAGTTTTGAGTGCTGAGATGGGAATTACTGGCATGTGCTTAACCTATCTTTCCTAGGAGGATTCAGAACCTGAAACTGTAAAACAAAGGCCAGTGCCAAGAATCAATGATCATCTTTGCCTTATCTCCCTCTCCTATGTGTTTCTCTCCAAAAGTTTGAGATCACTTTTGGTATATTCCTTAAATAAATATTACTTCCCTCCATTTGCACCAAGAGCAATGTCCTTACTTGGCAATGCTGTAGTAGGAGCTGTTATGATAGTGTTGTTATGAACTGTCAAGTCAGAATCAACTTGGGGTTGACGCTTTAGTGGGTTTTCAGAGGTGGTAAATGGCATAGGGGGAGAGCCTGTGCAATAGCCCCGCAGAGCAGCTGATGGATTCAAACGGCATGCCCTTGGGTTGGCTGCACAGCTCCTTCCCACTAGGCTACCAGCACTCCTTTAGTGAAAGATCAGGAAAAGGGAAAGAGAAACCATTCTAGCCTAACATTAGGTAACAGATGAGATCGGGGTTCCTATGGCCCTCAGTTTCCATGACCTTCCCGATTTCTTATCCCAAGACAGTGTCTTGCCTGCCAGTATGCCTTCTTCTTTCTGACAACATCTGTTAGTTTGTCTGCTTCTTCTTGTTCTTTCTTCAGCCTTTTCAAAGACTCCTGGAACATCTCCTGGAAGGAACACATCAGACCAAACTGGGCTAACCTTTACATTATCTCAGCGCCTAGACACGAGATGAATATGGTAGAGATTATGCTGACCTCAGAAGGCTGTCCTGTCCTGAGATGAAAAAACTGAGGTCATCGTATCTTTTGTACACAGGGGATGGAAACCAATAGGAATTGGCTGATTCGCTTTCCTCCCAGGGGAAGAACCTGATTCCAAAGCACATTAAATCCTTTATTCTCATGGCCAGCACATTCCCCGACACCCAATCCACCACACCACTTCCACCTACCGTCCCCTTTCCACCGCATTTGCCCCTCTATTCAAATGTCACACGAGGTGATCCAGAGCAGGGAGTAATAAAATCTCTACTCTTGACCATTAGGGCTTTGTGTAGGTTCATCCTCTAGGTGGATGCTGTTGCTGTGTGCTGCTGAGCCGGGACCAACTCCTAACTGACCCTCAGTGGGTTTTCAGAGGCTGTACATTGCATGGGAAGAGACTACTTGTCCTTCTCTCATGGAGCAGCTAGGTGGACTTGAACTGCGCATGCCTTTGGGTTTGCAGCACAGCTTCTTAACACTAGGCCACCACAGCTCCCTCTAGGTAGATGGGAGGTACAAAGAAATTAAGATTACAGCTGGATGAACAGGCAAAATATTGTGCCAAAGATGTTTTTCCCCCTGATCCCTTCCAGCCTCGTATCTCACCTGGTATTCCTGGGCAGCCTCTTCCACAAGGAACGTGTGGTGACCTCGGTGCTCCTGGGATCGCTCACAAAGCCAGCAAATGACCATCCCATCCTCCTTACAGAAGAGCTGAAGTTTCTCTCCATGGTAGTCACAAAGATTTACCTTCAGCTGCTTTTCAGGGTCCAACACTGCCTCTCGGAGTCGCTCTACTATGCTGGCCAGGTGCCGGTTGGGCCGGAGGTGCCCCGGCTGGTAGCTGGTCCGGCACACGGGACAGGTGCTTTTCTTTTCATGGTTCAGCTCTGCCTGCTTGCTGTTCCCTGTGATGCAGCCTTGGCAGAAGCTGTGCCCACAGTCTAGGCTCATGGGTTCCATCAGGAGCTCCAGGCAGACAGGGCAGGTCACCTCATCTCGTATATCCACCAGTACTGCTGAAGTCATTTCACTTACTCTCCTGCCTCCTGCTTGTCCTATCCTGACTTTGGAGGCGCTTCCAGATTACAGAATCCTGGGTAGAGGAACAGACAGAAAAGAAGCAGGGTAAGAAAAGAGGAAGAAAAGGAACGCTGATTGGTTAGGAAAAAAAGTTTGGCACCAGAGGTAACAAGGGCTTCTCATAATAATTTAGAAGATTTACTCCAGATTATCAACTTCTACCATTGGAACTTGGCAAAATTATAGTGGCAAGAAGCTGCACTGCAATCCTGAAGGCACATGGTTCATGGCTACCAGCTGCTCTGTGGGAGAAGGATGGGCAATCTCCTCGCATGCGATTAACTGCCTCTGAAAACCCGCCAGAGGGTCAGTTATGAGTCAGTTCTGACTCAATGGTACACAACAACCACCACCACCAACACTGGAAGGACAAATTGAAGCCACGGGATACAAGAACCTTTCCCCCCACCTTTCCTCTTGGGTACCGTTGAGCTGGATCCAACTAGTATAGGAGGAGATTGTCCCTCATTCTCCAGCAAAGCATCTGGTAGATTCAAACCACATGCCTTACGGATTGCAGCATAGCTTCTTAGACCACCAGAGCTCCCATAAGAACCTTTTATGTGCTACTATCTGTTCAGCATTTTATCAGTCCAACCAAACACACTGCTGCCTCTGGACTTCTGCACTTGCTGTTCCTTCTATTAGGAAGATCTTTTATTCATATGCCAGACTCACTTTTTAATGTCATTCAATTCCTTTCATGGTATCTTATTTCAAGCATTTGTTCTATCTAGGCTAACTATAGCAAGGCCACGTACACCATCATACTATAGACAAAAATTATTTTTTTTATTGCTCTCTGAATCCTACCACCAGAATGTAAATTCCACAAAATCAGACTCTATCCATTTTGTCAATTACAAGCCATGGTGTTGTCAGTGAATTTGAAAGTTTAACAATGAATACGACTGGAGAAAACAGATGCCTTTGAGTTGTGGTCTTGGCGAAGAGTACTGAATACAGCATGGACTGCCCAAAGAACAAATCTGAGTTTGAGGAAGTGCAAACAGAGTACTCCTTAGAGGCTGGTATGATACAACTTTATCTCCCACACTTTGGGCATACTGTCAGGAGAAGCCAGCCCTTGGTAAAAGGAAGCATGTTAGAAAAGGTAGAGGGACAGAGAAGAGAAGAAGAGCCTCAACAGGATGGACTGACAGTGGCTACAACTTGAGCATGGCAGAGACTGGGAGGCTGGTGCAGGATAGCGCAGAATTCTGATATGTTGTTTGCAGGGTCACTGTGAATCGTTGTAGACTGGATAGCACCTAACAACAATAACAAAACTACAAAATAATTTCTGTAAGAGTAAAGAGTTAAGCATTTGGCTATTTCCTGAAAAGTCAGTAGTTCAATCCTGCTAGGCATTCCATAAGAGTACTGTCTGCTTTTGTAAAGATTTACAGCCTTGGAAAGGAAACCCTATGCAGCCGTCTACTCTGTCCTAAGTGTTGCTGTGAGTCACAACTGCTCCTTCTACAACACATACCTACTTGTCCTTTTGGCAGTCCGTGGGATCTTCAGTGCTCTTCTCCAACACTACAGCTCAAAAGCATCAATCAATTCTTCTTTTGTCATCTTTATTCACTGTCCAGCTCTCAGATGTACAGCAAGTGATTGAAAAGACCCTGGCCTGAAGCAGGCACACCTTAATCCTCAAAATGACATCACTGTTCCTCAAGAATTAGGGAGAGGTCCCCGACAACAGACTTTCCCAGTACAATGTTTCCTCATCTCCTGACTGGTAGTACCAAGGGTCTTAACTGTGGATCCAAGTAAGATGAAGCTGTTGACAGTTTCAACCTTTATTATAATGTTGCCTATCAATCAAGTCATGAAAATTTTTGTTTTCTTCACATTGAGACACAATCTATATTGAAGGCTGCATTCTCTGATCTTCAGCAGCAAGTGCTTCAAGTCCTCCTCATTTTCAGCAGGCAAGGTTGCTTCATCTGCATAACGTACATTATTGATGAGTATTTCCCCAATCCTGAATGACACATTCGTCTTCTTCATAGAGTCCAGCTTTTCAAATAATTTGCTCAGCATATAGATATAATTCCTTCTATTTGAAGATGTTGTTGTTAAGTGCCATCGAGTCATAGGTGACTCCTAGCACCCTATGAACAAAAGTCCTCAACACTTGTGTGACTTTCGTCCTTTTTCCAGGTTCATAGAGTTTCCAGAGGCAAGCTATTATGGAAGTGGAAGCCACTCCTGCTTCCAAGCTTGTTTTAATTGGGGAGCTCCACCAAGGAAACATAAAATTCTCAGCACTTTTATCAGAGGGAAGGACTCGGGAGGGTGTTACAGATAAATTTAGAAAAATCAGAGCAAGGTAACTATGGGGCATTTTGGGAGGATCTTGTCGGGGAGGAGCTCCGGTGTAGGTCAGTGTTGTGCCACTAAGCCAATGGCCCAGGCTCACAGGCAGTTCAGATAAAACAGTGGTTCTGAGGGAGAAAGATGGGCATTTTCTTCTTGTGCAATTAGTGCTTCTGTGACCCTTTAGAGGGTCAGACATGGGAAGGCGGGGACTTGACTGTGATGTGCTATTGAGCACAGTGGGATGGCCTCAGTGCTGCCATCTAGTCCTCTCTGCTGGTTTTGCAGCTCTTACCCACATTCATTATTGGTATGTGCCATTTAGTTGGAACTGACTCATAACTGACGCTTCAGAAACTATAAATGACAGGGGAAGTTTGTCTAGTCCATATATTTCCCTCAGAGCAGCCAGTGGATCTGAACTTTGTGCTTTTGGGTTGGCAGCTTTGCTCCTTACCACTATATCACCAGAGTTCCCCTTAGGGAGAAAGCCATAAAAAGCAAATATTTATTGAAAGTCAATTATGTTAAGAGAATAACCCAATTATTTTGCAAATAATAAATGAATAATTTCCTTTAGCACCAACTATAGATTTTCTTTAGACTTCACCATGATATAAAAAAGTTTAAGTAGTTAGTCCACCTGGTAAAGCTGGTTCCCAAACAGACATTTTACAAAGTTCTTGTTATTCCTTTAAGTCCCTCCTCTCAATTAAGAGTACAGAATATGTTGTCAATTGCCACAAAATCAATTCAGATTCATAGTGATATTCTGTGTAGAGTACATATACATTATAGGTTTTTCAAGCATGACAATTGGAGGCAGAGCTGGGTTTGAACCACCAACCTTTATTCTGTGTTTGGACACTTAAAGATTTGAGCCACCCAGGGACTTGGTAGTACCAAATGCAATTTTAACAAAGTAATGAACCTGGAAAAAAATAGGCATACTAATTACTATTCAGAATATTTAGCTATCATCTAAAGAGACTTTTATTTACAATTGATTACATTTGTGAGAAGTGGACTTTTAATTAGTTTAACAATACCTATGATAACTATATGAAGTGGAGTGTGGCATCAGGATTGGAAGAAGACTCAATAACCTGTGTTATGTAGAGGACACAACTTTGCTTACTGAAAGTGATAAGAAAGGCTTGCTGCAGAAGACCAAGGACTACAGCCTTCAGATTGGATTACATCTCAATATCAAGAAAACAAAGATCCTCACTCACCATAGGACCAACTGGCAACATGATGACAGACGGAGAAGAGTTTGAAGCTGTGCATTATCTCATTTTGCTTGGATCAACAATCCACACCCATGGAACCAGAAGTCGGGAAATGAGGAGACAGGTTGCATGGCACAAGTCTGCTGTCAGAAACCTCTCCAAAATACAGAAGAGCAATGATGTCAGTTTGAAGACTACTTTGCCCTTGATTCAGGCCATAGTTTCTCAATCACCTGATATGCATCAGAAAGCTCAACAATGAATAAGGATGACATAAGGAGAAATGATGCCTTTTGAGTTGAAGTGCTGGTGAAGAGTACTGAATATGCCCTAGTCACCAAAAGAACAAATAGGTATGTCCTGGAAAGGGTGTGTCCAGAGTGCTCCTCGGAGGTAAGGATGATAAAGCTAGTCTTCCATAATTTTGGCATGGAGCTAGGCAAAGCTATCTCTTGGAAAAAGGATATGCTTGGAAAGATGGAGACAGAGCGAAGGAGAGGAAGACCCCCAACGTGATGGACTGAGACTTCAGCAATGGGTTCTAAAGTCTCAGAGATGGTGAGGATGGCACAGGATAGGGCAGGTTTCAAGTTGGCTGTTCATAGGGTCGCTATGAGTCCTACTCGATGGCACATAACAACAACAATAACAAAATAAGTACACATTGTATTCAATGCAGTACATATGACCATCTATTGCCTTTGTAAAATTAGGATTATGAAGATACAGTCCCAGTTTCCCTTGATCTTTCTCGTATCCTGGAGACTAGCATAAACTCTAACACAAAAAGGAGGAATTAAGTATATAGCTTTATGTTAGTTTGATGTTGATTTTAGAGTAGGACAATGGACAGGTTGTTTCATGAAACTGCTAATATTAAAAAAAAAATATACTGATATTCTAACTATTGTAATGAAGATTTGCCCCATCACCCTAACACATACATTCTCCTTTCAGGCAAATAAATGCTTGCCTGGCATAATTCTCTTACACTGGATTACATCTCAATAGCAAGAAAACAAAGATCCTCACCTTAGGGCAAAGTTTCTGCATCATAAGTGCATTGCATTTACATCACAAACTGGAAAGAATCCAAACGACTATTAACCACTGGACAGAAGAAGATATTGTGGCAAATGGATACAAGGGCATATTACCAAACAATAAAATGGAACTACTGAAAAGCACAGCAGAATACATCTCAAAAGTATTTTGCTTAGCAAAATAAGCCAGACACAAAAGATAATCTTACTGCAAATTCCATTTATATGCAATTTCAGAAGAGGCAAAACTATAGTATCAGTGGATGCCAGGGCATGGATATCAAGAGAGGATAAATAGCAAAGGGCACAAGAATGGGGAATGAGAATTAGAGGAAGATTTATCAACAACCTGCATTATGTACATGACACAATCTTGCTCCCCAAAACTGAGGAGGACTTGAAGCATTTGCTGCAGAAGACTCCAGTCTTCAATATGGATTGTATTTCAACATCAAGAAAACAAAAGTCCTCACAACCAGGTCAACTGGCACCAACATCACAGATGGAGAAAAGACTGAGGTTGTTAACAATTTCACCTTGCTCAGGTCCACATTTAACACTCTTGGCACCAGAAGACAGATCAAATCTGAGTTGCTTTAGGAAAGTATGCTGTCAAGGACCTCTTCAGGGTACTAAGGAGCAATGATGTCATTTCAGAGACTAAGGCGTACCCGATTCAGACTAGTCTTCTCAAATGTTTGCTATGCATCTGGGAGTTGCACATCATCTAAGGATGACAATTTCTATGGAAGGAGAATAAATGCCTTTGAGTTGTGGTGCTGGAGTATTTAACATAGCATGGACTGCCAACAGAACAAGTCTGTCCTGAAGAGGGTGAAACCAGGTTACTTCTTGGAGGCAAGGATTTTGAAGCTCTGTCTCACATGCTATGGGCATGTTGTCAGGAGGGACTAGTCCATGGAAAAGGACACCATGCTTGGAAGGTGGAGCATCAAAGCAAGAGAGGAAGACCACAGATGAGATGGACTGACACAATGACTGTGAGGCTGACTCAAGATAGGGCACCATTCATAGCCATTATTCATAAGGTGGTTGTGAGTCCTTTTTGATTCAATGATTGGCACATAACAACAACAATCCTCCAAAACCTAGAAAACTGGACGAGGCAATTCCAGTTTGAAACAAATGGGATCACTAAGACTAAGAATCAATTTGATACCATCCAACATCCTTTTTTACAAATGGCATAAAGTATAAAGAACAGGATGAACGAAAACACCAATATAGTTGTTGTTATGTAACATCAAATAGGAACTGACCCAAAGCTGACCCTCCAGTGGGTTTTTCAAGACAAAGAACTGCACAGGAGGAGACTGCCCATCCTGTGGAGCAGCTGATGGATTTGAACCTCATAACTCTGGGGTGGCAGCACAATTCCTTACCACTATTGAACTGGGAAATTTCGTCTGCAGTCAGGGACCTCTCAAAATTACTGAGGCGTGATGATGTCAGTTTGAAAACTACAGTGCATCTGATTCAGGCCATAGTCTTTTCAATAATTTGCTATGTATCTTAATACTGGACAATTAATCAGGATTACAGGAAAAACACTGATGTCTTTGAACTGCAGTGATGGAGAAGAATACAGAATAACCCATGGATTGCCAAAACAGTTATTTGGGGAATAGTGCAGCAAGAATGGGCCTTGGAGGCAAAGATGACACATTTTAGTCTTACTTAAAGCATATTGTTAGGATAGGCTAGTCCCTGGGAAAGGGCCATCAGGCTTGGAAAGGTAAAGGGTATGCAGGTGATGAGGACCCTCATCTAGATTGACATAGTGACTACAGTAATGGGCTCAAGTATAAGTGATGAGGATGGCACAGGCTAGGAAAGGGTTCAGATCTGTGCTTGACAGGGTCATTAAGAGTTGTATTTGACAGAACCTAACAACAATCAACCACCAGAGCTCCCTGTGGTACAATTAACATTGGCTGTGATTTAAAAAGTACCTCCAAACAAAAAAAACCAATTAACTTCCATGCAACACTTGCACACAATCAAACAGGCACTCTACCACTGGAAGATGCTGGGAGTGGCCCAGATCAGCCTCAATACCTGAGTACAGACCTGGCATCTGAGTTCCTGGAGCCGCATAGATTAAATTAGCAAAACAAAAAAGTCAACCCAAAAAAAACTGAACAACTCACAACTGACCCTCCATTGGGTTTCTCAGGCTATAAATTGTATAAGAGAAGGCTCATCTTTCTCCAGAGGAACAGCTGGCTGATTCAAGATGAAATAGGGGCAGTATACGGGTTAGCAGTATTATTCCCTACACACTGGGCTGCCAGGGCACCCTTCCTGACGGATACGGACCCATTAAATCAAGAAGCTTGGAAAAGGCAACGAGGTCAGCTGACTGAACAGCATGGGTGTATCTCATACCTCTTTAGATGTAATAATTTAGGGAGATCTAGTGGCATAGTCTGTAGGGATGCACTGCTAACCCAAAGGCCGGACTTCTTGGTGGTCCGACTCCCCAGCTTCTCCATAGGACAGACAGGCAATCTCCACCCAGGAAACTCAATGAAGGGTCAGCCATGAAATGACTCATGGACATGACTCATTACCCGTCTCATGACTGGACAACAATCTGAGTGAGTTATATAACTGGTTTCGTCCAGACTTGATTCAGAATTAGCACTGCTTTTTAAAACCCACAGGTGATTAGGCTATGCAAGGTTTAGAAAGCAATGTTATGGATAAGGCGACAATTTAGGATGAAGAAAAGGAGGAGGCCTGGGGAATGGAAGCTCACAATTAGCTATAAAAGTGGCTTCCAGAACAGAAGTCAGGAACTGAGCAAGGAGGTTAAGCTAGGGGCTCAAGAGTGAGTTAGGAATGAGGAATTGCTGCCCAAAAGGCTACTCAGGCAGGCCAGTGAAAGTGGAGCAAAATTGAAACAGATGAGAACAGCATTATTCTGTTACCTCAGTATAATGTTAAGAGTCCACTTTCTCCTATTATCTGAAATTGAGAACCTAACCAATGGATCAAAAGATAGTTATTTTTCACTTGCAACATTATTACTTTTAAGTAACTTTAAACTACAAAGAATCCTTAACCCTTGCATTTTAGAGACAATATCAAGAAATTCTTAACAAAATAATGTCCTGTAAAATATTTTATTCAATAGTTCTTAAAATATTATCTTTCCTTGAGTCAGTGTTAAACTGATTTTTTAAGGATATAAAATAAAATTCTTACTGTTTTCTGAAATTTCAATATTCCATTTGTAATTCTTAAGTGTTTTAAAATGACTGGATTTTGACTTTTTAGCCGTTAAAGGAAATAATCACATCCTACTTTAATACAATGTGTTTTATTCCTTACTATATTTTAAAAAAATTGTTTGGATCGAGCATTTTTAAAATACAAAACTTGGCATCTGTTATAATAACGTGAGTGTTTAACATTAACCGGGCAGTTTTCGATGTTTAACTTCTGCCTAATTTAATCCTGTAGGATAAAAATCAGGGAGCTCTGGTGGCTTCGTGGTAAGGCATTGCACCACCAACCCTAAAATGCACAGTTCAAATTAACTAGCAGTTCCTCAGGTATTTACAACCTCTGAAAATCTGCTGGAGGGTCAGCTATGAGTTAGTTCCTACTCAAAGATGCATACCAAGATAAATAACTACTACTGTCTATTTTATAAATTAAGAAACTGAAGCTCAAAGAGGTAACAGGCCCAGGTGCACGGTCAGCATCTCAGCTAAAGAACTAGGATTTGAACACTTCGAACAGACAAATCTGAAGTCAGTCTTCATGTACAAGTTCTGCTTCCAATGGGGGGAGTGGGGGGCTGTTTAAAAATAAAATGCTGAACCTCAAAGTTCATTTACAGGGAGGGAAAAAAGAAGATAAACAAGCTCTATCATGAGGCCCGCAAGGGAAAAGACATCGTGGGCTTTTTTTTAAACTGTTGTCTCACCTCTGCCTTCAAGGAGCGACAATGCAGGACGCAGTCACAAAGCTGGAGACTTTACTCTCACAGCAGCCACCGTGGGAATGGGAGAGCAGGGGAGCTCCAGCCGTGAGCCGCAGTCAGGTGGCGAAGCTCTTTAGTTGGAAATGACTTCTGAGCGGCAGAGGGCGCGCGCTCCTTCCGTCTTCTACGTGTACAGAGAGGCCCGCGTGGCTGGGCTCCCTCCGCCGCCAACGGCCTGCAGGCGGACAGGCGCAGACAGCGGGCCGCAGGCTGGCCTCCGCGCTCCCACTGGGAGGAGTCGGCCCCAGGGCAGGAGGATAAACTGTCTTCACTTCCCCGAGCCCAGAGGGGGGAGGTGGGGGCAGGGTCCTCCAAATCCACCCCAGACCCGGGATTTGCCATAATTCCCTAGCGCAAAACGTCCCAGGTTGCCTCCCCTACATCACTGAGCGTCCAGACTCAGGGATTTATGCGTCACTAACCTTTACAAGGCCCATGCCTACCTCCAGAGGTGCACGTTCTGTGCTCTCTCCTCAAACTTTGATCAACTCAGAAGTGCAGGAATCTCTCTGCCACCACTCGCGAATCCCCCCACCCCGATCTATAGACTGGGCCAAAGTCTCGCTTCCAGTGGGAAGAGCAACGTGGTGGCTGTTTAGAACATGGGTTTGCTCACTAACCTGAAAACCGTGACTTGGGCCTGCGCCAGGATCTGCTGTGGCCACACCGCCTCCCCGGTAGCTGGAAGACGCCGGGGTAAAGGGGCGGGGTCGGGGGAGGAGAAGCTGCTGATAGGGCCAGTGAGTCCCGCGCGCCAGGCCCGCAGATTCCAAGGGTACGGCCACGGGGAATTTATGAGGCGAGAGGGTGACCCGGACTTTTTTTGAAGGCAGCGCTGAAAAGCTGTACCTCTTACCTGATGATCATCAGAAATTTAAAAATACCTGAAGACTACAAATTACTCTTGTAAAAATGCCTTCAGTTAGTTTACTTTAACTTTCCCCTTTTTATCAATGCCTAAACTGATTATTTTCATGTTTACCAGTTTTTGTAGGTTGGCTTATTTTTAAGTCTTTTTTTTTTTTTTAACAGTTGCCACAGAATTTATTCCAACTCATTGGTGATGTTATGTCTGTTAGAGTAGAACTGTGCCCCAGAGAATGTTCGATGACCAATTCTTCTCAAGCAGACAGGCAGACCTTTCTGCCTTGAAGCCTTAACCGAGCTAAAAAGCTCAGGGACCCCTAACATATCTGCCTGTACTCCACATTAAGTACAAACTTCCTAAAATTATATGATAAGGGCAATTTCCTCCTCCTAAGATTTATAGTCTCCAAAACCCGCTAGAGGCTCGCTATGAGTGAGCGACTTAGCATGTAAACAGCAAAACGATCACTAAATTTTATCAATTTAAAGTCACAGGCTATGTATTGTACATATAAAAAAATTCCTCACTGAGTAATGTTTGTTTTGCTGTCCATATAAATTATTGCAAAGTTAACAGAACCTAGAAACTACAGCTACAGTGTTTCTGAGGTTCAGCATTCTGAAAAGAATGGTGCACTTCATGCCCTGGGAATTGAAAATGAGTTTCAAGAGTTGGGATGGCAGGCTGGAGGAGGGGGCCATAGGAAAAAAAGACTTTGTGCAGGTGAAAGATTAGGTCTGGGCAACATGGAGAAAACGAGATTGAGTCAGAAGAGATTGCACAAAATAATCCTCAATTAAGTCTCAATAGAAGGCAACATAGTCGCAAAACAAGGGATACAGGTATGTATGTATTCACCGTATCTTTGGGGTTTAATAGCCACACATGTATTCTCAGGTCACTTCTTGTGAGAATTCTAGTACAATTGCATGAAGATTGCTGTGGATGATTCAGATTCAAGCTTGGTTCCACTAAAGAATCTATCTCCTGGTGTGTAAGCAAATGTCCACGAGAGGACACTCACTCCTAAGACCCGTGAAATACGAGGGAATCTGACACTCAGACATCAGAGGTGACAGAGAAGGAAAGATTAAATCCAAGATAAGATTACCGAAACTAAGGATTGAAGAACTAAATAAAATCGGGAAGGGGTCCTTACCAAAAGTAGGCCAAGACTAGAACAAGATACCTTGGGTGGTTTTATTCAAATCACATTGATAGATTAGACAATGTTGTTGGCTGTTGTTGTGTTTCATCAGGTCGGAACCCATAGCTGACCCTCTAGAGGGTTTTCAGAAGCAGTTAGTTAATCTAGTTAATCGTTAATCACATGGGAGGAGATTGCTCTTCTCCTTCCAAACAGCTGGTGGATTTGAACTGTGTTTTTGGGATTGCAGTGCACATTCTTACCACTAGGTCACCAGCTATGACTATAGATGTGCAAATAAAGCTTTTTCAAAAGCCATTCCGTCTGATGAAAATGAACACAGTGACCATCAGTAAACGATCATAACTGAAATCTTAGAAATGTTTTTCTTCGGCTAATCTTTGAGCTCCGGTGGCCTAATCTGTAGGTATTTGTTCTGCTAATCTAGAGATGGCTGGTTCAAATCCACAAGAAACTTGCATGTACAGGAGATAATGAACTATCTCCTCCCTTGCAATTTACAACTTCTAGAAATCCACTGCAGGGTCACCTATGAGTTGGCAGTGAGGTAGAGGAATCTTTGATATTTGTTTTAGAGCTAAGGTTGAATAATAAGAGAATCAGGCTATGGGGTTTTGAAAAATATGATTGAGGCAGAGAACAGATTGTTTCTGTGTTTTCTTTTAATTCCATTCTTTTTTTTTAAAAAAAAATCTGCAACATAGAATTTTAAAGTCGTCATTCATTTAGGCATTTTCAGGGATAACTGAGTTAGCTCTAATGGCATAGTTCTTAGGGTGTTGCACTGCTAACCCAAAGGCCTGGTCTCTCGCCAGGTTGAAATCCACCACCAGCTGCTCAGGAGAAAAATGGACAATCTCTCTTCTATTGTCGTTTATCTACAGCCTAGTGGAGTGTCAGCTAGGAGTCTGACTCTACAGCATTGAGTGAGGGATAACAGAAAATAATTCCAGAGGGCCTAGGAAGGATGATAGGGATTCAGTGAAAAGAAATATTTGAAAACACCTTCATATTTATTCTTCAAACTGGGTCATACTCTGTTTAGATTCCTTTTACTTGGTCTCCAGGGACTTATTAAGGAATTCAATCTGTAAGATGGGGCGTCATGACTTCCTGTGTATAAAAGGGCAGTCACCATTTAATTCTAGACAAGAACATATTACTTTTGGTGGGATGGTGACATCTCCATATAGAGAAATTGTAATTCTTTAATATTTTCAAACCATGAGTTGATGGTGACTCTACTGAGTTTCTGAGGAGGCTCTAAATCTTTAAAGGAAGAAGAGGAGAATGCCCATCTTACTCCTGCAGGGCAGCAGGGGAACCATTCTTCACTCAGCATGTGTTAATGTCATATTTAAAATAACAATAAGAAAATATAAAAAAAAAAAGGTTTTGCCCAGAAACAAAGAGGAAATGTCTGGAAATAAAATATAGGATTTCCAGTGTGAAAAAAACCCCTTTAAATCTGAGGCATTTAACATAATTAAAATGACTGTCACCAGGTTTGAAACTAAGTCCAGTATGTCCTAGGCCCTTGCTTTTTAAAGTAAAAGGCCTAGTACTACACTTCTGACCAAGATTATTTGTTCAGCAAAATTCTGAAGCAGCTAGCATAAAATCTGTGAGAATCATAGGGAATTGCCTCTGGAACACTGTGGTGAAACCCTTGTATCCCTGTCAACAGAAATTCTCCATCAATGAGTTTTAGACAAAGTATGTTGAATATCGATCAATCAAACGTACCCAGATATTCTTTTTCTACTCTGCACAGAGTTCTAATGAAAAGCATGTGTTTATTCTCCCTCATCAGACCACCATATTGAACTTTTGTTCTGGTGCTTTCTGATTTGCAAATCTTAAAACCTGAATAAAATTCTTCCTGTAATGTCTTGAAACCTTGTTTCATTTAGGCAACAATAGTGCAAACCTTCTCTCTGTCTTTCCAAAGCTATTAATCTAAAAGGAGGAGAGTGACTTTCTTTTGGGAGGAGAGTGATCTTTCTTCTCCCAGAAGGGATTTTGGGTTCTAATCTCAAGTGAGGCACATTCTTTGCTTTAGCAGCACAATTTCCTACCAGCTATGCTAACAGAGCTTCCTCTTGCACTAACACAAAAACTCAGCTATTCAGGCAGAACCGACTCATAGCTAACCTTTCACTGAGTTTCTGGAGGCTGTGACTCTCAGGGGAGGAAATTGCTTTCTGGCACAGAGCGACTGTGGATTTGAAACGCCCAAGAGGCCTACATCTTTGGGTTGGCAGAGCTGAAACTGGTAAGAAAAGTAATTTTAAAAGTAGTGTCCTTTTGCGCTCTGGTGGCCTAGTGGCAAGAAGCTGCGCTGCAATCCTGAAGGCAATGCAGTTCGAGGCCACCAGCTTCTCCAGGGGAGAAGGATGGGCAATCTTCTGTGCAATTAACTGCCTCTGAAAACCCACTAGAGGGTCTGTGGGTCTATTCAGACTCTAAAGTAAACAACAACAGTGTCCTTTTATTGTAGGGGGATAGTTTTGAGGAAAGCCTCCTTATCAAATTTAAACTTTTTAACTTGTGCTTTACAATCTCCCTCTACAGAATAATAATACCATCTCAAGGTCTTTTCTCTTGAGGTAGCTCAGATCCAGTAAGCATCATTCAGCTAACTCAGGCATTGTTGTTGTTCTTGCTGTTGTTACTAGGTGCTGAGTCAAGTATGATCTGAACTCTGTCCCATCTTGTGTCATTTTAATCATCTCTGACATACTTGGGCCTGTTGCTTCAGTTACTGTGTTAATGCAACTCATTGAGGGGTTTTTCCCCCTCTTCAACTGACCCTCCATCTTTCCAAGTATGACATTCCTTTCCATAGCCCCTCCTTAAAACATGCCCAAAATGTGAGAGGAAACTCCACCATTCTTCCCTCTTAGAGCTCTCCAGCTGCCCTTTCTCTTAAGACATGTGTGTTCTTTTGTCAGTCGCTAAGATATTCAGTACTCTTCTCCATCAACACAGCTCAAAAGAATCAATTCTTCTGTCACCCTTATTCATAGTCCATAGCAAGTGAATGAAAAGATCATAGCCTGAATGAGACACACTTTAGTCTTTAAACTGACATTATTGCTCCTCAATATTTAGAAAGCTCCCAGACAGCAGACTTTCCCAATGCAATACATCATTTCTTGATTGCTGGTTCCAAAAATGGTGTTGGTTATGGAACCAAGTAAGATGAAACCATTGATGGCTTCAATCTTTTCTCCATCTACCTATTGGCCTTTTTATGATGTCCTTCTCCAAGGACTGGTCCCTCCTTGAAAGATACCCAAAGTATGTCAGACAGAGCTTCAGAATCCTTGCCTCCAAGGAGCAGTTTGTTGTCACCCTCTCCAGGACGAACATGTTTATTCTCCATGGTATGTTCAAGACTCTTCTTAAGAACCACAACTCAAAGGCATCGATTCTTCTTCTATCATTCATAGTCATTGTCAAGCTTTCTGATGCAGAGCAAGTAACTAAAAGACCATGGCCTGAATCAGGCACACCTTAGTCTCTAGAATGACATCATTGCTAATCAGTACTATGGAGAGGTCCCTGACAGCGGATTTTCCCCAATATAATTTGTCTTTTGATTTCTAGCTGCTGGTATTAGGAGGTATTCCAAATTAAACATGAATGAATGCTTCTTTGCAGAATATTTTTTTCATTTATTCAATACTCAGTCTTTCCCATATGCCATATTAACAGACTTTTTATATTATTTTGTCTCAGTGTCTATTTTAGAAGTGAAATACTAATTGGGAAGCATCTATAATCAAGTGAGATAAAATTGGATGTAATTAAAAGTCAAAACTTCCTAGAACAGAGTTAAAGTAGTAAAAAAAAAAAGAACCACAAGATTATCAGTCCCATGCAAATTTTCTAGTAGTAGTAGTAGTAGTTGTTGTTGTTGTGTATGATTGAGTTAGAACCCTCTGGAAAGTTTTCAGAGGCAGCTAATCCCACAGGTGGAGATTGTCCATCCTTCACCTGCTGAAAGGCTGGTGGATTCAAACTGTTTGCTTTCGGGATTGCAGCACAGCTTCTTGCCACTAGGCTACCAGAGCTTCCTCAATAGTAGTAGTTATGAATGTGTATTTATATATGAGTTGATGTTTGCCTATAGATGAGACTGATGGATAGATAGAAACGAAAATGTGCCTATCTGGTTGGATGTGTATTTCTGAATAAATACATAATGTGAAACTATATTCATGACAAAGTGTAAAGAGGGTAAGGACATTGCACATTGAATGCTTAAATATCAGATCCACTTCGCCTTGTGGGAAAGTGTGCCATACAGAGTGACAGTGACTAAGAAAATGGGATCCTATATTCTCTGTATGTAGAAGGAAAGAAAAGAGAACACAATTGACCAGAAGAATAAATTTCTTGCAATCACAACAAAGAATTCTTTATTGAGAATGTTTTTATACTCAGGCCAATCCATATTAGACCCTCCTTTGGCTTGTTGCCAACCTTCTAACTTCCTAGAGCAGGACTCAGAGATAGACCCAATTACACTTAAAATGCAATTGAATCAGGACAGAGAAAATTTTCTTTTCAGACTAAGACTTTTCCCTTTTCTACCCACAGATCACATAGGAGGGAAGTGTTAGGAAAGGGAACTACTGTCTTCCATCATCTCCCTTGGGTCTTCTGTATTGGAAAAAGATACTTCTTTTTTTTCTTAATTTTATTTATTATTATTTTTGTGTGTGTACCGTCAAAACGGATCTGACTGGTACAATAGGAGATTACCCCTCCTTCTCCAGCAGAGCATCTGGTGTATTTAAATTTGGGATTGTAGTGCAGCTTCTTGCCAGTAGGCCACCAGATGCCCTTAAGAAACAGATACTTCTATACTGAGGAAATTCTGAACCGAGACTGTGGTGTTACAGAATTGTCTAATTCACAAATGTTTACAACATCAAATCACATAATATAAGATCCCAATACAACAAAGAAGATTATGTATCCCATGCTAATTTTTTGGGTATTTTTGCAAATCAAATCCACCAAGACCAATACTAAAGGGACCTATAATATGCTGATTGATTTATTAACTGGATACATAAAGAATTAATTAAACATGACCAGTGCCCCCTAATCTTTAAAACTGATGCCCATTTGAGATAGTGCTCCATCTGGAAGAAAGGAGGAGGAAAAACTTTCATCAGTGGCTTGTCCAGCCTTAGAGCCTCGGAGTGTGAAGGTTTAGTTAATTGATAGGTTTGGATAGGGCATAGACCCCAAAAGGCTTTGCCTGCTTCCGTGTCAGAAAGGTGAGATCATAAGTGACCAGGTATGCATCATTGAAGATATAGAGCTTGTGGTCAAAGGGGCTGTAATTGATCCCCTGTAGCGTATCCAGCATTTTGTCCAGGGTGATGCTTATGTAATACTCCTGCCCAGTGTTGGTATCAAAAGCGTAGAAGATCTCCTCCTGGCGAGTACTCAATGGGCGTAAGGCGTAAAGCACTCCACAGGCCATGAAAGCCCCTGACATCGCTGGCTTGTAGAGACTAGAATACCAGGTTTTCTCCACTTCTAGGGTATTCTCATTGAGACGACTCACAATCAGGTTGCCTTTAGTTCCTTCAGTGGCATAGAGCACCCACAGTCCTTTTTCATCACTAGCAAAATCTATGTCCTTCCAGGGCACACCAGCATAGGAGAAACGATTGTTGTAAGTGGCACCAGCCAGTGAGCGTTGCAGTACCACAGTGTTGGAGGAAAGGTCCAACTTGGCCATGTCATTTGTGCCATAGTAGTTAAAGTACATGAAATTTTTGTACACAGCATTGCCACTACCATCACCATAGCCCATATACAGCTCCTTGTAGTTCTTAGACAGCAGCAGGTCTTCATAGGAGTTGTACAGCCTGTAGTAGTCAAAGTACCTAAGCCAAGCCCACCCCAACATCAAAATTATTAGATCACAATAATAATCAAGATTACAAAGTATGTACTATTTTGTTTAAGAAGTCAGGTCAGGTTAATGTGTTAATTACCAGCAAGGCGTTTTAAACCAGACACAAATGAATTTTAATCCTTTCTCTAATAGTAGCTATAATGTAATAATTAAACCATAGTAAGATAAATGCAATATTATTCTTTTCTATTATGTCTTTACTGTGTAGAATAAGCTGCTCTGAAAGAATTGACAAAAACCAAAGTCCCAGGAATTGACAGCATACTAATTGGCATATTTCAACTAATTAAATATTTCAATAATATTGACATATTTCAACAAGAGAGCTATATTTGTTCCCATTCCAAAGGAAGGTGACCCAATAGAGCATGGAAATTATCAAACAGTATCATTGATATCATATGCAAGCAAGATTTTGCTGAAAATGATCCAAAAATGACTGGTACCATATCAAAGAGAAGTATTGTAGCTAATGTTAGATGGATCTTGGCTGAAAGCAGGGAATACCAGAGGAATATCTATCTGTGTTTCATTCACTATGCAAAGGCATTTGATTGTGTGGATCACAACAGATTGTGACTGACTCTGAGAAGTATGGGAATCTCAGAACACTTCATCATACATATGCAAAACCTATACTTAGACTTGGATCAGAACAAAGCAAGGGAACACTGCATGGATCAAAATTGGGAAGGGTGTACACCAGGGATATGTCCTGTCTCCGTACCTTTTCAATTTATATGCAGAACAGATTATTGAGGAGGTTGGGCTCTATGAGTAGAAATGTGACATCAGGATTGGAGGAAGACTCATCAACAGTCTGCATTATGCAGATGACATAACCCTGCCTGATGAAACTGAGGAGGACCTGAAGGACTTGCTGCAGAAGGTCAAGGACTTCAGCCTCCTATATGGATTGAAGCTCAATATCAAGAAAACAAAGATTCTCTCCACTGGGCCCATTGGAAGCATCATGATATATAATGAAGAGATTGAGATTGTTAACAACTTTAGTTTACTTGACTCCACAATCAACACTCTTGGTAGCAATAGTCAAGAAATTAAAAGTTGAATTGCACTGGGAAAGTCTGCTGTCAGAGACCTCTTCAAAGCCCTGAAGACTAACAATGCCAGTCTGAAGACTAAGGTACACCTGATCCAAGCCATATTTTGAAATTACTTGTTATGCCTCAGAAAACTGGACAATGACTATGAATGGTAGAAGGAGAGTTGTTGCTTTTGAGATGTGGGACTGGAGAAGAGTATTGAATGTAGTCTTCATGGACTGTTAGGAGAACAAACAGGTTTTGTCCTAGAGAGGGTAAAACTGGGTTGCTTCTTGGAGGCAAGGATTCTGAAGTTTCATCTAATATACTTTGGACATGTTGCCAGGAGGCACCAGTTCTTAGAGAAGGACATAATGCTTGGAAATATGAAGGGTCAGCACAAGAGAGAAGGACCTGGATGTGATGGATTGACACAATGACTGGAGAAATGAGGGCAGGTGTGTCAGAGACAGTGAGATCGGCTTAGGACAAAGCAGGGCTCAGAGTTACTGTTCACAAGGTCGCTATGAGTCGCTGTCAACTTGATGGCATATAACAATAATAACAACAATATTTACTATATTATTACTGTATAATACGACAAAATTATGCTAAAATATTAACAGTAACTGTAATGATAAAAAGCAAGAGTGCTTTTATTAAACTATATATGCATTAACTCATTTAAGAATTTTAATAAAATCTTAATAGAGAACATTTTAGCCCCTACAATTAGCAGACTGGGTCTCAGAAAGGTTATGTAATTTGCTGAAGGTGACACAATTGATTTATAAAAGGAGTAAATCTATAAGAAGAATAACAACAGAAACTTCCTAGTTGGTTATCAAAACTAACAAGATAATGAAAATATAATAACACAGGATTTTTTCACAAAGTGAAAATTCTACAAATAGTAGCTTCATGTTTTCCTCTCATGGGCATTCATGTATAACATTGCCCCTGTTGGATTATAAATCCCATATTTGAGTAGGGTAATTTTATAATTTTTCCTTTAAAATCCAGATGTTGAAATTAGCTTTCTGGAATCAGAAAGCTGGAATTCAGAAGTCAAGATCTAAGCAAAAGTATTCTTGAGATAGGCTTAAGTTAGGGACAGAACTAGCACTGTCTTGGCACGGTATTTAGAATGTCCAGGCAATAACCACCCTTGATCCATGAAAGGACCATTAGGAAATGGTTTTTCAGGACTCATGTAGGTTGTTCCTGGAATTAAAAAAGAGGAAGCTAGGGATGCTCAGAAAGGAGTTTGCTAAAATGAGGGCTTGGAGACATTTGTGATGAATCTGGATGTAGAAAAGAAGTCATCCTGGACCTACCTGAGATCTGCACGCAGTGGGGCCACCCAGTAGAGGGTTGTATTTGCATTGGGATCCCAGTCTCGGCCCCAGGCACCTGCCTTGTACGAAACACCTCTCCAATTAGATTTTACCACAAGGGGCATGCTGACTTTATAGAGGCCTCTATGAGCACAGGAACCTGGATAGGGGAGTGGGCAAGGTGTGAGTTAGGTGTGAAGCACACAATCCACAGAGAGTAAGTATGAAAATATAATG
>NW_006399794.1:10278853-10281670 GCF_000299155.1 Elephantulus edwardii
TTTCTCTCTCATCTTCTCACACTCCTTTAGTTCACCCTCGAGGGTATCCACTTCTTGGCGCAGAGCCATGAAACTGCGCTGGTCAGAGTCACTTAGAAGTCTGAGAGTGAAACTTGCATTTGCCACCTAAGGAAATGTCATAAAGGAGATGTGGTTCGTTGTTGTCATTCTTAAGAGAACAAATCCAGCAAAACAAACACTGCTTGTGCATTCTCCTCTAGAAAGATACAATTTTGGAAACTGTTAGACAAGTGGGATTACAGGAGACAATACATTGTGGAGGGGAAAAGTTTCTTTAATCTGTTCTCCTACCTGTCCCTGGAGTTGGTTGAAGAGGCCTTGAGAATCTTTCATTTCTTCAATCATCTTAAGCTCCTCTACCAATGTCTGTGCTTCCTCCAGCTCCAAGCGCAGCTGACTGAAGGTGGGGGCTTTGTAAGAAGAAAAGGCACTGGATTGCATTTTATAAACCATTTTCGAGACTTGGTTATCTTGACCTTCAAAGAGCTGTGCAAATTCACTGACCTGGACATAGGTAGGATAAATTGTCAGTTCTCCAAACTTTCCTGATACCTTTTCTAATCTATATGAAAAAGCAACTCCAAAGGCCATCAAGAGCCTTTGAAGAAGGCATTGATATTAGTTTGATTTTCTTACATTAAAAATTCCTATGCATATCTTCCTTTTACCTACAGGAGGAAACTCATTCTCTGAATCACTTAAATCCTCTCTTTCTTTTCTTAGTAGAACTGCACCCTCACAAGTGGCTTTGAAGAACAAACAAATAAACCATAAACGGTTTTCACTCTGGCCCCATCTAGTCAACTCTCTTCAGGGTGACCTATATGAAAACCAAATATGACTCTAATGCAACCACTGCTACAAAGGGTCACTTCATTCTTCCTTTCCTAAAGGATTCACCCCAAGCATCCCAGTCTTGCACACAGTTCCTCCATAAATTGCCCCTTTTTCAACTTCATTCAACTTCATCTCTCCCTGGTTCCATTATTCCACGTCCAAGCCTTTGCTTATTTGGTGAAGAAAAACATAATAAAAACTGCTTTCATCATGTCAATTCCATTTCATAAATCTCTGTTGTTATTGTTGTTCTGTGCTGTTGAGTAAGAACTAACTCATAGCTGACCTCCAGCGGGTTTTCAGAGGCTGTAAATTGCATGGGAGGAACATGCCTATCTTTCAACTTTGGAGGAACAGGTGGATTTGAACTGACTACTTTTGGACTGGTAGCCCAACTCCTATATCACTAGGCCACCAGAGTGACTTCGTTAGCCTCTAAGTGGCACAAACAGTTAAGTGCTCAACTACTAGGTAAAAGATAGTTACTCAAATCTACCCAGAAGTGTTTTAAAAGGGAGGCTTTATCAATTGTTTCTAAAGGTGATGGCTTTTAAACCCTGTGGAATGTAGTTCTATTCTGCATATGTGAAATCACCATACTTATTCTATATGTGTCTCTGAATTTCCCTCTCCCTATCTTTCAGTGGACTTATACCTATTAATTCGCATGTTATTATAGGAAATATTCCCTACATAAATCTGTCCCCACTCTGTTATTACCACTATATAACCCAAGCACAGCATCTAATTTCCTCTTCATACTAAGGATCCATCTCAAAGCCCAGAACTATGTTTCCTCCAGCTACTTGTCCTGCCCAGGACTGAACCTCATGTTGATACAGGAAGGTCTGAGCTTGGAGCTCTCATTCTGCTCCTACAGCACCAGCACTTACCCTGGAGAGCACCTTCTCATACTTGTTCATGAGCTCCTCCAGATGCTGCAAAGAGGTGGAATTTATGGTCGTATAAAACACACAGTGGCATGTGCCATTCTCATCCAAGGACCTCCTCATGCTTTCCATTATCTGGAAAATAAAAGCCATAGCATAATATAGTATACTGAGCCCAAAGCAAGACACAGGAAAAAAAGCTGACCTAACAACCCTGGTGTGACTGTGAAGAGCTCTCCACCTTTACAAGGGATTCTTTTATCACTCTTCAAGAATGGATTGAGCTATCCTCCCCTTGATTTCAAAGTCCACAGTTAACTTCCATCTGCCCCTGTTAGTAAGGCCACCCTTACCTGCAACACACACCAAATGGATCTGTCTGCCATTCACAAAGCTGAATGACAACTTACCCTTGAAAATCTGTGGGAAAGAGCAGAGCTTGTCCAAAGAGAATGGGTAGATTTGGGATAGATTTGTTAAAGGATAGACTTGATTCCCTCAGCTTCACCTTGTCTTGAAGAGAACAGAGAAAGAGCATTCCCAATCATCCAAGAAAGTAGTTAGTAACATCAAAAGATCTCCAAATCTGAACTCTTAGTTAGCACTTAGAAGGATATTATACAATATGAGTGTAATTTATAAAGATGAGGGGGGAGTTCTATGAACCTGAAAATCATTTTACTGGTTCACATGGTTAGTGAGTGACAAGGCTAAGCTTGAAGGTAAGTTTCTATGTCCCGTGATATTACACTTTAGAAAAGTACACAAGTTGAAGCTATGTCAGGTGGGTATGCAGTGCAGACTAGAAAGGAGAAGGTAAGAGGCAGCTTTTTACCTCAGCTTCTTCCTGAGAGATCAGAGGTGGTAGGGAGGTTCTAGGTCTGAAAGATGTCTAATTTTGAGTTTTATCTCCCTAGTCTATTATCCTACTAACATTTTACTCAGAACCCAAAGCCACTGACTCTACAGCCACACTGTCTGAGTTCTAATTCCAACTCTGTGGCATTTATCATATATTTATTATAGAAAAATATAAAATTGTAAGAAATTGAAATGATATAATAAATAT
>NW_006399794.1:10282953-10284192 GCF_000299155.1 Elephantulus edwardii
GAGTCAAGCACAACTCATAGTGACTCTATGAACAAAAGACGCGAAGCCTTTTTTCTATAACTATCGCCTTTTCTCCAAGTTCATAGAGTTTCAGAGACATGTGGTCTAGAAAGTGGATATATAAATTACATAGCATATACAATTTATTATATAAATTAAATAATCATTATGTGCCACATAGCCCACAGAGGACTGTGTTGTTAATCCAAACACTGTGCTTCTCTGGCAATTCATATCTACCAGCAATTCCAAAGGAGGAAAAATGATCAATCACCTCCGAAGTGATTTTATAGTCCCAGAAACCCATTCGAGGATAACTAAGCATTGGTAACTATGACTTGACAGCAATTAGCTTGAGCTCTATGTCACAAGATATTCATCTGTATATTGTTGTTTTGTTGTTATGTGCCATCGCGTCACCTGCAACTCATAGCGACCCTATGTACAAGAGCCCTAAAGCCTCCTCTATCCTGTGCCAACCATCTCCAACACACCTTCTCCCACTTCCCCAATCACTGAATCAATCTATCTTATCAAGGGTCTTCCTCTTCTATGTGTCCCTCCACTCTCCCAAATATGATATTCCTTTCCAAGAACTGGTCCTTCCATGCAACATCTCCAAAGTATGTCAGATGAAGTTTCAGAATCCTTGACTCCAAAAAGCAGCCTAGCTGCACGTTGTGAACATAATAATGACACTTACTTTTTGAGTACTTAGAAAAAATTATATGTATAAATAAAACATTCAAAATCACAGAAGTATAGAAATGCTCACAACTGGACAAATTAGCAAGATTACAATAAACTGAGAAAACATTGAAGTTGCCGAGGATTTAATTTTACTTGGATCCACAATAAATATTAATGAAAAAGCAGTCAAGAAATCAAACAGATACGCGCCCACCGGCCACCCATGTGGGAGAAGACGCACGGGAGATGGCAAGCGACCGCCAGTCACCCACACTGGGGTGTGGTGCGCGCCTGCCGGCTGCCCACTAGGAAGATAGGGCGCACGCCCCACCGCCCGTGTGGGGGGCCGGGCGCCCCACCGTCTACAGGTTTGGGTTTCCTTGGAAAACCAGAGATGATCACCTATACAATGGATTGTTGAAAGTCACTGTGAGTAGTCTACTTGATGACACTTAACAGTGGCAGCATGTCCAAGAGGACCGACATCCTAAATGCACCACATATTTTGATCTGTTGAATGCTTCTGCCAAAAGCTGTTTAGACCTGGGG
>NW_006399794.1:10284547-10292751 GCF_000299155.1 Elephantulus edwardii
GGGGGGAAGTGGTGGTGCTGGAATTGGAGACGCTGTCCCTGGCCACACAGTCCTCAGTCAGGTGAGGGAACCAGATTGGGGTGGGGGCAATTAGAGGGGGAGTGTAACAGCCAGCCCATTGGGGATGTTGCCCTGCTTGGGATGGGCTGTCCTCGGCCCTAGGCTCGGGGGGAGCCGTCACGGGGGGCAGGCTGTCTTCAGCCCTCGGCTAGAGGCGAGCCGTCATGGTCCTTAGGGTGAGCTCCTCAGTCCCCAGATTGTGCCATCTGTCCCCTGGGTAGGAAAAAAAAAATGCCTAGGGTATCCAGAGAATTTTATCTAGGCTACTTTCTGCCACCCTCTCCCCCAGTAAACTTGAAAGCACCACCCCCAAAACCCCTCTATTTGTAACTCACAAGTTTGTTCTCTCTAGGTTTACTCCCTTTCCTATAGATAACCTTACCACTGAGTTTTACTTCAGACCTGACCCCAAACCCAGTGCCAGTGACAAAAAGGAAATACAACTGACAGCTAAGGAAGCAAAGGAGGACGGAGCCTCTGGGTTCAACCAGCCATCCCCACTGGAACCACCTGGGAAAACACTTTGCAGTCCAGAGGGGAGCAAATGACAGGAAAATATTTTCTAACAGAACAAAAAGGCAAGCAGCCTTAACCCAAGATCTCCAGTAAGATGATAAAGTGTCCTCCCTTTCCCCCTTCACATCAAGGCCCCTGTTCAGCATGAAGAAGTCAGAGAGTCGGCATCCAGTTCCCAAATCAATAAGACAGTTGCTCTAAATACCATTGGAAAATGCTTGTCATTTTCCTATAGCATCTGGTCCTCACAGGATCCTTTTCATTTCCTTCACCTGCTCCCCCCACCAACCAATTTCTGCAGCTCTGCAACTGCATCCCTGCCCATCCTCACCCTTCTGCCTCAAACCCTCACCTCCTTGTACCCCCAAATGTTTTTTCCCAATAAAAAAAATTAAAAAAATATGAGGAATGTGTACTATTCAATAAAAAAAATCCACCTGAAAAAAACCAAACAAACAATGTATTGTGATGGGAAAATCTGCTACAAAAGACCTCTTTACAGTTGGACAATGACCAAGGAGGATAGAAGGAGAATTGATGCCTTTGAGCTGTGGTGCTGGAGAAGAGTACTGAGAGTACCATGGACTGCTAGGAAAACAAACAGATTTGTCCTGGAGAGGGTTAAACCGGGTGGCTCCTTGGAGGCAAGGATTCTGAGTCTCCGTGTAACATACTTTGGACATGTTGTAAGGAGGGACCGATCCTTGGAGAAGGACATCATGCTTGGGAGGGTGGAGGGACAGCGCAGGAGGGGAAGGTTCTCTATGAGGTAGATTAATTCAGTGACTGGGGTAATCAGGATGGGTATATCGGAGACTGTGTGATTGGCACAGGATAGAGCAGGGTTTAGGGCTATTGTACATAGGGTCGCTATGAGTTGCAAGCGACTCAACGGCACATAACAACAACAACAACAACATCACTTTGAGGACTAAAGACTAACTTACACCTCACCCAACCCATGGTATTTTCCACCACCCCATGTTGTTTTTGTTTGGTGCCACAAAGTCAACTACAACTCATATCGACCCTCTGAACAACAGATCTGAACCTTGCGCTATGCTGTGCCAGCCTCACCATCTTTGATTTGCTCAAGTCCATCATTCAATCACGTTGTCAATAGATCTTACTGAGGATCTTGGTTTTACAGATCCTACCCCCACACCTTTCCAAGCATGATGTCCTTTCCAAGGACTGGCTGCTCCTGACAGCACGTCCAAAAGGTAGACACTGATGAAGAAGATCAAAGAAAAATAGATATATTAAATTATGACACTGGCAAAGAATCTGGAATATAACATGGAGTGCCAGAAGAGCTAATTAACATGTCTTAGAAGGAGTACAGTTTGAAGGCTCTTCAGAAGCAAGGATGGGGAAATTGTCTCATACTCTGGACGTGTTATCCAGAGGGGCCAGTCCTTGGAGAAGGACCTCATGCTTTATAAAGTAGAGGGCCAGGACAAACCAAAGAGAAGAAGACCTTCAATTATATGGCTTGAGATGAGAACTGCAATCATGGGCTCAAGCACAGTAATGCCTGTGAGGGTGACACAAAACCACACACCATTTCATTCTATCGTGCACAGGGTCTCTATGAATCCAAATCAATCCAAGGACATCTATTAACAACAGCACTTATAACATTACCTGAGAAATGAACGGTCACTTAGATTAACTATTGTAATTCCCTTATATTTAGCTCTCCACTCCTGTTTTGAAGCTAGATGAGCTATTGTTAAATAGAATTCTACTGCTGTTGAGTCAATTCTTTCTTGTAGCAATCCTCCAACAGGTATCTGAGGCTGTAAATCTTTATAAGAAAAGACTCCTTATCTTTCTCTTGTGGGGCAAGTAGTAAATTCTACCTGCCAACTTAATTACTAGTAACCTGATACATTAGGACTACACTACCAAGACTCTCAATTAGAAAGAAAACTTCCGAACTTCTTGATTGGTATCATGGTGATAGCCTTATAGACTCTTTAAGAATTAAGGTCTCTGGTCCTTCCCCTTCTGTGAAAAATCTCACCAACACCTTCTCTGGCCCAAGTGGTTTTTATGGCTATATTCAAACTGCAACTCCAGCTCAGTGGTTTAGTTTTTCAGAGATAATGAGAGAGAGGTCTCCCTCAATAGCCTAGTTTCAGGATCCTTCGCAAAGGAAAAAAGTGGAAGATTGTACATAAAATGAGATCTTATGTAAAAGTAAACCATTTCCTCCTCAATTACATTCATCTTTATCTTCCCTCTTTTATCCTATGCCTACATAGTGGTGGTGTTGTGTACCATGGAGTCAGAATTGACCTACAGCTGGCCCTCCAGTGGGTCTTCAGAGGCAGTAAGTGGCATGGGAGGAGACTGCCCATCTTTATCCAGAGGAGCAGCTGGTGGATTCGAACCACAAGCCTTCGGGTAGGTTGCCTTGCTTTTTACCACTAGGCCACCAAAAACTATGAGCAAAGTAGAACATTTATGACATCCTATTTCCCCTATCTCTCTCCTTTTTAAGTCAGTCCAAATTAACCTTCACCTTTGAACAGTCTCAACAGAAAGGGAAACAAGATTAAAAACACAGAAATCTCCCCTAACCATAAACTGTATCCAGTTCACTGTACCTGGAGCTGTCCTGGGAGCACCAGAAACATCAGCAGTAGGTTGGTCAAGAGAGTCGAAGTAAGATGCATCTTGCATCAACTGCAGGAGTGCAGTGAATCCTTGAATTTCTCTGGTGCTTTTATATTCATTCCAGTGTAATGAATTAACAAGGAGGGTTATGTTGTGTCATTGGGAAGGGCTGAGGACTTAAGACGCCAAAGAAAGGGCATGGCATGGGGAAGGAGGGTTGCGAAAGATCTGGGCTTTGAAAGGACAAGGCAAAGGATAGTTTTTTTCTTACTGACAGTGTCTTTCTCAACTATCTTCCAGTTAAGTTCTGCCCCTGCCCATCCAAACAGATTAAAGCAAAACAAGACATCTTCTGGGGCTTTGAGTTAGGTATCTTCCAGAAGGGATAAGAGTCTTTCTCTTAACATCAAGGAAGAGGACACTTTAGATGAAATATAACCCTATTTACTCAATATCAAAGAAAGAAGTCACTTACTTACTCTTTGAGTGAAGGCCAAAGATTACATCTAAGATATGGCTTTGACAATACCACACTGATAATGCTGGCTTGTGTATCAGAGACAATAAGATTGGCACAGAATAGAGCAAGGTTTACGGCTGTTGTACATAAAGTCACTGTGAGTCACAGGTGACTCGATGGCACATAACAACCACCATATTGTGTTATATACATCCTTACTTGACTCTAGCAATTTATTTTCCTTATCGTTCCAGGCACTCAAAATATTCATCCCACCTCACAACAGCAATACTTCCCCTAATCATCCCACTGCCTATCCTCTAAGAAAGCCCTCTGTCAATATCTTCCAACCAGCCGCACATGGGCAGTAACACTCCAATTTTCTGCTCTCATTTAGAAATATGTGCAGAGAGATAAGATTTAATTCTTGAGTCCTAGCTAAGGAACCACATTTTCTTCATACTGTTGTCCAGAATTGCGAATGGTGGACATCTGAACAGCTATCTCTTCTTCCATCAATCATGAGTACCTCTCAGTCAGTGAGAAATTTCAAATTCACCCAAGTGTCTAGGAAGATGTGAAGTTTTCTAGTAAGAACAAGTTCATATTACTTTTGTTGAGATTTTTGCCTTCTAAAGTTTTGTAAACTATTTACCTTATATCCTTACATCTTACAGAAACTTCAGCTTCAAAAATCTTAATACTACTACTTATTTCATTCTTTAAAATATTCAGCTTAATATATATCTAGTAGAGAAAGACATATGAAGTTCACAATCCACATTCCAGGAAGAAAGGCTAAGAGTTTACCTGAATTCATGGAGCCAAGAAGACAGGCTAAGGATTTCTTGACAATCATAATGGAATCACCAGGTGGTAAAACCAATTAACACAGGCTACTACTATCTAAAACAACAAAAACCCCAACAACAAATAAAACTCACACAAACCTTTGTCAACTATGTCCTTTTATTGAATCCACAATGGCTAGGGATGATAGAAAAGAATTGATGCCTTTGAGCTGTGGTGCTGGAGAAGAGTATTGAATGTACCATGGACTGCCAAGAAAACAAACAGATTCATCTGGGAGAGGGTTAAACCAGGCTGCTCCTTGGAGACAAGGATTCTGGGGCTTTGTCTGACATACTTTGGAAATGTTGTAAGGAGGGACAGGTCCTTGGAGAAGGACATCATGCTTGGTAGGGTGGAGGGAAAGCGCAGGAGGGGAAGACCCTCTATGAGGTGGATCGATTCAGTGACTGGGGTAATCAGGATGGGTGTGTCAGAGGCAGTGAGATTTGCACAGGACAGAGCAGGGTTTAGGGTTGCTGTAGACAGGATCGCTATGAGTCGCAAGCAACTCGACAGCACATAACAACAACAACAACCACCATAATTAATGCTTTTGGTAATAGCAGTAAACAAAATAAAAAAAGGCTATGCCCTGCCCAGTGAAGTCTCATACTTGGATGCACACCAGCTTCCACAAGAAGCTGGAAATCTCTACCCCATACTGGGCAACTGTAGCTGCCTCTACACTCAACTCTGCTCTGGGCCCAAGAGCCCAAGGCCCTTAGGCCAAAGAGACAACATGAACTCAGGATTCAGCCAAAACATCGCCCTCCCCAGAAAAATCATTCTGTTTGCCGGGTACGTGCCCTAACTGAAAAGCTCCAGCAACCAACATTCACAGGAATATGGACCTGTGTCAAAATGTCAGAGAGTAGTTAAGAGAGTTTGGGAAACCAGACCACAACACTCTGCAGATGAAGCAGGACTACAGACTTCAGAGGAGAGAACTGAAATCAGAAAGCAACAAGCTTTCCACCCAGAGAAATTAACTGTAGGATAAGAGAGGCAGAAATAAAAGTAGTTGCTCCCATGTCACCCCACATCCAGCAAAATTTGTCACAGCACCAGAGAGGAAGGCCCACAGGAAGGGTGAGTTGCCCTTCCAATCCCTACTGGAATGTTGAACTTCCCAACTGAAGCAAGTCCTCCTGTAATCCCAGGAACCTGTGAGAAATCCAGACAGGGTAAGCTAATCTTCCTTTTTTCTGGAGCAGCGAGCTCCTCAAACAAAGTAGTCAGATCAATGTCCTATAGGTTCCTAGGCAAGAAAAAAGACTATCACAGTAATGACATGGAAGAAACAAGCTACCTCACAGTCTACACAGCACCAAAAGAAAATTGATTTTACCTCCAAAAAAGTAATAAAGATATAAGGGAACTTTGGTGGTCTAGTGGCAAGAAGCTGCACTGCAATCCCACAGGTACGTGGTTTGAATCCACCAGATGCTCTGATGGAGAAGGAGGGGCAATCTCATCCTATACCAATCAGATCCGATTTACCAGTATACACACAAAAAATAATAAAAAAATTTTTTTAAAGTAATAAAAATATAGAATCAATAGATTTCCTAAAGTTGGAAAGTCTGATGAAACACTCTGACACAGAATTCAAAAGAATAATGACTAAATATTTTCAATGGGTGAAAGAAAAACTCAAAGAATTGCAGGTTTCTACAAGCAAAAGCCAAAAGGAACTTTAAAAAGCCATTCAAGATAATATAGATTTAAAAAATGGGGTATTAGAAACCATAGAAAAGTGGTTCAAATACATCAAAAGTTTAGCTGGAGAAGGAGAGACAATCTTTTCCTGTGCCAGTTGGATCTGATTTGGTGGTACACAACAACAACAACAAAAAAGAGAGAGAGGGAGAGCAAAAACACACACACACGCATGCACTCGCAAGAGAGAACAAACCACAGAAACCGAGAAACTGCAGCCCAGAATATTACGAACAGCATCTCAGAATCTATCAACATGTTAGAGGGACAAACAAGCAATATTGAAAAAGTGGAGCATGGAATCAGTGAAATAGAACACAGACATCTCAGCACTGATATGCTAGAGCAAAAACAGAAAAAGAAAATAAAAAGAATGCCTAAGAATAATGCGAAACATCATTCAGAGGGAAAAATTGGCACATAATTAGAATCTCAGAACAAAAGAAGCAAAAAGAAGACACTGAGAAAGTCATAGAAGAGTTACTAGAAAAAAATTTCCAGGAATAATGAAGAATGAGAGAACATATATACAAGAGGCTGAACAAACTTCATATAGAATAAACTCCCTCAAAACACCCACCAAGGTATATCATAGTCCGAATCATATTTGCCAGAATCAAAGACAAGGAGAGATTTCTAGAAGCAGTTAGAGAAAAAGTGAGAGTAACTTAGAAAGGAGAGTAAATAAGATAAAATGCTGATTTCTTAGTAAAAACTATGCAAGCAAAAAGACAGTGGAAGGACATATATCAAAAACTCAAAGAAGACAATTTTCAACCAAGAATATGTACTTGGAAAATTTGCAATCTGTCAAATATGATGGAGAGATAAAAATATTTCCAGAAAAGTAGAAATTAAGAGAGTTTGTAAAAACAAGACCAACACAACAGGAAATACTTAAGGAAGTCCTTCTCACAGAGATGTCACAAAAAGGAGGATAGATCAAAGTAACCAGCAACAATACCAAAAAGAAACCAACAAAATAATACCAATAAAACCTTGTTTCTCTATAATTACTGTGAATGTGAATGGTTTAGATGCATCAGTGAAGATAAAAAGGGTAGCAGATTTGGCAGACAAGGCCAAAACCCATCAATGTGTTGTCTACAAGAGCACATTTAGCAAATGAAGATAAAGACAGAATAAAAAATTAAATGGAAGAAAAAAAAATATATACGAAGCAAATGGTGTAACCAGAAAAAGCAGTAATAGCAATATTAATCTCCAGTAAAATAGATTTTAGTGTAAAAGCTATCACAAAGGACAAAGGAGAATGCTATATAATGCTTAAAGGGTAAATAGAACAAGAAGAGATAACTATAATTAACATTTATGCACAAAATTATAGACTTGCAAATTACACAAAGCAAATATTAATAGAACTAAAAAAATAGACAACACTGCTATAGCAGTAGTTGTTGTTGTATGTTGTTGAGTCACCTGTGACTCCTAGCATCTAAGTACAAAAGCTCTGAATCCTGATCTATCTTGAGCCGATTTCATTGTCTCTGACACACTTACCCCCATTGACCCAGTCACTGAGTCAATTCATCTCATCAAGTGTCTTCCTCTCTTGCAGTGTTCCTCCACCCTTCCAAGCATGATGTCCATCTTCCAAACATGATGTCCATCTCCAAAGATTGGTCCCTCTTTTCAACATGCCCAAAGTATATTAGGCAGAGCTCCAAGGAGCAGCCTGGTTTCATCCTCTCCAGGATGGACCACTATAGTAGTAGGAAACTACAATACATCACTCTCAAGGAAAGCTAGAACTACCAGAAAGAAACTCAACAAAGATGCTAAGAATTAAATCACACAATCAATCAACTAAATATTTTATACAGGCTAACGCACCCAAAATAAGTTCAGTACATATTTTTATCCAGTAAGTATGGAACATTCTCCAGAATAAATCATATATTGTTGTTGTTGTTGTTATGTGCCGTTGACTCGCCTGCGACTCATCGCGACC
>NW_006399794.1:10295216-10304441 GCF_000299155.1 Elephantulus edwardii
ACTCAAAATGCCCCATGCCAGTCCATCTCATCTCACCAATGCCTAGTATGTTAATATTTATGCGTTCCATTTCTTCCTTAACAATATCTAATTTTTCTACATTCATGGTTCTCACATTCCATGTCCCAATCACCAGTGTCTGCTTACAACTGTTCCTCTTCCTTTGTATTTCCATACATGAAAATTAGGTCATAAAAAGACTCAATAAATTAGTAACACAGAAATAATAGAAACCATTTTCTCAGACCACAGTGCAACATAATGAGAAATCAACAACAAGATGGCAAAGGAGGAGGAAAAACCCAACATACACACCTGGAAGCTGAACACGAGTGGACAATAAAAGAAAGAAAATAGATGTTAAAATACTTCTTGAAACAAATGAGAATAAAAGCACAATTTACCAAAATCTCTGGGATACAGCAAAAGCAGTATATAGAAATCAACCCACAGCAATAAACAAACACATCAAAAGAAATGATAATAAATTATTTAACACAATAGTTCAAACATACAGAAAAACCAGCAAAACCCCTCCAAAAACCTCTAAAAGGAAGGAAATTATAATAATCAGGGCAGAAATAAATACAACAGAAAACAATTGAAATTATCAACAAGACCAGGAGTTGGTTCTTTGAAAAGGTCAATCAAATTGACAAATCACTAGTACATCTAGCAAAGGAAAAGAAAGAAAAGACACAGATAATTTGGAAAAGAGATGAGAGGGGTGATGTTACAACAGAACCCGTTGAAATAAAAAGGTTAACAAAGGAATATTAGAAAAACTCAAACAAATATGAAAACTTAGAGGAAATAGATAAATACATGCTCACTACTACGCAAACTGACACAGACTGAAGTAAAGCACTTGAACAGGCCCATTACAAAAGAATAAATTCAATAGGACAAAAAACAATTTCCAACCAAAAAAAGCCCTGGACTTGATGGTTTTACTAGTGAATTTTATCAAACATTCAGAGAAAAACTGTCACCAATTCTACATAAATATTTCAGAAAATAGAAAAAGATTAAATGCTCAGACTCATTTATATGAAGCAAACATATCCCTGATATCAAAGTCAAGTAAAGACACCACAAAATAAAAAAACTGTAAGTCAGTATCTCTCATGAACATAGATGCAAAAATCCTCAATAAAATCTTGGCCAATAGAATCCAACAATACATTAAAATAATTCATCATGGCCAAGTGAGATTCATAACAGGTATGCAAAGATGGTTAAACATAAGAAAAACCAATTAATGTAATTTATCACATTAACAAAGAAAAGAACAAGATCCTACTATGTGATCCCACTAATTGATGCAGAAAAAACTTTTGACAAAATCCTGATTAAAAGGCTCAACAAAAAAGAATAGAATTTCCTCGATACAGTGAAAAGTATACACGCAAAACTAAGAGCCAATTGTTCTCAATGGAGAGAGATTAAAGACATTTCTCGTGAGAATAGGAATTAGGTAAGGATGTCGTCTACCACCTCTCCCTTTCAAAATTGTATTGAATGCATTAGTGAGAGAAATAGGGCAATACAAGCAAATAAAAGTCAAATTTGCAAAGAGGAGGCAAGATTATCCATATATGCAGATAATATGATGTTATACTTACTTAGATAACCCTAAAGATTCAGCAAGAAAACATAACTAACCAATTCAACAAAGAAGCAGGGTACAAGATCAATATAAAAAATCAGTTGGATTTCTTTACAGTGACAAAGAGAATATAGAAATGGAGCCTAAGAAAAGCAAAAACAATCACAATAGTTAATCACAAGATTAAATACTTGGGAATAAATATAATTAGAGACACAAAAGACCTGAACGAATAAAATTATAAAACGTTACCACAATAAAGAGAGACCTGGAAAAATAGAAGAATACACGATGCTCATAGATAGGAAGACTTAATATTGTAAAAATGACAATTCCACCAAAGGCAATATACAAATTCAATGCAATCCCAATACAGGTACCAATTTCATTCTTCACTGAGATGGAAAAGGCAATTTACAATTTTATCTGGAATGGAAAGAGACCCAGAATATGCAAAACACTAGAAAGAAACAAGGTAGGTGGCATCACACTCCCTCATCTCAAATCTTACTACACAGCCATGGTTTTCAAGACAGCATGATACTGGTATGGTGACAAACACATATACTGACAAACACGGGTGTAGAATTCAGAACCTAGAAATCAATTCATTTACATATGGTCAACTGATCTTTAACAAGGGCATGAAATTAGTGAAGTGGGGAATTGACAGTCTCTTCAACAAATGGTGTTGGCAAAAACGGAAAATCCATCTGCAGAAAATTTAAGCAAGACCCACACCTCACATGACACAAAAAAACCAATGCGACACAGAAGTAGAACAAAAGACTATAAAAATCAACAGAAAAAAAGCTAGAAACAACTCTAGAATCCCTAATCTGCAGCAAGAACAGTCTTCCAAGCATAATGAAAAACCTACAACCAGGAGAGATTAAAATTGATTGATGGAAGTTTCTAAGAATCAAATCCCTGTTGTTGTTGTTATGTGCCGTCGAGTTGCTTGTTACTCTTAGTGACCTTATGTACAACAGCCCTAAACCCTGCTCTATCCTGTGCCAATCACACTGCCTCTGACACACCTACCCCGATTACCCCAGTCACTGAATCAATCCATCTCATAGAGGGTCTTACCCTTTTGCGCCATCCCTCCACCCTCCCAAGCATGATGTCCCTGTCCAAGGGCCTGTCCCTCCTTGCAACATGCCCAAAGTATGTCAGATGAAGCCCCAGAGTCCTTGCCTCCAAGGAGTTCCTTGGTTTAATCCTCTCCAGGATGAATCTGTTTGTTTTCTTGGCAGTCCATGGTACGTTCAAGAAATACTCTTCTCCAGCACCGCAGCTCAAAGGCATCAATTCTCCTTCTATCCTCCCTAGTCATTGTCCAACTCTCTGATGCATAACAAGTGGTTGCAAAGATCATAGCCTGCATCAATGCACCTTCGTCTCTAGAGTAATACCATTGCTCTTCAGTACCCTGGAGAAGTCCCTAACAGCAGATACATTTTTTTATTTCCTGGCTTCTGGTGCCAAGAGTGTTGACTGTGGAGCCAAACAAACTAAAGTTGTTAACAATCTTGATCTCTTCACCATCCATTCTGATGCTGCCAATTGGTCCAGTGGTGAGAATCTTTATCTTCTTGACATTGAGCCTCAGTCCATACTGAATGATGCAGTCCTTTACCCTCTGCAGCAAGCGTTTCAGGTCCTCTTCAGTTTTAGCAAGCAGGTTTGTGTCATCTGCCTAACGTAGATTGTTGATAGTTCTTCCACTAATCCTGACACCACACTTCTCCTCAGAGGCTAGCCTCTCAGATAATAAAATCCCTATGCACATTAAAAAAAAACCAAAACAAAACAAAAATCAAACCAACTTCTCCAACAGGGTAAAAAGAGAACTCTCAAACTGGCAAAAAATATTTAGCAATCATATCTCTGATAAGGGACTTACGTCTAAAATTTATAGAATACTCCAGAACCACCACCACCACAACAAAAAAGGTAAATAACTCAGTCACAAAATGGGCACAAGGCTTAAATAGGCACTTCACCAAAGAAGACATTTAGATGACAAAAAAAACACATGAGGAAATGTTCAAAATTCCTATCTATCACAGAGATACAAACCAAAACAACTATGAGATATCTGAGATATCAGACAGCAGGAAGTACAGCAAAATTCTACAAGGTAGCAAACAACAAATGCTGGTGAGGTTGTGGACAGATTGAAACTCTTATTAACTGAAGTTGGGAATATAAAATGGTATAGCCACTATGGAAAGTGGTCTGGTGCTTCTCAAAAAGTTGGAAATAGAAATTCCATTTGACCCAGCTATTCCACTACTGAGAATATACCCGAAAGAAACCAGAGCCATGACTCAACTCAAATAGAGATATACATGTCCATGTTTATTGCTGTGCTGTTCACAATAGCAGGGATGGAAGCAACCCAAGTGCCCATCTACAAATGAATGGATAGAAAAAGTTTGGTATATTCACACATTGGAATATTAAGCAGCATTGAAAAATGATGAATTAGTAAAACACTATACAACATGGGGGAGCCTGGAGGATATTATGCTTAGTGAAATATCCCAGCCACAAAAGGAAAAACACTGCATAACACCGCTGATATAAAACAGGACAGACATGGGGTGGGGGACCTGGGGAGAGAATGAAGGGGAAAGAGTAGATAGATAATAAATACTACATTAGGACAGATGAGGGGGGGGGAACTTCCAAGAAAAAAATATATGACTAGGCATTGTATGTCTGACAACAATCTGGAACAAGGGATGTACTACAAGGTGGGATGGGAAAGAGGAGGAAGAAAATGTTAAGCGATAAAAAACAAAGTATTATTTTAATAAATCAAAAGATACTTGGCATTGGGAAAATATGCTGTATAGGACTTCTCCAAAGAGCTAAAAGCAATGATTTAAAGACTAAGATGTGTCAGCCAAACCATGGTATTTTCGATTGCTTCCTGTGCAACTGAAAAATTGAACAGTGAGTAAGGATGACAGAAGAAGAATAGACACCTTTTAATTGTTGTTGCAGCACATAACAACAACAGCAATCCTGTGCAACTGAAAAATTGAACAGTGAGTAAGGATGACAGAAGAACAGACACCTTTCAATTGTGGTGTTGGAGAGGAATACTTAATCCTACGGACTATCAAAGGAACAAATCTATTTTAGACAACATGCAACCAGAGTGCCCCTTAAAGACAAAGATGGTGGAACTTTTTTTGTTCTGCAAAACAGTGCACGCAAAGGAATTTTATTTGGTAAAGAACACAAATGCATGTGGTTATATTCACAGTGATTTGGAACTATTTATAACTTTAAAACTATAACAAGTTGAAGTTCTAGAAGGTTAGTGGCCAGATTTCTTAGAGTCAATTTAGCATGAAATCTGTTGTATGCACTTTTTCCCCCCCCCCCCCCTGCCGAGATCTCTGGATAAATATTTCCTGGAAAACATGCCTGAGTCATTTTTGCTTGTCTGATAAACGTGCATTCAGGACACCCTGAAGATCTTGAGGACTCCTTATAGGTATTTCTATTTGGTGCCTCAACAAGGTCACCTAGGATTCCTCCTGTTTTATAATGGTGTCTCAGGAGTTTTCAATGTTGATTTTTCAAAAGGAGATCACTAGGCTTTACTTCCAAGGCCCCTCAGAGTGATCTCAAACCTCCAACTTAGCAGTAATCACTTGCATGAAGCACATTGTTTATTTTGCCTGGGATCACATGAGTCAGAATCTATTTCACTGCAAGTGATTTTTATCTTTGTGTCAGCCATTGTGCTACAAGTATAGTATATGTTGTTCTATAGATTCCACAATTGTCTTGTGGGCTTGTTATGATATATCTAAAAATTTGGTTTATGAAGAGTTAAAAGATTTTCCCTAGGCTACATATCTGGTAAATATAACAGTGAAAATTTGAATTAAAAGCTATCTGACTAAAGATCATGCAGGGATCTCTGGTGGCTTGTTATTGTTATTGTTATTGTTATTGTTATTGTCATTAGGTCCGTTGAGTCGAGTACAAATCATAGCGACCCTATGAACAACAGGTCTGTGCTCCGCTGTATCCTCCACCATCCTCACACTTCCTTACACACATTGCAGCAGTCAATGGACTGTCAGTCCACCTGGTTGAGGGTCTTCCTCTCCTTCTCTGACCCTCCTCCCTTCCCAGCATCATGTTCTTCTCCAAGGAATAGCCCCTCTGAGAAACATGACCAAAGTATGTGAGGCAAAGCCTCATCATCCTTGCCTCCAAAGAGCGCTCAGGCTGCACACTCTCCAAGACTTAACTGTTTGTTCTCATGCACGGGATGTTCCTTACTCTTCTCCAACATCACAGCTCAAAGGTATCAATTCTTCTTGTCATTCTTATTCACTGTCCAGCTTGCAGATGCATCGCAAGTGATAAGAAAAACTATGACCTGAATCAGACACACCTTAGTCCTCAAACTCATGATGCTATATGGTGGCTTAGTGGTAAGGAATCATTTTGCCAACACAAAGGTACACAATACGAATCCACCAACTGCTCCTTAGGAGAAACGTGGGCATCCTCCTCCTATTCAATTCACTGTGTCTGAAAACCTGCTGGAATGTCAGCTATGGGTCAGTTCTGACAGGATGACACATACGAACAAAGACCATTGAGGTCTGGCAGTCATTTTCTCTTCTGTCAGTCTCCTTATCAGCCCAGGTAGATTGAAGTCCAGGGATGTGAGTTTGTTGGTTGATTTATTTGGTTATTATTGGGTTATTTTGTTTTGTTGTGTTGTGTTTTCTCGGATCATCTATCTCAGGAAAGGATTTGTATTATCCATAGCTAATCTACAACTATAGGACAATCCCTCTGTCCTTCTACCCTCTCTCAGATATGAGAAAGGAAAATGAATGGCTATTTTCAATTCTGACCACTCACAGACATTCAGCGAAAACTCCTCTTGCAAGATATTTTGACAGAAGCCAATTCCTTGGCTTAGATCTGTTCTCCCCAACATCACATTCCTCCCAATGTGTGCCGTGCTTTTTGCAGATGTTCATAGCCACTGCCATCCCTCCCTCCAGCCTAGACAATCTATATTATTCCCAGTAAATGCATTCATCCCGCATTGCAGCTTTGTAGCTTTCATGTAAATGAAAACACTCTTTATGTTATATTCAGTATAGGAAAGCTCCTCTTAGAACACAACAGGTCATTATAGTTGAAGAGATTAGGATGAAATACCACAATGACAGTGCAACTGGTTGCTGTGGTTGTTGTTAGGTGTCATCAAGTTGACCACAACTCATCGTGACCCGATAGATAATATATCTGAACCTTGACATATCATGCAGCATCTTCATGATCTCTGGTACACTCAACGCCCATTGTTATTCACTGTGTCAATGGTGACCAGATTTAAATGGTAGTTGTGCAAAGAAGGAGGGTACTTAACTTCTCTAAGTACATAAAGAACAACCTAGAGACAGGATCCAGAGCTAGGGTGAAGGCTTTGTGTTCCCCTTGAAGCTAATAGTATGTACTTAAACTCCATGAGAGAATAAGGGATTCTCGGCTGGTTCTGGAGACTGAAGTACCAGGGGCAAGTGGACGAGAAGAAACTCTTTAATCCCAAGTGAAGCTATGATGCTGCCTGTGAAGCACCAGCCAATTCTGCAAACTATCTCCTATCCCATCTCCTATAGAAAGCAGTCAAATAACTAGCCAAGTTTGACTTTCCCACAGGAAAGTTTTGTTGGCTTAGGAACCAGATCTTCTTTCTGAAAGACTTGCCTAACCATGGAGCATGTCTCTGCCTCTCACAATGGGGCCCTTCTAGTGTCTATGGACCCTGGGAACCTACAGTCAGAGCCCAGCTCACCACAAAGCAAGCCTGGCCTTTATCAGGGAAAAAGCACAAAAATTCATTTTACCTAGATAATATCTCTCCCCAAACCACAAAACAAGCAGAGTGTATATCCAGGCAGGGGCCCTCTTAGAAAGATTTGTATTCAGGGTGCAGGCCCTGCTACCCTACTTCCTCTTGGAGGGATTCCAAGGACAATCTCCCACCCCAATCATGTGCTTCTGTTCCTTCCACTTCCTCCTGTAGGCCATACTCTCCAGCCTCTGCCTCCAAGCTGTATCCTCGTCTCACCTTCCACCCATCTGCCCTCTTGACCTCTCCAGCCATGTTTTCCTCAGTTCACTTCATCTGCAGGCCTTCCTTCAGCAGTGAGTCAGAGATGACAAGGACGGCACAGGATCAGGGTTCAGATCTGTACTTTACAGGTTCGCTATGACTCACATTTGACTCTATGGCATCTAAACAGAACCAAAACAGGTCTTCCACAATGCAGCTGACTCGGAAACTCCGGTGTTCAGGAAGAAGCCCGAGGAGGGGCAAGTGCAGCAGGCTCTCTGTTCTTTCTCTGATCCTAGGAGAGTTGCTTTCTGAGTTGTGGATTGTGATCTTGACACATCTGCTTGGTCGTGCTGCTACCGTGGTCTCAAGCCACTTTGGGCCCCTTTCTAGGACCAGGAGACTCATGTACAGAAAGGATTTCACCCTTGAAGGCTCATGAGTCAGAGCTAAGGACAAGAGTTCCTACATCCCAAACCAGAGCTGTTTCCTCTCACTTAGCAGTAAGTTTCTTCATGAATGGATAAGTGCTACTACTGGAGACTATACAGCTTCATATGATCCTGACAGTGTTTCATTCTGAGTCTATTCACATACCCACAGCCCTTTCCTGATGTATGTAGTTGGGAGCACAGGTGGTTCAGAGGCCTGCACAAGCCAGTTGAAAACAGAGTCTTGTCACTCACCATCTGCTCTTCCCCATACCATGGACTTCCAGGCCAGTGCTCACACCAAAGCCATTCTTCTTCTCCTTTGTGTGCTGAACCTGCTCAGAATGACCCTGACTTCTAGCCTGGAACTTGAGGTGATTCACATTCTGTGCCCTCCCTAAGAAACTGTGAAGGTCAAGATGTGCTTTCAAAAGAACATTTTAAGTGTAGTTGGAAGCATTTAGGGAAAATCAAAGATGTCATTAATTGATTGACATCAACTATTTATTAGGATGAGTGAGGGAAGGACAATGTGCGTTAAATGGCAGATCAAATATTGTGTATCTTATAATTAATGTCCTGAACCAAAATATTCATGGATGACTGATTTTTTAAAAAAACAACAACAATCCCAGTAAGCTTGGTAAACTTTCATTCAAATTACAATTCCTAAGAAGCAAGAAAGAAAAATAATATAAAAGAGTTCAGAAGAGTTAGGTAGACATCTCAGGTTTGCTATATGTTTTGGGGTATCTTGATTAGTCACTTTGAGCCATGGTTTGGTAAGCATGATTCCTACCTGATTTTGTTCCCCAGCAGGAGGGAGGACAAAGGAACGTGTGATTCCATGTCACATCTGTCTTGTTCTTCTTTATTTCCTCTTTGTGATTTTGGAGAAGCTACTTAAATTTGTACCTTCATTTCCTTAACTCTAAGTTGAGGAATAATAATAAACACACTTACTTTATAGGCATACTGTAAGGATCATATAATGTGTAAATAAACAAAATAAGTTATAGCAATACCTGAAACACAGGAAAGGAGGTTTCACTCTCGCACCTACTGCAGGT
>NW_006399794.1:10304541-10329467 GCF_000299155.1 Elephantulus edwardii
TTTCTCTTGAATTGTTTCCCATTGCATTCAGATAGATTGTCCTTTAATATAGAAACTTCTTTTGTAGGAAAGGAGGATAACTTGAAAACTGAACCAAGAAGACTTGAAACCAGAATGTCCCCAAGTTTAAAATAAAATTGTCTTAGGCTGTCAAAAAGATTCAGATTATAATAAAGAAAGAATGTCCTTTGACTTCAGAAACCATGAGGAGATTGGATACAAAACCATTTCTAAGTCACAGATGTGAAATTTCCAATTTGCAAAATGGGAAATTTTGTGGTATTAGTCTTTTAATTCCTTCTCATGACTCCCACCTCCACTTTCCACACCATTCTGACCCTGGATTGGAGAGAGAGGAAAACAAGAGTGATGATGCCCTCTGCCCTAGCTCTTAAAGCCCACAAACATACTGGCCCTCCACTGTGTACTCTCTTTTGTGTCCTAAAAGTTTTCCTCTAAAAAAAAGTAAGTGATTTCTTTCTATTAGAGCATTAAGGACTTCTGGGGCATCTCTTCAGAAACCAATCCTTTTAGTAAATCATCAGTAATCTAAGCAGGGGACAGAGAAGGGGTCCTTTTCAGAAAGGATGAGAATGTGACTGCATGTGGCTTATCTTGCCCAAGGAATTCCTGCTGCTGGTGGTCAGCGGCTTCTCACCTCTGCTGTAAAGGTAGGATTAAGAATACATAATGTACATCCAGCCTTTCTGCACCTGCTTTTGCTTCAGCCTCTGTTGTTTCAGGTTTACCATTCAGCAGTCAGTGCACCTCAGAGTTCTGAAGATGCCTCTGTGATGAGCCTGAGAGAGAGCATGTGTGGGTGCAAAGAATTTATGGGTCTCTTTTTTAAAGCCCTGGAGAAAGTAAAGGATATGGACCTTGGGACCCTGTGAATCTGAGGACCTCAGAGTCTCAGCTGTGAACTGTTAATTAGGGATTAGCAGAGGACTAAAGTTCTCCTCTCTGACTTTCCTAGATGCCAGATTAATGTGCCTAGCATACTCAAGATCTGAGGAAGGCTAGACACTTAGGAAGGATTCATGGGATGCCAGACCCCAAGAATCTCTGAAAGGGATAACAATAGACTCAGATAGAGATGTGTTTCATTCTTTACTAATGACAGACTCATTTGACACTCAAAAGATGGCAGTATTCTTAATGTTGCTTCTGTTACATCAGCACAGAAATTTGATGAAAAGATTCCAGACTTAATCATGCAGATCTGAGTTTGAGTAAGACTATACTACTATGTGGCCTTGATCAAATTTCTTAACCTAACTTTCTTTTTCTTCTATATGACAAAGAGTAATAAATTTTCACACAGCTATTTGTTGTTGTTGTTGTTATGTGCTACCAAGTTGCTTGCGACTCAGAGCAACCCTATGTATGATAGCCCTGAACCCTATTCTATCCTATGCCAATCTTATTGTCTCTGACACAGCTACCTTCAATACCCCAGTCACTGAATCAATCCACTTCATTGAGGGTCTTCCTTCCTTGCACTGTTCCTCCACACTTCCAAGCATGATGTCCTTCTCTTTTCAAGGTCTGGTTCCTCCTTGTCCAAAATATGTAAAATAAAACTTCAGAATCTTTGCCTCCAAGTAACAGCCTGGTTTCATTGTCTCCCGGATGAACCTGCTTGTTCTAGCAGAACACTATTCTCCAGCACCACAGCTCTAAGACATCAATTCTCTTTCTATCTTCTCTAGTCATTGTCCAGGTTTCTGATGCACAGCAAGTAATTGCAAATACAATGACCTGGATCACTAAGGCATACCTTAGTATCCAAACTGACATTGTTGCTCTTTAGTACTCTGGAGAGGTTTCTGACAGCAGACTTTCCCAATGCAATTTGTCTTTTGAGTTCCTGGCTGTTGGTATCAAGAGTGTTGATTGTGTAGCCAAGCAAACTAAAGCTGTCAAAAATCTCAATCTCTTCACCATCTATCATGATTCTGCCAATTGACCCAGTGATAAAAATCTTTGTTTTCTTGATGTTGAGCTTCAAATGTAAGCTGTACATTTATGACACACTAGTCAGTGTGCTCTGGATATAACAGAAACTCAGAAGAATTAACACTATACAGTTTTATGACATGGAGTCAGTCTATCTGAAGTGGGTATTGTATCCTTACATGAATATTACTAGCTTCACAACATGTCTTCTGCCTCAAATAAGATACTTCTACCCACTTAGAGGAACAAAAGTGAATATTATAAGGGCATATACCTCCCCCATTCTGAGAAACAGAAGTGAATGTAGTAATGGCAAATATTTCACAATATGTCACCACCAGTCTATATTTAATTTGAACCCTAGTTTAAAAGAAATTTACAAAGTCAAACTACAGAATAATTCTTTCAATATAATTTGGAATATTATTTCAGAATAATTATATAACCCCCTTCCACACTGGAACTTTTCCTTGTGGGGTTATGTGAGTGGATGTGTGTGAGTATGTGATTGTAAACCAAATAGGAATGGTTACTCTTCTTTTTTTAAAATTTACTCAAATTGTATTACAGTAAATTGTAATGAAACTAAAATCCAGCATTTTATGTCTTACCTTTTTTAAAAAATTTATTATTAATTTCAATGAAAATTTACAGATTTTGGATTTCCATTCATTCATTATTGCACTTTTCAATCTTCCCAGGCACAGTTACTCTTAATATTCTACCCAAATAATTCTAATGCATAAGATTTAAATAATGTGGGTAAATGATCTATGTACGTGCTAAATTACTTTTCTTGAGTATGCAATATATATTCTTATTTTATATCTCTACTCATAGTTTGCATGCATCATTGTAATGTTATTAGACTAGAATTGTAGTATGCAAAGAATTTATAAGTATTTTAATATCGAAAATTCAGGATAGTAGATATGGGTATAAAATCCTACAAGACAACAGGAAGTAGAATCATGAAGACTGGAAGAATGGTTAGATGTAAAATGTGTGAAAGAAGAATGTAATAGATACATTGATTCTTACTTTAGTACACTATCCTAAGGCTAGGAAGAAAGTAAAAACTCTCCACATATGAGGTCTTAAAATCTCATGTGCAAAAATGGAAATCTACAAAGACAAAGAAAACTATAGGAGATAAAATAAGGCAGTTTATACTTGGAAAAGTTGCCTAATATTTTTTCCTTTTAAATTTTTTTTTTCCTCAAATGAGTGATTTAATTATAGGGAGCAAACTAAATGGAAAGCTTACAATAGAGAAGAAGTACATGTCAGTGCCTTTTGCAAACCAATGTGGGACAAAAATGAGGGCTGTTCCTTATCCTGTTTCTCTCAAAAAAGCCCACAATGGAATTCTGGCTCAGGGAAGGAGGACAACCCAGCAGCTCTGTGCCCTGAGGCTGCTTGCCTTCAGCTCACTCATGGCCAGCATCAGGAGACCCTCCATGCTGGTACTTCTTTTTGTAGACTGAGACAATGTCATCAATTCAAAGCAGCAGGACTGCTGTCTTACATATTATCATCACCACCCCTGGCCATCCTCACCCCTCTGTTCCCACCCTCCTCCCCTTAGTTCCTCATATACTTTTTACTAGTTATCCATTTTTCTTAGTGTTAGTCATAGTTTGTTTTTACCTACTTTTAGCAGAAGGTCATGGCTATCATGGAAAGACAGAGCTCCTGAATTCTTATCTATAGTAGTCTGAAAAAAAAAGGTCAAATTCATTGTTATCCACTCAGAACCAACCTATAGCTGACCCTTACTGAGTTTTCAGAAGCTATAAGTCTATTGGGAGAAGAATGTTCATCTTTCTCTGAGCAACTGATGGTTTCAAACTATGTGTCTTTAAGTTGGCAGTGCTAGTCCTTATGCACTAAACCACAAGAACTCTCTCTAGTAACCTTATAGAAGATTATTCTATATATCTATTTTATCTTCCTCAACACATCTCCCACATCACAGACAGAGGGTTGTTTCTAAAATGTACATTTCATTGCATCATTCCCGTGTGCAGATCTTGAAGTCTTGGCTGTTCCCACAACTTTTTCTTCATCTATACCATACATAAATGGTTTCCACATTTTCATTGTTTGAGAATCAATCCAAATTGAAGTCTCACTATAGATTTATCATTTAAAAAATTGTTATTATGGGAGGAATGTGGCATCAGGATTGATGGAAGAGTCATCAACAACCTGTGTTATGTGGATGATACAACCCTGCTTGCTGAAACTGAGAAGGACCTGAAGTGCTTGCTACAGAAGGTCAAGGACTGCAGTCTTCAATATAGATTGAAGCTCAACATCAAGAAAACAAAGGTTCTCACCATTGGGCCAATTGGCACCACGTGATGGATGGTGAAGAGATTGAGATAATTAACAGTTTTAGTTTACTTGGTTCCACAGTCAACACTCTTGGTAACAGCAACCAGGAAATCAAGAGATGAATTGTATTGGGAAAGTCAGCTGTGAGGGACCTCTCAAGAGTACTGAAGAGCAACAATGTCAAGCTGGAGAGTAAGGTGTGCCTGGTCCAGGCTATAGTCTTTGCAATTATGTGCTATGCATAGGAAAGTAGGACCGTGAATAAGGATAATAGAGAATTGATGTCTTTGAGCTGTGGTGCTTGAGAAGAATGTTGAATATACACCATGGACTGCTAGGAGGACAAACACGTTTGTCCTGGAGAGGGTGAAGCTGGGCTGCTCCTTGGAATCAAGGATTCTGGGACTTCGTCTGACATACTTTTGGGCATGTTTCAAGGAGGAACTGGTCCTTGGAAAGGGACATCATGTTTGGGAGAGTGGAGGGACAGAGCAGGAGGGGAAGACCCTCAATGAGATGGATCAATTCTATGACTGTAGTAGTGGAAATGAATGTGTTTGAAATGGCAAGGCTGGCACAGGATAGAGCAGCATTTAGGGCTCTTGTACATAGGGTTGCTATGAGTTGCAAGCAACTCTATGGCACATAACAACAACAACATTATGGGAATATTGTTATGAATGTTAGATATGGCTTATTATACTGGTCAAGATGCTGTAAATTTTCAGGAAATTCTTGGGGCCTACATCTCAATTTATACATAACAGACTTTTCTTCCACACTAATGCTTGGTTGTTAAAAACTGAGGAGCACCTGTAGTGCTTGCTGCAGATGGTCAAGGATTGCAGGCTTTAATATGGATTGAAGCTCAATGTCAAGAAGACAAAGCTTCTCACCACTGGAACAACTGACAACAGCAGGATGAATGGTGAAGAGATTGAGATTATTCACAGCTTTAGTTTGCTTGGCTCCACAGTCAACACTCTTGGCATCAGCAGCCAGGAAATTAAAAGATGTATTGTGATGGCAAAGTCTGCTGTTAAGGATCTTTCCAAAGTTCTGAAGAGCAATGGTTTCTCTCTGGAGACTAGGGTGCGTCTGATACAGGCCATAGTCTTTGCAATAACTTGTTATGCATTAGAGTGTTGGGCAATGACTAGGGAGGATAGAAGGAGAATTGATGCCTTTGAGCTGTAGTGTTGAAGAAGAGTATGGACGGTACCATGGAATGCTGAGAAAACAAAGAGATTCATCCTAGAGAGGGTTAAACTGGGCTTCTCCTAGGAGGCAAGGATTCTGAGGCTCCATCTAACATACTTTGGGCATGTTGTAAGGAGGGACCGGTTCTTGGAGAGGGACATCATGCTTAGAAGGGTGGAGGGGCAGTGCAGGAGGGGAAGGCCCTCTGTGAGGTAGGTGGGTTGATTTAATGACTGGGGTAATTGGGATGTTGTGTTGGAGACAGTGTGATTGGCACAGGACAGAGCAGGGTTTAGTTCTGTTGTACATAGCGTCGCTATGAGTTGCAAGTGACTCAACGGCACATAACAGCAACAACAACATGCTTAGTCAAGTGTTGTTTGAGCTGCTTCAACTCACAGCCACCCCTTGTGCAACAGAACTAAATCCAGCCCCATTCTCACATTCTCTCCTGTGTTTTTCCCTTTGTTTCAGTCACTGTATCAATTCATCTCATTGAGCATCTTCTTCTCCTTCACTGATCATCTACTTTTTCCAAGTATGATATCCTATTCCAAAGACTCACAATGAGATACCATCTCACCCCAGGGCCAGTGGCAGTTTAACAGGAGAGCAAGTCTTAAATGTTGGAGAGGATATGGAGAGATAGGAACTTTTCTACACTGTTGGTGGGATTGTAAAATGCTTCAATCACTTTGGAAGGCAGTTTGGCATTTTCTCAAAAACCTGAACATAGAAATTCCGTATGACCCACCTATTCCAGTGCTTATAATATACCCTGAGAAATTGAGAACTGAGGCATAAATGGAGACTTGTACACCAATGTTCATAGCAGTGTTATTCACCATCCCAAGAACATGGAAACAGCCCAAATGTCCAACCATAACTGAATGGCTTGGGGGAATTATGGTACATTTACATTCACACAAGGGAATATTATGTATCATGTAGAAGCAATGATTTTGAAAATTATGCTCTAATTTGGGAGGGACTGGAGAGCAATATGCTAAGTGAACTAACTCAGTACCATAAAGCCAAATATTGTAGAAATAGGTAACTAGTAAAATGTGTATGAGGATCTAAAGGAGGGAAGGTTGGAGTAGAAGGGTGAGGATGGGGGCTGGTAACCAGAGGGTCACACAATTTGATGGGTGGAGAGAAGGGTGGGTTGAGGAAAATTGGAAAGATCCAGTGCAAAAATCAATGTATAAAATATCATAAGTAAACGAGTATAAAACAAAATTTTGTATTAAAAAAAAAAAAGACTGGAGTTGAGGGAGGGCCGGGTCAGGGTTCAGACACAGGTGCCCCCTATCCAGGCCCTTGGGCCTTTGGCCTTTGGGCCAGGAAGACAATCATATATACCAAATCTATAAGATTTCTCAACGTCCCCTAAAATACTCATGTACCACTGAGGATTAAGTTACACAGGGAAACAAACTGGTTTCTGGCCTTACCATGTGGGGCCCACTAACTCAAAAAACAGGGAGATCCTGAGCGTCTCCAAAGAGTGGGGAAGCTATTCCAGAAAGGGAACAACAGACTTCCTCCTTCATTATTTATGTTGCCCTGTACCCCTGCCCACGTGTATCAGTGTGTTCTTCTTCTTTCCCCACTCACATGAGCATCGGAGTGTGCACACACCCTACATGTATCTGCTCATGTTCCTGCCCAACCTTCTTCTGGAGCAGTGATGTCAAATAAAAAACCAGCTACCACCTCAGACATGAAAACCTCTGCCACATCAATGGCCCATAGAAAGCAGGGTACTTCACTTGTCCCACAAGCCCAAAGCAAGATATCACTCCCCAAAGAAGACACAGTAACAATGAATTTCCTGAAGCCAGAAAACCTGATGGAACTTTCTGACACAGAATTTAAAAGAGCAATGATTGAATATTTTCAATGGATAAAAAAGAAACTTGATGAATTACAGGACAATGCTAGCAAGAATCAGGAGGAGCTTAAAAAAAAATCCAAAACAATACAGATAAAACAAGGGAGGCACTAGAGAGACTGCAAAAACAAGAAACCATGATCCAAAATATGAGGTCTAAGATTTCTGATGCTATCAACATGATGGAGGGGCACACAAACAGATCTGAAGAGATGGAACAGATAATCAGTGAGATAGAAGACAGAATTATAACTACAGATCTAATTGAACAAAAAGCAGAATCAAAAAAGAAGGAAACAGAAGAAAACCTAAGAATAATGTGGGATACCATCAAAAGAAATAATATTCGCATCATCAGAATCCCAGAAAAGGAAGAAGCAAGTAAAGGCACTGAAAAAGTTGTGGAAGAATTACTAGAAGAAAATTTTCCAGGCATAATGAAGAATGAAAGAATATATATTCAAGAATCTGAGCAAACACCATATAGAATAGAGCCTGAAAGAAAAACACTAAGGCACATCATTGTCAAATTTGCCAGAATCAAAGATAAGGAGAGAATTCTGAAAGCAGGGAGAGAGAAACAAAGAGTAATCTACAAGGCAGAGGAGATAAGACTGAGTGCTGATTTCTCAGCAGAAATCATGCAAGCAAGAAGACAATGGAATAGCATATATCAAACACTAAAAGAACACAGCTGTCAACCAAGAATATTGTACCCAGAAAAATTGTCCATCAAATATGAAGGAGAGATAAAGATATTCCCAGAAATACAGAAACTAAGGGAGTTTGCAAAAACAAGATCAGGCTTACAGGAAACACTGAGATATCCTTCATACACAGATGCCACAGAAAACAGGATGTACTAAAATAACTAGCAACAATGCCAAAAAGAACTGAACACAATGATAGCAATAAAACCTTACCTCTCAATAATCACATTGAATGCGAATAGTTTAAATGCACCACTGAAGAGAAAAAGAGTAGCAAATTGGATAATAAAAACAAAATCTATCAATATGTTGCCTACAAGTGACACATCTGAAAAAGGAAGATAAAGAAAGACTAAAAATAAAAGGATAGAACAGAATATACCAAGCAAATGGCAACCAAATAAAAGCAAGACTAGCGATACTAATTTCTGATAAAATAAATTTCAATGCAAACACCATCAAAAAGGATAAAGAAGGTCACTACATAATGCTCAAAGAGTCAATAGAACAAGAGGATATAATAATACTGAATATCTATGCACCAAATGAAAGACCTGCAAAATACATAAAACAAACATTAATAAAACTTAAAAAAGAAATAGACAACAATACTATAGTACTTGGAGACTTCAATACACCTCTCTCAGGAAAAGATAGAACTACCAGAAAGAATCTCAACAAAGACACTCAAGAATTAAACCACAAAATAAACCAACTGGATCTCATAGATATTTATAGGTTAATACACCCCCAAAAAGCACAGTATACCTTCTTTTCCAATGTGCATGGAACATTCTCCAGAATTGATCACATTCTAGGTCACAAGGCAAGTATTAACAAATTAAAAAACATAGAAATTACACAAAATATCTTCTCAGACCACAACACTACAAAATTAGAAATTAATAACAAGAGGATAAAGGGGGAAAATCATACATTTGGAAGCTGAACAATAAGTTGCTTGAACATGAGAGGGTTCTAGAAGAAATAAAAAAATGAAATTAAAAAGTTTTTTGAAACAAATGACAATGAAAACACAACTTATCAAAACCTCTAGCAAACAGCCAAACCAGTAATTAGAGGTCAATGTATAGCAATAAGCAGACACATCAAAAGGCAGGAAAAATTGACCATTGACTCTCTAACCCAACATCTCCAGCAAATTGAAAAAGAACAACAAGAAAACCTGACACCCTCTAAAAAAACCTGAAATTATAAAAATTAGAGCAGAAATAATTGAAATAGAAAACCAAAGAACAATTGAAACTATCAACAAAACTAGGAGTTGTTTCTTTGAAAAGTCAATAAAATCGACAAACCATTAAAAAAACTAATAAAAGAAAAGAAGGAGAAGACACAAATAATTCAAATAAGAGATTAATCAGGCAACATCACAACAGAACCAACTAAAATAAAAAAGCTAACATTAGAATATTATGAAAAACTATACTTAAACAAATATGAAAACCTAGAGGAAATGGACAAATACTTAGAAGTGCACAACCTACCCCAACTGACACAAACTGAAATTGAAGATCTGAACAGACTCATTACAAAAGAAGAAACTGAAAAGGTAATACAACAACTTTCAACCAATAAAAGCCCAGGACCAGACGGTTTTACAAGTGAATTCTATCGAACATTCAGAACAACTGTCACCAATTCTACATAAACTATTTCAGAAAATAGAAAAAGATGGAATTCTCCCAGATTCATTCTATGAAGTAAACATATCCTTGATACCAAAGCCAGCAAAGAACACTACCAAAATAGAAAACTATAGGCCAATATATCTTATGAACATAGATGCAAAAATCCTGAATAAAGTACTGGCCAATAGAATCCAATGATACATCAAAGAAATAATTCATCATGACCAAGTGGGATTCATAACAGGTATGCAAGGATGGTTCAACATAAGAAAAACAATAAATGTAATTAATCTCATTAACAAAGCAAAGAACAAGAATCACATGATCCTATCAATTGATGCAGAAAAGGCCTTTGACAAAATCCAACACCCTTTCCTGATTAAAAGACTCAACAAAATAGGATTAGAGGGGAAATTCTTCAACATTGTAAAAAGTATTTATGAAAAACCGAGAGCCAACTTTGTTCTTAATGGAGAGAGGTTAAAGGCATTCCCTTTAAGAACAGGAACTAGGCAAGGATGACCACTATCACCTCTCCTATTCAATATTGTATTGGAAGTCTTAGCGATAGCATTAAGACAAGAGAAGGAAATAAAAGGTATCCAAATTGGCAGATGATATGATAGTATACTTAGAAAACCCCAAATACTCAGGAAGAGCACTATTGGACATAGTTGACCAATTCAGCAAAGTAGCAGGATACAAAATCAACATACAAAAATCAGTTGGATTTCTGTAGTGACAAAGAGAATACAGAGTTGGAGCTAAGAAAGAGAATACTCTTCACAACAGATAATCAGAAGATTAAATTCTTGAGAGTAAATCTAACTAGAAGCACACAGGATCTATTCAAAGAAAATTAGAAAACATTACTACAAGAAACGAAAAAAAGACCTGGAGAAGTGGAAGAATATCCCTTGCACATGGATAGGAAGACTCAATATTGTGAAAATGGCAATACTACCAAAGGCAATGTACACATTCAACACAATCCCAATACAAATACCAATCCCATTCTTCAACGAGATGGAAAAAGTAATCTCCAGTTTCATTTGGAATGGAAAGAAGCCCCTTAAAAATAGAGAAAAAGGTAGGAGGCATCTCACTCCCTGGTTTCTAATCCTACTACACTGCTGTAGTGGTTAAGACAGCATGGTACTGGTACAATGGCAGACACATAGATCAATGGAATAGAACTGAGAACGCAGAAATCAGCCCATCTACCTATGGTCAACTGACTTTTGACCAAGAGATGAAATCAATTAACTGGGGAAATGACAGCCTTTTAAACAAATGGTGTTGGCAACATTGGAAAAATATCTGCAGAAGACTCAAGCAAGATCCACACCTCATTCGATATACAAAAACCGACTCAAGGTGGATCATGGACCTAGGAATATAAGCTTCATTAAAGAAAATCTTGGATGAACCCTAGTAGTCCTAATCCACAACATAAGGAGTCTTCCAAGTATCCTGAAAAACCTACAACCAGGAGAAGATAAAATAGATGAATGGGACTGTCTAAGAATCAAATCCCTATGTACATTCATAAACTTCTCCGAAAGGGTAGAAAGAAGCCACAGACTGGGGAAAAGTATTTGGTAATGACATGTCAGATAAGAGACTTATATCTAGAAACTGTAAAATACTTGAAAACCACAGCAAAATAAAGGTAAATAATCCAGTTGAAAAACGAGCACAGGACATGAACAGACACTTCACCAAAGAAGACATTCAGATGGCCAACAAGCACATGAAGAAATGTTCAAAATCCCTAGCTCTAAGAGAGATGCAAATCAAAACAACTACGAGATATCATCTCACCCCAGTGAGAACAGCAAAATTTAACAGAACAGTAAGCAACAAATGCTGGTGAGGTTGTGGAGAAACTGGAACCCTTATTCACTGTTGTTGGGAATGTAAAATGGTGCAACCATTGTGGAAAGTGGTGTGGCGCTTTCTCAAAAAGTTGCAAACAGAGATACCATTTGACCCAGCAATTCCACTACTGGGAATGTACCCTAAAGAGACCATAACTGAGATCCAAGCAGATATATTATGCACACCCATGTTCATCGTGGCTTTGTCCACAATAGCTAGGAGTTGGAAACAACCTAAGTGCCAATCAACAAACGAATTGATAAAGAAGTTGTGGTATATTCACACAATGGAATACTATGCTGCATTGAAAGACAAGGAACTGAAGCAATATTATTCAAAATGGGTGAACCTGGAGGACATTATGCTGAGTAAAATATCTCAGTCACAGAAGGACAAATACTGCATGGTGCCACTGTTGTAGAAAGTGACTGACATCACAGTTAGGGTAAGACTGAGAAAAACTGGATAGACTATGTACACTGCATTGAAAAAGATGAGGGAGAGAACAGTTTAAAAGCGATATATGATAGCATATTATGATTATCACAGGAATCCAGAATTAAGGTTGCATAGTGGAGTGCATTTGGGGTGGGGGAGCGGAGTGGGGTCGGAGTTGGGGGGGGGAGGAATTGTCTACCAATGAAGAAATTTATCTTTTGCTTTTCAAGGAGAGGAGTGAACTGGGGGTAGGGAGGTAGGGAAAAAGGTGCAATAATGAATGAATGAAAATCCAAAATCTCTGTAAATGTTCACTAAAATTAATAAAAATAAAAAAAGACTGACCTCTCCTGATAATATACTCAAGGTATGAGATAATCTTACCATTATCTCTCCAAAGGAGCACTTAAGTTTATTCTGTTCCCATGAGCTTAGCAAATGCTAATCGCTTTACTATTTCTACAAATACATTCAAATTTATTTTTAAAAGAACTCAGAATGGGATATGCTAATAGTTTTTTGTCTTTATCACATTCATAGAAATATTTTCTTCTAGTTGGGCATACAGTAAAACTAATTCCATTTTCAAAACGATATAAATTTTACAACCAATTTTCTAAAATTAATTTTTAATAATTATGAGTCAAGTATTTTGCTTGATATACCAATTGAGCTTTTAATACCATTGATATAAAAAGCATGTGAACTTAAGTCATAGCAATTTTCAATTCTTATTATTAAAGTGTTCTTTATATCCTTTATGAATCAAGCTGTCTTTTGTTATGCATTGGTCATGTAGAAAGGGATTAACTTTAGGTAATTTTTCACATAAGCATGCTGCCCTAGATGTTCTCACCAAGTTGTGCTAAGAAATCTGGAGTTCAACCACTTGGCCAACTGACTGGAAGAGATCTATATTTGTTCCCATTGCAAAGAAAGGTGACCCAACAGAGCGTGGAAATTATTGAACAATATCATTGATTTCACATGCAAGCAAGATTCTACTGCAGATTATCCAAAAATGACTGGAACAGCACATCAGCAGAGAACTGCCAGAAGTCCAGGCTGGGTTTGGAAGGGGTCGTGGTACTAGGGATATTGTAGCTATTGTAGGGATATTGGATCATGGCTGAAAGCAGGGAGTACCAGAGGAATGTGTACCTGTATTTCATTGATTAGGCAGAGGTGTTTGACTATGTGGATCACAACAAACTGTGGCTGACTATGAGAAAATGGGAATCCCAGAACACTTGATCATGCTAATGTGAAACCTATACTTGGACCAGGAGGCAGTTGTCAGAAAAGAGCAAGGAAACACTGTATGGTTCAAAATTGGGAAGGATGTATGCCAATGATGTGTCCTGTCTCCATAACTTTTCAACCTATATGTAGAACAGATTATCCAAGTGGTTGAGCTCTATGAGGAAAAGTGTGGCATCAGGACTGGTGGAAGATTCATCAACAGTCTGCATTATGCAGATGACACAACCCTGCTTACTGCAGAAGGTCAAAGACTGCAGCCTTCAATATGGATTGAGACTCAATATCAAGATGACAAAGATTTTAACCACTGGGCCATTTGGCAGCATCAGGATGGATGGTGAAAAGATCGAAATTGTTAACAGCTTTAATTTGCTTGGCTACATAGTGAATACTCTTGGCACCAGCAGCCAGGAAATTAAAAGATATATTGCAATGGGAAAATCTGCTGTTAGGGACCACTCCAAAATACTGAAAAGCAATAGTGTTACTCTGGAGACTAAGGTGTGCCCGATAAAGGCCATGATCTTTGCTATGCATCAGAGAGCTGGACAATGCCTAGGGAGGGTAGAAGGAGAATTGATGTCTTTGAGCTTTGGTGCTGGAGAAGAGTATTGAATGTACCATGGACTGCTACAAAAACAGATTCATCCTGGAGAGGATAAAACTAGGCTGCTCCTTGGACTCAAGGATACTGAAACTTCATTTGACATACTTTGAACATGTTGCAAGGAGGGACCAGTCCTTGGAGATGGACCTCATGCTTGGGAGTGTGAAGGGTCATTGCAGGAGAGGAAGACCTTCTGTGAGGTGAATTGATTCATTGACTGGGGTGTTGGGGATAGGTGTGTCGGAAACAATGAGATCAGCACAGGACAGAGCAGGGTTTAGGGCTCTTGTACATAGGGTCACTATGAGTCACAGGTGACTCGACGGCACATAACACCACCACCAACAACAACAACAACAATCAGGTACATACAAATGCTTATATGGAATACAGAGCACAGTGTTACTATTTCTTGATTCATATTAATAGTTTCAGTAAACCAATTAATGTTTTCTATCATCCTAAAACAGAAAAGTGCTCTGGTACTCCTACTCTCTTTACTTATAATTCACATCACAAAATTATGACCTGTGTCCTTCACTGCACATACCCTATCATGATTTCACATCCAACTATTTTGATTCCATTAGCATCATCTAGGGATGGCTGGTACTCTGTCTAGTCATGAAGGAGTATTGATCAATATGAAATAGAAATTCTGATTATTAAATTAATATCATGTGCATAGCAATGAGTTTACTTCGGTACTCATTTGTTTTACATTATGTTTTTCTGAGCCCTAATTAATTTTTCTCATTAATAAGGTTGAAATTTCTTTATGTTTATTTTAATACTTAATATAAGTTCATTTTTGTTTCTTTCTCAGTATTTCCAAAAGTAGTTCATCAGTTTGTGATACTGTGGTGGTTTCCATGCTACTATATCATCAGTATTTCAAAACCAACAGGGTCACTCACTCAATGGATAGATTTCAGTAGAGCTTCTAGAATAAGAGAGACTAGGAATAAGATTCTGGTGATTTGTCGTTATTGTCTTGGGCAGGTAACATTAAGTCAGAATCAACTCATAGCTGACCCTCTAGTGAGTTTTCAGAGGCTGCAATTATACATAAAGAGGATTGTTCATCCTTCTCCCATGGAGCAGCTGGTGGATTCCAACCACATGCCTTTGGATTTGCAGCACAATTCCTTACTACTAGGTCACCAACACTTTCTCTCTGGTCGTCTACTTCCAAAACAAATCACCGGTGAAAACCTTATTACTACCAGCGGAATAATCGTTTCATAGAATGCAGAAATAGAAGTCCCCCAAGATGGAAGGTATTCAAAATATGAATGAGATGAACTGACTCCTCAAAGAAGAGTCAACCTTAATGATGTGGAGATGTAGTAAATCTTCCTGCTCCTTCATTTGCTGATATGATATGTCCCAAGATCATTGATTTGTTAGCTTGTTTGTTGGTTTCCAACTGTTGTAAAACCTAACACAGTGTGTAGACATTTGATCATGTAGACCTAGCTGCCTCTCTAGACTCAAATTCCATACAAATAAAAATGATAATGTCACAGAGAGTGCCTAACACAGTGCTTGAGACATAGAAAACATTTATCAAATATTGTTGAGTGTACGAATGAATTCAAATTACCTAGAACCCATCTAGTACCTGCAATGTTCTGAATTACCTGCACTAAGCCAGGTCTAGAGTAATTAGCATCATGCTAGATCCTCACAGATTGTTTAGCTTTAATGGAATGAAAATTTCTGGAGAGTCCTCTGGATCTGTACCAAGGGAAACTATGTTTTCTACGAATGTGGTAGGTTATATTGTTATGGAGTAAGATCCAACTTGGTTGTTTCTTTTTTTTTTTAAGAAACTGTTAAACAAATCTTTTCGTTCTTAATTCCATGGAAGAAATACTTTTGGTTTTCTCAGTAATAGTATAGCTGACTAATAACATGAAGATCCTGAAAGTTGTGTATTTTATCATGATTAACTTTCAAGGCAGATTAATAAAAACTTTTAAAGCCAAATTCCTGACTCACATGAAATAAGAGGAATCCACTGCAGAGGAAAGGAACATTAGCTTACATTCTATCTGAATTTTTTAATCTTATCCCATTTTTCTTTATGACTTAACTTTTTTTCTCTTCTCTATACATCTTAGTATTTTTATTTATGTTATTAAAAATGCATTAAAGAAGGTTGAATCAAGTTATGCAGATTATGTCATGCAGATATCAGTAGAAACTGAGCCCCTGAGTCAAGAAGTAGGGTAGAAACAACTAAACATAAAGTTCAAGGCTCTACTGTGATGGTTAATGAGTTACCATTATGAATGACTCAGAGAAAAAAAATCCAAAATTCTTATTCCTTAGAATCATCTTTACAATGAAAAAGAGATACAAAAAGTTGACAGTTTTCATTAAAAGTTTTAATCACATTAGAATAGTAAGGAATTACAAAAATTTTTAATTTCCCAAAGTAAAAAATACTCCTGAGCTGAGAATTCTTTTTCTCTAGCCAAGATCGTTGAAATGTTTACAGATTCAAATAAACACTAGAAATTTGCCCTTGTCCAAACCTTAGGTCAATGTCACTGGGTTTGCTTGGGAAAAAAGAGGACAATGACCTTGTCCCGGATCTGTTTGGTCTTTACACCGTAGACAATAGGGTTGAGAGCTGGTGGGATGATTACATAAAGATTGGCAAACATAATGTGAAAGGTACGAGGGACATTATGCCCAAAGCGATGGGCAAGGATGGAGAAGAATGCTGGGATGTAAAACATAAGGATAACACAGACATGGGAACCACAGGTGCCCAGAGCCTTCTGACGGGCATCTCGGGAGGGGAGACGAAAGACAGCAGAGAGGATGAGAGTGTAAGAGATAGCGATTAGGACCACATCGGTAATGACTGTCATGATAGGTACACAAAAGCCATACCAAATGTTGATGGAGATATCTGCACAGGCGAGCCGGGCCACACCTATGTGTTCACAGTATGTATGGGGGATGATATGTGTCCTGCAGAAGGGTAGACGATTCACAAGAAAAACACATGGAACAAAAACACAAAAACTTCGAAGGGAGATTCCAACTGCAATTTTGATGATGATTCTGGGGGTCAGAATAGTGGTGTATCTCAAAGGGGAGCAGATGGCCACATAGCGGTCAAATGCCATGGCCAGCAGGATAGCCGAGTCCAGGACAAAGCTGTAGTGTAGGAAGAATAATTGGGTGAGACATCCAGGAAAACTGATTTTCTGGGGACCAAGCCAAAAGATGCTCAGGGTTTTGGGGACACATGTGGTAGACAATATGAGGTCAGTAATAGCCAACATGGAAAGGAAAAAGAACATAGGTGCATGCAGACTGCGCTCTACTACAATGAGGTAGAGAAGGATACTGTTGCCCACGATGGCCACAAGGTAAATAAAGCAGAAGGGGATACTAATCCAGATGTGATACTGCTCTAGGCCGGGAATTCCCAAAAGGATAAAGGGGCCTGCGTTGTTGTTGTTGCTCAGATTGTACATGTCCATTAAGGTTCGATTGAATAGCTTCCGTATCCTGTAAGCAAATGGTATATAACGATCATTACAACATTGGTAGCTGTTAGTTCTTCATATCTTTGACTTTATCTGCCTCACTTACTTCATGCTCCTCTTTCATGTAAGCCACGAAAGAACCTCCTATTGCTATTATGCAATGCTCATCTCTTCAAGAAAGCTACCTAGATACAATGTTCTCGGTAGTAATTGCCAGTCACTCTGGAATCTATCCTTAACTGCACAAACCTCGCACCTATTTTAATTTCTTAGAATGTATATTTGCAACATATAATATGTAAATTTATAGAAATAAGCTATTCATATTCGAACCCCATAAGAATGAAATAAAATTAAAAACCACATACTGCAGAAAATAATTGGCAATGACACATCTGACAAGAAATTCATTTCTAAAATGTATAGAAAACGCCAATCAACAAGAAACACATAACTCAATTATAAGATGGGCAAAGTAAATGAAAAGACACATCACTAAAGAAGACATTCAGATCATCAATAAACACACAAAGACATGTTTAATTTAGCTATTAGGGAGATGAAAATTAAAATGAGGATATATATAACTCAGGCAAAAATAGCAATTCTCCATAAAAATATCAAATATTGGCTAAGGTATGGAGAGATTGGAACTCTCATACACTACTGATAGAAATGTAAAATGGTTTAAAAATTAAAATAAGCAGTTTGGCATGTCCTTAGAAAATTAGGAACAGAAATATAATTTTGATTCAGCAATTCTATTATTAGGTCTATATTTAAAGAAATAAAATTTGCAACACAAACTGATGTATGCACACCTCTGTTTATTACAATATTATTTACAGTGGAAAAGAGATAGAAACAGCCTAAGAATGGCTAACTAAACTATAATTTCCTATCATACAATGGAATATTGTGCATCACTTTAAAAAAAAACTATCAAGAATCAGTGAAATTCTGTACAATACAAATCCATTTAGAATAAAGTAGTCTGAGTGATATAAATAAGTTAGGAAAATATACTAAAAGCATAAAATCAAACTCATTGCCATTGAGTCAAAGCAATGCGTAGCTGACCCTACAGAGGCCTTTCAAGAGGTCATCAACAGTATAAGAAGAGATGTTAGTGTCTCATGGCATTGAGGGTGGATTACACAACCAGACAGATCCTGCCTTCTGGTTAGTGACCCGATTCTTTATGGACTAGACCACCAGAACTCCCATTATTTCAGAAAGCTAAGGAAAGGTCTGTACACAGAAGTAATCCCGGATAGTTGATAAAGACGGGAACAGAGGGAAGGGGGAAGAAAAGTAATAAATAGACACATTTAAATGTACTCATTAAATGAGTGAATTGCATGACTTATGAATTATATGTCAATAAAGATATTACAAAAAAGAGGCTAAGGAAAGCAATACAAAATATGAAAAACTGAGACAGCTAACAGTTACATACTTCCAATCCTTAAACCAAAAATACTCCTTTTGGTCTGCATAAAACCAATGATAAATTAACATCACTACTGAAAATAGTTGCCTTATACTCTTGTGAGGGTCATCTAAGTGGGATCAAATTGACAACATTAAAGACAAGTTTAAAAGATCTCAATGTTAATTAGGATCATAGGCCATATTAATCATGTATCAATAAAGCAATTACAGGAAAACAATCTATTCATATGAAGAGGGAGAAAGAAGCTTAAAAAAACCTATACAAAATATAAAAAATTAAAATACAGTTAACATTTACATGCATCTAATCTGTAAACCAAAAATAAGTCCAAATCACACAGTTGTTTCGTGAGTGGAGGGAAGGGGGTAAGGAAATGGGAAGGATCTGGGTGAAAAGACACAGTAATGGTGGGAAGGTCCAATGGTGATTAGTTTTATAAAACAAATGCATGAGAATGAGTAGAAGAAATACAATGTGAATGAAGAAACAAAATGTATAAAAGCTTTGTAAGCAAATCAATTAAAAAGAGAAATTAAAATAAAAAAATAATAAAAGGGCAATCCAAAATATAAAACATAAAAATGATAGTTAACAGTTATATATGTCTAATCCTTAAACCAAAACTATTCCTTCTATTCTGCATAAAACCAAACAATAAATTAGCATGACTACTGAAAATAGCTGTCTTATACTCTTGAAGGCCATCTAAGTACCTCAAATTGACAACAACAACTCAAATGATAGGAAATTTAGGGGTTGTGAATGGAAGTTAATGGATAAGAAACAGAAGAATGACAATTAATTCTTCTGCACTGTTCAAAGAAAAGGCTCTTTGATGACACAGTGTACAGGGAGTTGCACTGCTGACACCCAGGCAGCACCTCTCTGGCAGTTCAAATCCACCAGTGGCTCCTCAGGAGAAAGATGAGCAGTTGATTTATAGCCTCAGGAATCCAGTGGAGGGAACTGACTAAGCTGTGGGTCAGTTCCAGTTTGAAGGCAGAGGTTTGAGTTACTAAAGAATGTAACCAGTGTCACTAGATTATGCAAGTAAAAACTGTTGAATTTGTTCAATTTGTTCATTTGTTTATATTCTTGACAACAAAAATAAGTTATATTATTTAAAACTACAATTATAAACTTATTACGAGCCATACAGCTAAGAAGTATTCTTACTAAGAACACCCTATAAAATGTAAGAGATATCTTACACATAGATTATCTTTTTTTATGAACCAATAGTGGGGGAAGGGTAAAAGCAGAGGGGTAAGGATAGGCAGGGGGGCAGGTTAATTTATACGGTCACTCACTTTGATAGGTGGGGGTGGTTAAGCAAATGGGAAAGGTCCAGTGTGAAAGCAATGTATTCAAACTCTAAACAAACCGGTATTTAAAAAAAAAAAAAAAAAAAAAGATGCAGGGGGTAGGAGAGGATAGATATATTTTTAGCTCCTTTTTTTTTCTTGATTATAGAAACTGAAATCTCTGAGATGTAATATTATCTAAGATCACAAACTAACTGATGGAATATAATTAGATTTCACAGTCAACACTGTTTCATACTGCTGTCTCAACAAAGGCAGTTGCTTCAATAGCCTCTTACACTGAATTCAGAAGAGACATGGGGATTGTAGAGAACAGGATGAGGAAAATTATATCTTTGGAACTGCAATTTGCCTGCTACTACCTTGATACTATCCCTTTTGAAATAACTGTCCTCATATCTTTGGTACTACAGAGCCTTGGAAATTTATGATCAAAACACCATCTGAGACAATGTATTTGGTGCCTCACTCTGAAAAACAACATGGGAAAATATAAGGGGTTCAGCCTTTGCCTACATTTATGAGATAATGGTGAAATCTTACTTAAGAATTGAAAAATGGATTTAAATATGCTTTTGATCAATATAGAAGTGACCTTTAGTGGAATACAAATAAACGTGCATGTTTTAAATATTCAGTCAATATTTTTAAAAGCAAGTAAATAATTTTCTTAAAACAAATAGGTTTGGGGAGCTCTGGTGGCCTAGTGGCAAGGAGCTGCAACTACAATCCCAGAGGTGAACAGTTCATATCCGCCAGATGCTCTGCCGGGGAAGGAGGGACAATCTCCTCCTGTACCAGTCAGATCTGATTTGACGGTACACGCACACAAAAATAATAAAATTTAAAAAAAATTAAAAAAAACCCAAATAGGTTTTTTCAAATTCTTAACATACCATACAAATCTAAAATCTCTATACAAAATTACTGCTATCCCTTTAAGTAACTCTATGAGATACATAATCTTATCCAACTTTTAAAGGTATTTAAACTGAAGGAGAAAAAAGGTTAAATGGCTTGCCAAAGTCCACACAATTAGGAAACTGTAGATCTAGAAATCAAATCCAAGAAGATGTTTACTAGACATACATATATATATTTTTTTTTTACCAGATATATATATATTTACTATATCTATCTATACATATATACTTAATAGACATATATATACACACACACATACATATACACTTATTAGACATACATATGCACACACATATATATATATACACACACACACTTATTAGACATATACACACACACTATATATATGTATTTTTATTACTAGAATTCTGCATGGAATTAAAAAATGCATAGCTAACAGAGTATGGCTGCTTGTCAAAAGGTATGAAATTAATTTCCATAAGAAAACCCACAGAAATCTGAAAGTATAAATCAAGACAGCAATACAAAACCAAACACATCATTTGTGATTATAACTGGATTACTTAAACTCATTTAAGGAGGCCGGTGGCACAGTGAGTCTCACGGCCACTAACCAGGAAACCGGAGTCCAAATCTGCCAGCTGCTCTGCACTCTAAATAGAAAAACAATGACTTATAATGAAAGATTCTCAACCAAGTAAGAAGACGTGGAAGAGAGAGCATGGCTTATTTTGCCTTCAGTGTGAAGAGGGCATTTTCTAATTATAAGGAAAATAGTGGGTAGAGACCATTCTCCTGAATGTCACCAAAGATATCCATTTTCCAAGACAAAATAATTCTTCACCTCAATACAAATGGAAATGCATTTGAAATCATGAAATATTCTACTACTGCAAGTTCAGCTGTATTTCTGCAGTCAATGACCAACTACACAAATCAGGAAACTATTACAGAGATGTGCGGGTAAGATAAAAATGAAGTCATGTTTACACACAGTCAACACTGTTGAAGAAATTTCAACTAGGCATCCCCTCCATATTTCAAGTAGGGAGGTCTGTCCCTTTGGGGATGTAACTTTCTAATAAATCTATCTTTACGATTTTATCTTCAAAAACAGAAAAGAAATTTCAATTAGTGAAATAAGACATGTTAAACCTGCTTTCTTTTGTCCACCTGTGGGTGATGCAAATGAAGAGCACATTCAGTGACTAACCAAAGTTGGAGGTTCAAATGTGGGGGGTGAGGTCTCTGAAGAAAGACCTAGTGATTTACTTTTGAAAAAATTCCCTGTTATAAACTGTATGGAGCATAGCACTAATGTGAAGCACTTGGGATCACTACACATAAGAACTGACTCAGTGGCAACAGTTATTTTTCTTCATCCAACTTATATCTATTTATTAATATTTACTCCCCTCTCCCTCCTTACAATAACAGGTTCTTTGTCCCAGCTTCTTTCCCAGCATATCCTTCCCATACACCTGCAATCTATGTTCTTCCATGTTCCATCAAAGTGCACCTTAAAGAGTAAATAGTTCAAGGATGGGTGGATAAATGAATGAATTAAAGAACACATTTATATGCATAGACAACCTCATGTGGACCCACAGAATAAGTTCACGTACAGTAACTTTAGAGTTAACTGCATCAGAACTCAAATTTACACTTGTGTATCCTGGATTTGTATTTCATTTATGCCTCTTGTATAATTTAAGCTGGTTATTTGATTTCTAGAGATTATTTCCTCATTAGTTTGTTTAGGGGTTACTTAAGAAAAATATTTAGCTTGGTATGTAGGCAGTGGCAAGTTCTCTCTTAAGAAAAGACACTATGGTGTAAGTTATTATCCCTATACACAATGCAAATACACACGGATGGAAGACACCCACCTAAATGACATGGAACTTCAGAGTCAGAATTGATATTTCTACATTCAAGTTCAGGGAATTTTGACAGTTAATTTGCATCCTCAGCATAGCCCCATCTCTGGTTGTTCCCTTTTGCTGTTATTTTATATTCGTTCCAACGTCTAACACCATCAGTAACATAGTCCCCAGACCTGTAGACCCTAATTCATGTGGAGAAGAGGATGCAGCCCACCACTTGTTTCTTGTAGCCTCTCCTTGTCCTTCCTCCTCCTTCTCTTCAGTTACCCTTTCCCCTGGACCCTGGGTCTGTGCTGTGCCATGGGCTTCTAGTTTTGTATGCCTTCCCCAACAACCAACCTTTGCTCACCAAAACTATGAGCCCAGATAGGGGCCAAAGGATAGATAAAAGTAACATCCTCTGGCAGTCAGATCTCTTATTCTTTATCTTGTACCCTCAGGGAGAGCAGTGTGAGCTTGTGGGTCCTGAGAGATAGTAGTGAGCTGTGGGCTGCACAGTGGAATACCTCCTCCCAGAGGCCTAGTTCCTGAAGTCTAGAGATCCCAGAGGCTTAGCAATCCTAGGACTCAGATGAACTGAGTTCCTGAAAACTCAGATCAATAGCAAGTCTGTGTGTGTATTTGAAAGATCTGGTTTTATTCTATGCATGTTGTAAGTATGAAAAAAAAAAAATTCTTCCCTTATTGTATATGATGTTTATTTTAATACAAGAATGAGGGGTGATAACTGGTTCCTCATTTTAATCAAGCCCCAAAATGGTTTGTTATGATCATCAACATTTAGGATTATTGATCACACACTTGTGTATTCATGTAAAACTCTTTATCCAAAGACTTCCCAATCCTTTCCACTTAGAACTTAAAATATCTTCAAAAATACTTTCCTCCGTCTGGCACCAGTGGGCAAGCTTTTTACTTCTGTTATTGGGTCTCTATTAGTCTAAGACTAATTAAAATAAGTCTATAAGAACCAAAAATAAGATCTATGTCTATCCTATCTTAATTTAAAAATCATCTCAAGAATAGATTTAAGGCATTGAACACTAATGATCAAAGACCAAATGAGTTGTGTGTAAGGACATCAAAGATATACCCACAAAGAAATCAAGAGATTGCTACAAAGGCAAGGGTGAACGAAAAGATCAAAATGGATGCAAAAGACACTCTGAGCATTAGACTGAGTGAACTAACTCAGGCCCATAAGGACAAATACGGTATAAGACAATTATTGTAGAATGAGTATGAGGATCCAAGGCAGGGGCAGAGTGGAAGCAGGGAGGTGAGGATGGGAGGGGGTAGGTAGTCATGGGGTTGCACAATTTGATGGGGGGGTTAAAGGAAGGGGGAAAGATCTGGCATGAAAACCAGTGTGTTCAAACTTTGTAAATAAACCAGTATAAAATAAAAATATTTTAAAAAGTGACTGAGAATTTCACTGGAATATGAAGAGGCCAAAACTAAGGGAAAGATTACCAAAATGAGGGGGGTGAACAGAAGATTTCAAAGGGCAGCTCAAGTAGATAAAACAAAGTATTGTAACAATAGGTATAAACACTTGGAGTTAGGAAACAAAAAGGGAAGTATTTGATAAGCATTCCTCAAACTGATAGAATTTAAAAACAAATTCAAGCTTAGCTGCAATACTGAAGGATGCAAAGGGCAAAATCCTAAATGATGCAGGAAACATCAAGAGAAGATGGAAGGAATACACTTTATCACTACTGGTTGAACTCTTTCTGGAAGTTTGTTGTTGTTGTTGTTATGTGCCGTCGAGTCGCCTGCGACTCACAGCGACCCTATGTACAACAGCCCTAAACTCCGCTCTGTCCTGTGCCAATTGCACTGTCTCTGACACTCCCATCCCAATTATCCCAGTCACTGAATCAATCCACCTCATAGAGGGCCTTCCTCTCCT
>NW_006399794.1:10330972-10356008 GCF_000299155.1 Elephantulus edwardii
TGTAATATTTTGCTTTGTCATCCCGTGCTGCCTTTTGAAATCTTCTATTCAACTCTTTAGTATCTTGAATTCTTCCCTGTGCTTTGGCTTCTCTGCACTCCAGAGTCTCTTCTGACATCCATTTTGGTCTTTTCTTCCTCTTCTGTCTTTGCAATGACCGTTTGCACTCTTCCTGGATGGAAGTAGCATATGATAAAGAAACAGTGGAAATGAGTAAGAAGTTCAAGCTTCAGTGAAGGCATTGGCAAGAGATAAGGCCCTAGAAATTGATGGGGTATCAACTGACGTGTTTTAACATAGAGATGCAGCTGGGACGTGCTCACTAGGCTATGCCAGGAAATTATTTGTTCCCATACTCAAAGGAGATGAATCAACAGAATATGGAACGTATCGACCAATGTCAGTAATATCTTATGCAAGCAAAATGTTGTCGAAGATCATCCCCCCAAAAGCTAGAAGGGTACATAAACAGAAAGCTGCCAGAATTCAAGCAGAGTTTAGAATAATCTGTAGCACCAGAGATATCACTGCTACTGTTGGGCAGAACTTGGCTGAAAGCAGAGAGTACCAGAAAAACGTGCACTTACATTTTACTGCCTATGCAATGGCATTGGGCTGTGTGGATCAGAACAAATTGTGGCTAATATTGAAAAGAATGGAATCCCAGACATTTTAGCACTTTGGAGATGTACCTGACTGCAGACTTTCCCAATGCAATACTTCTCCTAATCTCTGACTGCTGGAACCAAGATTGTTGATTGTACATCCAGGAAGATGAAATAATTGACAATTTCTATCTTTTCTCCATCTATCATGGTGTTGCCTACTGGCCCAGGAGTGAGGGATTTTGTTTTCTTGGTGTGGGATATCATCTATATTGAAGACTATTCCTTGATCTTCTGCAGCAAGTGTTTCAAGTATTTCTCATTTTCAGCAAAGTTTTATCATCTACATAACACAAGTTATTGATGAATCTTCCTCTAATCCTCATGCTATATTATTTTTCTTAAAGTACGGCTTCTTGAATTATTTGTTCAGTAAACAGATTGGATGGGTATGAAGAAAGGATACCGCCATTATCATACCTTCTTGATGTAAAACTATGTAGATTAGAAGTATTACATTGGGAAAGTCTGTAGTCAGGGACCTCTCCAAAGTACTAAAGAGCAAAGATGTCAATTTAAAGACTAAGCTACACCTGTTCCAAGCCATGTTTTTTTTACAATTACTTGATATTCATCTGATAGCTGGACAGTGAATAAAGATGACAGAATATATGCTTTTGAGTTGTAGCACTGGAAAAGAGCACTAAAAATTCCATGAACAGCCAAAATAAAAAAGAAATATGCCTCAGAGAGAGTGCAGCCAGGATGCTCCTTAAAGGAAAGGATGGGAAAATATCAACTCACAAACTTTGGGCATATTATTAAGGGGGCCCTGTCCTTTAGGAAGACATCATGCTTGTAAAAGTGGAGGGTCAGTGAAGGAGGGGAAGATCCTCATGAGACGGACTGACACAGTGACTGTAACATACCAACGGGCTCTAGTGGAACAGACCTGATGAGGATGACACAGGATAGGGCAGGGTTCAGATCTGATGTTTGTAGGGTTACTATGAGTCAGAATTGACTCGGTGGCACCTAACCACAATAACTGGTCTACAGTGTTCATTCCACCCCGTCAATCCTCTCCTCTAAAACCACCTGTTGTTGTTTTGCACTGTCCAGTCGGAGCTGACCTTCCAGGTTTTCAAAGGCTGTGAATCACACTTGAGAAGAGAGCTCATCTTTCTCTCACAGAGCAGTAGGTGAATTTAAACCTTTGACTTTAAGCCTTTGGCTTGGCAAAGTAGCTAGTTACCACTAGGTCCTTTATTACCACAGAAATTCTCAATTTCTGCTACTGAGTCTATTCAATTTAATGGCAAGACTGACCAATCCCCATTTGCATGTCTCCATCTAACCATATGGCAAACTCAAACTCAATGGCTAGGAAAGCTGATTTGAAGAATGAGCCCTTGACATCACAGACCTCTCACTGGTTTTTCTAGACACTAATTTTTATCTTTCTAGAATTAACTTTTCTCTTACAATCTAATAACTAGTGTGAAAGGAGCAGATGCAATGTCGGGGAGGCTGGGTCTGATGTCTACCTGCTTCATAAAGGAGAACTTTACCCATCAATTACATCCACAGTTCCATTCAAATAACTACATAGTCAGATATGCCACCAAAAATGTTCCTGTCCTTATTTTTACCAATGATAGAGTCTGATGTTATTGTAATTTGACTCACAGACTTTACTCACAGTTGTGGAGTTTATTAGGGAAATAGGTAAGAGTGTGTGAGAGGCAGAGAATATCTCATAATGCAAATGTAAGTTTAGTCCAGCAGTCCCAAGTTAGATTAACAAGGCACAATTCTTCAGTTAGTTTAGATATCCCCTCAGTGAACAAGTCAAAGTCTAGGTTCAGTTCAGCAGCACAAATAAACCTCTAGTTTCCTCAGTCATCCAGAAAACTATCTCAGATCAGTTACAAGTCAGCTTTTCTTTCAATCATGCAGCAAGCAAAACCTTTAACGGTGGCCACAATTATTCTGTTTACACTTTGCCACATTCTTTCCACAGCACATTCTATAGTCTCTTCACAATCTTTCCACCACTGTCACTGTGATTTTTTTTTCTCACAGTGTGAAAAGCACTCTATTATATTGGTCCCACAGTTGTTGATGATTTGCTAGATCATGTGTCTACAGTTACTATAGCTGGAGATCATGCCCCCAACAGGGCTAAAACAATGGCTAGAAAAGCCAACTTTCAAGGGTTCTGACACTCCAGCTACATTTGTGAAAGCATGTAAGCCAGGTATTTCATGCCTTATATCTTACTGTCCATGTCACACAACAGACCCATTGGATTTTAGTGGGGTTTAAGAGAATTCAGTCAGTTTCCCCACTAAGCTTTCTCCTTTCAAAACAGTCCCACAAAAGTTTGGCTAGCAGCTTCTGGCTTTGACCGGGTCTGCGGCAGGACCACGGCTTTATGTGCATGTAGTTCCAAAACTAATTGCTCCAACAAGAGTTCTGATGTAAACTCCTACTGTCTACATAGTGCAACGGACCCAGTGGGTCTTAGTGGGGCTTAAGAGATTTCAGCCAATTTCCCCACTAAGCTTTTTCCTTTCAAAAGAGTCCCACAAAAGCTCAGCTAGTGGCTTCTGGCTTTGACCAGGTCCGCTGTGGGACCGTGGTGTGGCACGGCTTTATGTTCCTGTAGCTCCGATACTAATTGTTCCAACAAAAGTTCTGATTCAAATTCCTACTGTCTATGCTGTGCTGTGATAGTTGGTCTCTGTGTGGCGTAATTATTTCTAAGCATCTTTACTTTCCCCTTTTTTGATACAGACAGAGATAGAATAATAGTTGCACTTTAGACAGCTGCTCACAAACTTTCCACTTCCCATTTGCTGCTCAACAGAGTAGAATGTAGAGCATTGTCTTTATGGGCTATGTTATGTGCATTGATGCCCCCTCATACTACAGTCCCAAAACCCCAGGACTTATTTCCCTCAGGGTGTTTGGTTATGATTAAGAAATTCATATCATTCTGAGCTCTGCTGGTTCTACTATATACATAGATATATCGATAGCATCTACTAATAAGAATGCATAAATATCATAGGCCAAATAGATTAAATATTATCAATCAAGGTGATGGGAAAGTCTGCTGTTAGAGACCTCTCCAAAGTACTGAAAAGCAATGGTGTCACTCTGGAGACTAAGGTGTGCCTGATATAGTCCATGGTCCTTGCAATCACTTGCTATGCATGAGAGAGCTGAGCAATGACTAGGGAGGATAGAAGGAGAATTGATTCCTTTGAGCTATGGTGTTAGAGAGGAGTATTGAATGTACTATAGACTGCTAAGAAAACAAACAGGCTCATCCTAGAGAGGGTTAAACCAGGCTGCTCCTTGAAGGCAAGGATTCTGAAGCTTTGTCAGACATATGTTGGACATGTTGCAAGGAGGCACTAATCCTTGGAGAAGGATGTCATGCTTGGGAAGGTGAAGGGACAGGGTAGGAGAGGAAGATGCTCTATGAGGTTGACGGATTCAGTGACTAGGGTAGTAAAGGTAGGTGTGTTGGAGATAGTGGCATAGGATAGAGCTGGGTTTAGGGCTGTTGCACATAGAGTCACTGAGTTACAGGTGACTCGATGGCACAGAACAACAACAACAACAAGACTGATTGCGTATGGAGAAAGGGTACAATCCTAATGCACATTTTTTTCAAATTTTAAGCCATATGGTGTTTCCTTGTTCTGTTGTAAAACTGCTTCCTGGTTTGTGTACAGGTTTCACATAAACATAAGTGGTCTGGCACTCTCATTCTTCTCAATGTTAGCCATAATTTGTTATGATCTGCACAGTCAAATGCCTTTTAATAGTCCATAAAACACAAGTAAGCAGTTGGGAGGGGAGAAAAGTGCAACAATGAATGAATGGAAATCCAAAGTCTTGATAAATTTTCATTGAAATTAATAATAAATTAAAAAAATACAAGTAAAACTCTTTCTGGTATTCTCTGATTTTAGCCACCTGACATCAGCAAAGATATCCTTTGTTTCACATATTCTCAATCCAGCTTCCATTTTTCTCAGTTTTCTGTCAATGTTCTAGCCATTAGTCTTCAGGAAGATGTTTTATTAATGATATTGTTTGACAATTTCTAAATGGTTTGGGTCACCTTCTTTGGGTATGGGAACAAATACATATTTCTTCCAGTCAGTTGGTCAGGTAGTTGTGCTCCATGTTTGTTGGCAAACACTAGTGAGCATATTCAGGGTCCCACCTATTCATCGACACATCTCAGTTGGTACCTCATAAATTCCTGGGATTATTTTTTTTTGCTGATACCTTCAGTGCAGATTTGATCTCTTTCTTCTGTACTACTGGCTCTTAATCATATACTGCTACTTCCTGAAATCATGCAATATTGACCAATCCTTTTTGGTCCAGTAAATCTCTGTATTTCTTCTATCTTCTTTTGATGCTTCCTACATCATTCAAGGTTTTGCAGTAATGCAACTTAACGCTTGAGCTTCTTGCTCAGTTCCTTCAGCTTGAGAAAGACTGTACATGTTCTTCCCCTTTGGTTTTCTAACTCCAGATTCTAACCCATTTCATTAGAACACTTGGCCTTGTCTTCTCAAGGTGCCTTTTAAAATCTGTTCAGCATTCTTACCTAAGCATTATTTCCTCTTATTTTGGCTTCTTTTCATTCCAATGTAAGTTTCAAAGTTTCTTATGACATCAATTTTGATTGTTTATTTCCTCCCTGTCTTTATAATAATTTATTTTCTTCATGAACAATGACCTTGATGTCATTCCACAACTCATCTGGTCTTTGGTCATTAGTGTTCAGTTCAGATTTTTTTTTTCTTTTTTCAATTAGGTTGGGAGAAACTAAAGGTCATATTTGGGTTCTCATGGACTAGTTTTCATTTTTTTTAATTAATTTCAATGAACATCAACAGAGATTTTGGACTTCCATTCATTCATCGTTGCACTTTTCTCCCTGCCCGCCCCCACCAGTTCCCTCCTCTCCTTGAAAAGCAAAAGAAAAACTCCTTCATTGGTACACAATATCCCTGCACACCCTCACCCCTACCCCCATGACTGGTTTTCATTTTCTTCAATTCATTTTGAATGTACATATGAGTAGTTGATGGTCTGTTCCATAGTCAGCCCATGGTCTTATTTAGACTGCTGATATTGAAATCCTCCAACGTCTTTTTAAACCAGTGTAGTCAATCTGATTCCTGTAGAGTCCATCAGGTTGGAAGACACTCAAAGTAGCAGTGGGGAAGAGCTGCCTCCTCTAAATAGAGGCTACGTAAGGATGTGGATGAAATAAAGCTTTCATCCAATTAATGATCTTCATTTGCTGCTGTGGCAAGACTCGCAATAAAGAGAAACAGCTGCAAACACCAATTAATACTTGCAACATGTACTGTAAAAATTAGGAGCTGAGAAATATTAGAAATTGTGAAAAAATGAAACAGAATCCATAAAAATTGACATCCTAGGTGTAAGTGAGCTGAGATGGATATTTGCCATTTTGAAGAAAATCACATGATGCTGGAAATGACAAATTGAAGAGGAATGATGTGATAATCATCATCAAAAAAGCATTTCAAAATCCTTCCTGAAGTACAATGATGTGAAAAATAGGAGACTATCCGTTAGCAGACAAGGAAGGCCTATTGATATCCTTTTTATGCAAATATATGCACAAACCATGAGAGACAAAAGTGAAGAAATGGAGAATTTCTGCCAATATTTGCAGCCTGAAATTTCTAGCAAATGCAATAAAGATTCATTAATAGTAATTGGTGACTGGAATGAAAAAATTGGAAACAAACAAGGACTAGTAGTTCTAAAATATGGTCTTAGTGACAAAAAAAATGAGGCTAGATATATAATGACAGAATTTTGCATAATGAATGATTTATTCATTACATTAAAAAATAATGTTTGAAAAGGTGAGTAGGAAAGATTTCCTTGATTTATCCCAAAAACTCAGTGAAGAAAGATTTTACTCTTGAATATGAGAAAGGAAATTGGCATACGGTAAAGTTCATTAATCCTGCATTGTGGACTTACGATTTGGATAAGGTAAGAGGAGCTTGGAATTCATCTTTAGGAGAAGAAAATTAGTTTGAGAATTTTTATTCTAGTCCAAGAAGAAATAATAAGAATTTAGAAATGCTGAGAGGAGAGACGGGTGAATTAAAATAAATTTACTGCTTTCCCCAGCACTGGTACAAGAGTAAACTAAGTGAGGTACACAGGAATGAACATTGAGAGGGAACTCATTTTCAGGGTCTTAAATGCTCCTTGGATCTAGTGCCTTGGGCACACTGCCAGGGCATCAATGGGTAGCACAAATGGAAAAGGACTGAACACCTATACAAAGGTTGGAAATTTAAACCCACGCAAAAGTGCCTTAGAAGAAAGTCCTAGAGATTTAATTCTCAAAGATCAAATCTTTATAAGTCTACAGCACACTCACAGTTCTCTAAACATATGGTGCTACTCTAAGTCAGAATCTACTTACTGGCAACTATTTGATTAGTTTTGGGTTTTTAGTTTTATTGGCATCTATGGCATTTACTGATAGGTGTATGAACAACCAAAATATTGATACCAATTCAGCAGAAAAGGGGTTAAATGTTTTCTTGGTTCCTTTATCCTGGTCTACAGTTTAGCTGGAGACAGAACAAGGTCCCAGATCACAGAGGTCAGTCCCATGAGAATTTCCAGAAGCAATATATTCTCCCAGGCTTTTCTGCTTTGCATCCAAGGAAGGTAAGTCTCCCACCTACAGCTGAGGAGATGGGTGGAGGTGAATGAATTAGATTGCATGGGATTAAGCAGGACTTTTGGATGAGGTTGGATGCCTAAGGCCACAGAGCAGTAATCAAAACTACCAAGCTTACAAGAAACTATTCCTGTCTGTGAGTTGGTCAAGAGGGTAAGAAGAAAAGTAAGTATATTTGTTTACTTTGGAGTATACTTTTTTTTAAATTGCTCTTCCCCTTTATTGTGAGCCTGGATCTGAATCTCTCTTGTGGTTCCCAACAGCAACTAGATTTTGGGAATCTCCTTGAGCTCAAGCATAAAGGTTAGCACAAGCCCAGCTTTCATCAACTCACCTGGACCTGCTGGTTAACGTGATCTAAAAATGTGCATTTGTCATCCATCCCTAGGCAAACCTAAACAAATAAAGTATCTGGATGACTTCTGTGAAAGAGGCCAGACTAGCTCATTCTTCTTGACAATATGGAAGTTAGTTTCATTAATAAGAAAGTTGCACTCTCCTTTATGGTTCCAGAAACTAGATACTATCTCCTTGTTCAGTTTCCAGAAACTTTTTCAGAATAAAAGACTTCTAGGAACAGACTAAATCTTAAAAGTTCACTAATCTCACCTCTTAAACATTCTGCAATTCCCAGCACCCCTGTCAAGTAGTTAAATAATCTCTGATTAAACCTTTTTAGTGACTAAGCATTAACTATCCCCCTGTTAAGCAAGGAATTCTACATTAAGCTTTCCTCCAGGTACAGCTGAGAGAAGACAGAGCCTGCACATGTACCTGTAGATTCAGCCTTCCTGTGCTCTTTCCCAAGAATAATGTCCTCTCCCGTGCGTTTGCTCTCTGAGCTTTCCTCATGATATTCTGCAGTCGAAATAGTCTATTTCTAATATCATACTCACAGAACTAGAATCTCTTTATTCCAAAATCACCTGGGTAAGATTTGGTTTTACGAGAATGTATTTTTTTTCTAGGGCAGGCTATCATCCTTGCCATTTTAACTCAAAATAAGGCTGCAAACCTAAGATATTGTCAGAGTAGTGGCCTGGAAGGAAGAAGCTCTTGATAGGTTAGAAAAGATAGCATTTTTGTGTTTTTCAGATTTCACCCTCTTTGGGAGTCTCTGGGCAGTGCAAACAGTTAATGAACTCAATACTAACGGAAAGGTTGGCTGCTCAAGTCCACCTAGAGACACCTCAGAAGGAAGGTCTGTTGATCTGCTCTATTAGTCTCTGAAACGCAACTAGAGCACAGAGTTCTACTCCAATATAATAGGGTCAGTGCAGATCAGCAGCTGGTTAACTGCTGGGTGGCTAGATTCTGACTTTAATTCCAAGTTAACTGACTATGAAGTGAGGCCTTTACCTGCTTTCAGCTGTGTTTGGGGGAAAATTATTTGTGTGAAGTTGGAACAACCAAAGTTCTACCTAACACAATACTCCTTGTTATTAGGAGTTTAGTTAATTCTCAGTTAGTGAAAAGGTTTAATCAGAGACTACTTAACTATTTACAGGGATCCTAAGAATTTAAAAATGTTTGAAAGGTGGAATTATAGAACCTTTGGTCTATTCCTGAAGGCCTTTTATTCTGGAGAAGTTTCTGGAGAATGAACATTAAGGTTATGTCCAGTTTCTTAGAACCCTAAGAGTGAGTGTAAATTCATGGTCAATGAAACTGACTTCTGTATTGTACAATGAGGGGTGAACTGATTTGGCCTCTTTCATAGAAGTCACCAAGACACTTTCTGGGGCTTGGTTTGCATAGGGGTAGATGACAAATGCAAGCTTTTAGATAGCTTTAACCAGCAGGCTGAGTTCTTACCAAAGACTGGGTTGTGACTGCTTAAGTTTGAGAACCTTTTATGCCTGAGCCTCAAAGAGCTTCCTAAAAAGTAGATGAGGTAGGCTGAGCTTAGAGTATCAGTTGTGCAAGAGATATGACTCAGAGGTTCTGGGACTCTCTCTGCTGCATCCTTCTGGTACCAGGAATTTCTCCTTTTTGTGTGCAAGGAGGATGACCTCATGAGCTCCAGGGTAAAACTGCATTCTGAACTTCTGAGATGTTTGGAAGTAAATCACCAGCTCTTTCTTTTAAGGTATCTCAGAGTTCATCTGAATGGCTAACATTTCAGTTAGTACTTGAGCATTTAATCACTTACACCACCCAGGTATATCTACAGCTCCTTTAGCCAAAGATATTGTTACTACAATAGAAAATAGACATAACTTCAAAAGATTGAAAAAGGACTGATCCCGCCTTGCAACAAGCCCAAAGTATGTCAGACGAAGCTTCAGAGAATCCTTGCCTTCAAGGAGCAGCCTGGCTTCACCCTGTGCAGGATGAACTTGTTTGTTCTCCTAGCAGTCCATGGTATATTCAATACTCTTCTCCAGAACCACAGCTCAAAGGCATCAACCCTCCTATTATCCCTACTCTAATACACAGCAAATAATTGTCCAGCTTTCTAGTACATAGCAAATAATTGCAAAGACTATGGCCTGTATCAGATGCACCTTAGTCTCCAGACTGGCATTGTTGTTCTTCAGTTCTTAGTAGAGGTCTCTAACAGCAGACTTTTCCAATGCAATTTGTCTTTTAATTTCCTGGCTGCTGGTACCAAGAGTGTTGATTGTAGGACCAAGGAAATTGAGGCTGTCAACAATCTCAATCTCTTCACTATCATGATGGTGCCAATCTGCCAGTGGTGAGAATCTTTGCTTTCTTGATATTGAACTTCAAACCATATTGAAGGCTCCAGTCCTTGACCTACTGCAGCTTTGTTGTTGTTATGTGCCATAGAGTCGCCTGCAACTCATAGTGACCCTATGTACAATAGTGCTAAACCCTCCCTATTCTGTGCCAATCTCACCATCTCTTACACAACTACTCCCATTACCCCAGTCACTGAATCTATCCATCTCATCAAGGGTCTTCCTCCTCTGTGCTGTCCCTCCACCCTCCCAAGTATGCCGTCCCTCTCCAAGAACTGGCCCTGCCTTACAACATGTCCAAAGTATGTCAGATGAAGCTTCAGAATCTTTACCTCCAAGGAGCAGCCTGGCTTCAACCTCACAGCTTAGCATTCACAAAATACCCATAGACAAACATAGACTCTAATATTTTAAAATCACCACCTCAGTGATACTTTTGACTAAGAGGTTTATATTTGTAGGTAAGGAAAATCCCTTATGTCTTAGTTTTATAAAAACATTGGACAGATATCTTAAAGGACAAGTATATATTGTTAACATACACAACAATTATATTCTTTGGTAACTGTACCTCCTCTTATTATAATACCAATTTATGGCACTGATCAACCAGTATTTTAAGTGATAGTATTAATCAATACCATACTTCATTATTTCTCTTAAAAAGTCAAGAGATACCTCCAGATGCTGCATGTGCTTAAAGCTAGTTCAACACAAAAGCAGAGCAGTGAATAAGAGATGACATTAGGTAAACTTGACTAAGGATTGGGACTACGAATTAAAAAATTTGAAAAAAGTTTGAAACCAGTACTCCCGTTAATAACAAAATGACCTCTTCAAATTACTGCCATACAGTTAAAAATGGTAAAACAATATCACAAAAGTATATATATATGGTCAGAAAAAAGAAATTATCACATAAGATAGATAAAATAACATGATATATTGCTTTATTAGTTATAGAAATAGTTGTTTGTTCATCTACCTATTGAAATAGTTCCTTGTTTCATCTACCATATATTTTATCTATGCAAATATATGCATATATAACATTTCCACTAATACTATGCATAATCTTCTGATAATCTCCCTTATTCTTTTTAATAATGTTTATAAACATGAAATAGTTGATATTTCCTAATAACAAATGTTTTATATTTTAATGAGAAAACAATTTTTTTAAAATAAAGATCATCAATTTTTAGGCTATTTAAAATAACGGAAGGTTTAGAAAATTTGAATTTGATCTTCTTTAGAGTGTTATATATCCCATTGTTGGTAGGTACCGTTGAGTAAAATATGACTCATAGCGACCTTAACAAAATATCGGAACCCTGTTCTCTCCTGTGCTATTCTCACACTTTCTGACACACAGGAGCCCACTGCAGCAGTCACCGTGTCAATCCACCTAGTTGAGGCTCTTCCTCTCCTTTGCCAGCCTCCACCCTTCCCAGCATTATGTCCTTCTCTGAGGAATAGCCCTTCCCAGCAACATGTCCAAAGTATGTGAGGTGAAGCCTTATCATTCCTGCCTCCAAAGAGCACTCAGGCTGCACCCTCTCCAAGACATATCTGTCTGTTCTCTTGGCCATCCGTGGAATGTTCAGTGCTCTTCTCCAGCACCACAGCTCAAATATCCCATTGTGTGTTCATTTATCAGTAATGGAATCCATTCAGCATGTGGAAGTGGCTCTCAAAGATTCCTAGAAGGAGATTTGTTTTTTTATTCTCAACCATATGAATATTTTTTCAATCTTTCTAACCCTCTTGGGAGAAAAATATTTCCTTGTTTTAGTAATTATGTGTCTGAGTTTACAGCCACAGAAATAGTCAGTGTTCCAATTGTGTGGCAGGTTGTAGGTGAGAGGTTTGAGGGACTGATTTGACTGAAAATGGAGTTGGTGAGTTTGTGGTGCTTCTCTCTCTAATTTTTTGAACTCTACATCTGGGAATGCACAATTAAGGGATGAGATTAAATTCTCTTTTAGTCTTTATTGTAAGTTTTTTAATTGGAAGCCCTTTGATTTATACCAATTTTGTTTCTCTCAGACACACAAAGTATTCATAGCAATACTTGAAATTTTCATTTAAGATGAAAAGTTGTACAAGTAATGACATTTTTGGTAATGTTTTTGGTAGAAGAACACGAAACTGTTTAAGTTTACTCTTTCTAGAAGGAAATTTTGAGGAAAATAAATTGCACTATTATCCTTCAAGGACAGAATTTTCTTGTTTGCTAGTTACATTCATAAGCAGTCATGGGGGGGAACAACAATTAAAACTAACATATCAAGAGAATAAATTATTAAATCTATTATAAGTAAGAAGAGTTTAAAAAGAAATGGTTGGTCTCGGATTCCTATTGCACTTCTAACATTTTTTATAGTTATTCAAATTACAAAGTTACAGTATTTGAGGAAATTAAGTTTAGACATTTGTGACTAAATAAAAATCTTTGATAGATAAAAGAATTTTAAGCTAACCTTGGTAAAATTCAATACAAAGCTTCATCTGTTTTAGGAAAAGTAAATCTGTCTTGGAAGAAGTGCCACCAAAGAGCCTTTCCAGGCACAGATGGTGCTATTTCATGTCACTTACTCTGGCCATGTTATGAAGAGGGGTCAGGCCCTGGAAAAAACCTTTACACTTAGAAAAACAAGAGGTCAGCAAAGGAGAGGAAGACCCTCAATAAGATCGACTGATGCAATGACTGCAACTCTGGACGTAAAGAGGCAGAGATTATGAGGATGGCACAGAGTCAGGCAGAATTGCATTCTGTGGTACACAGGGTCACTAGGAGTTGGAATTGGCTTGATAGCACTTACACTGATCAAGAAGGAGCACTGATGGCCTAGTTGTAGGAACTGGCTAACTCAAAGGCAGTGTCTCCAGTGGTTTGAATCTACCACCAGCTCCAAGGGAGAATGATGAGAAATCTCCTCCTATGAGATTTACAGGACCCTGAAAACCTTCTGGAGAGAGAGAGAGAGAGAGAGAGAGAGAGCTATGAGTCAGTTCTGATTCAATAGGGATGATCTTCCGGTTTTTTTAAACACCACCAACAACAACTGGATGTACTGGTTCAGTGTTTAGCTACTAATCAAATTAGTGGTGGTTTGAACTTACCCATTAGACAAGATGTTCACAGCCAAGAAAATCTTAAGGGAACAGTCCTAATTTGTCACATGTATTTGCTATTAGTCAGAATCAACACAGGGCTTCATAATTTCAGAAAATACTGTATTAATGAGGAATATAATTGCTGATGCCAGATAGATCTTGGCTGAAAGCAGAGAATACCAGAAAGATGTCTTCTTGTGTTTTACAGACTATGCAAAGACATTTGACTGTCTCGATTATAACAAATTATGCATAACATTGAGAAGAATGGGAATCCTAAGACACTTAATTGTGCTTATGCAAAACCTAACATAAAACAAAAAGCAGCTACTCAAACAAAACAAGGGAACACTGCATGGTTTAAAATCAGAAAATATATATGCTAAGATTATAATATTTCTCCATTTCTACTCAATATGTATACTGAGCAAATAATTCAAGAAGCTGGACTCTATGAAAAAGAATGTGACATCAGGATTAGAATACTCAACAACCTGTGTTATGCAGATGACACAACGTTGCTTACAGAAAGTGAAGAATATATGAAGCATTTACTGAAGATCAAAGAGTACAGCCTTTATTATGGATTACATCTCAGTGTCAAGAAAACAAAATCTTCACCACTGGATTGATAGACAAAACACGACAGATGAAGAAGAAACGGAAATTGTCAACGATTTCATTTTAATTGGATCTGTAATCAACACCCATAGCAGCAGTAGAGAAATGAAAAGATGTTTTGCATTGGGGAAATCAACTGTTAAGGACCTCTTTACAGTGCTAAAGAGCAAGGATATTGGCTTAAAGACTAAGATGTACCTGGTCCAAGCCATGCTGGTTCAGTTGGTTGGTGTGCATCTGAAAGTTGGATGAGGAATACAAGAAATTGAAGAAAAATCAGTCCTGTGAATTGGTGGGTTGGCAAAGAATATTGAACATCCCATGCACTGTCAAAAGAACAAATAAATCTAGAGGGAGTGTAACCAGAGTTCTTCTGAAATGGATGGGGAAACTTCGTCTGACATACTTTGGACATGGATCAACGAGTCAACAAAGGGATGACTCTCAAGAGATGAAATGATGAAATGACATGGTGACTATCACAATAAGCCCGAGCATGGTGGAGGTCATGAGGAGGGTGCAGGACAGGACAAGGTTCAGATCTGTTGTTCATACGACTGTTGTAGCTGTTGCGTGCCATCGAGTCACTCACAACTAATAGTGACCCGATTACAAAAGCTCTGAATTCTGAGCCCTATTCTGAGCCAGTTTCACCGACTCTGACTACTACCCCGGTTACTGTGTCACTCCATCTCAATTGAGGTCTTTCTCACCTGCACTGTCCCTCCTCCTTTCCTTCTCCAAGAACTGGTCCCTTCTGGTCATGTGCCCAAAGAATGTGAGATGGAGCTTCAAAATCCTTGCCTCCAAGGAGAAACTTGGTTTCACTCTCTCCAAGACAGAACTGTTTGTTCTCTTGGTGGTCCATGGTATGCTCAATACTCAAAGGCATTGACTCTTCTTCTGTCATCTTTAGTTATTTTCCTGCTCTCTGATACATAGCAAAGAATTGGAAGACCATGGCCTAGATAGGCTGCAGTTGGAAAATCAAAAGGGCTGAACTTGCTTGGAATTTTTTAAGCAGAAGAAACGAAAGAATAAATTCAAGCATCAAGCTAACAATACTTAAGGATATTATGGGCAGAATATTGACTGATCACCAGGTTCACAAGGTTGCTTTGAGTAATAGGTGTCAACATGACAGCACCTACCAACAACAAGTGTAATTTGCTGCATAGATGAGAGGAAAGGAACTTACTGTAACAGTCAGGTTCATGTTTTTCATAAAATTATATGTAGGACTTCTGTGTTATTGCCTTCTGAACTCTCTTATCCCTGCATGCTCATGTCGATTTCTCTACACACATTTTAGGTTAATAATAGATATTTGTTGATTACCTAAACATCTGTGCTAGATTCTAAAATTATTATCTAACTAGTTCAGTAAAATAAATTATTTGTTTTTACTCTTTTTTATATAATTTTACAAAAATTCAAAATACTCTTTCCTGTCTTAAGATGCTTAGATCATACAATTGATTGTTGTTTTACCATTTATGTATGGTAATAATTTCAAGTTTATATCAATTATGAGAAAAAGTAATAACCACCCTCTATCTTTTCCTTGAAACATTTTAAAAATTAATTTGAACTTGAGTCTTTGTGATTCTTTCTCATCAAGACAAAATACTGAATATATTTAAGTCAATAATTGAGAACCTTAGTAAGTAAAAATGCATTAACTGAGAACTTCTCCTGTAGATGCTTGGGTCCACTGAGGTTGGTAAATATAAGCTGACTGGTGGTGACAAGATAACTTACTTTCTTTCTCTTTACACAGAAAGTGATGAAAGTTTCAGACCAACATGCTGGTATGTCTGCCCCTAACTATTCTACTGTCAATTATGACATGTTTGTGCTGATTGGTATCCCTGGCCTGAAGGAGCTGCACTTATGGATCTCCATCCCTTTCTTCCTGATGTACCTGGTGGCTGTGTCGGGCAATGGCATCCTCATCTGTGTGGTGGCAGTGGAGCGCAGCCTTCATGAACCCATGTACCTCTTCCTGTCCATGCTGGCATTTTGGGACCTTATTCTATCCACATCCACAGTACCTAAAGCCCTCAGCATCTTCTGGTTTGATGATGTGGACATCTCTTTTGGTGGCTGTGTCACCCAGCTCTTCTTTATGCATTTTGCCTTTGTGGTCGAATCAGGCATCCTGTTAGCCATGGCCTTTGACCGTTTTGTCGCCATCTGCTACCCCCTGAGGTATACCACCATTCTTAGCCACAGTGTCATTGGCAAAATAGGAGGTATTGTGGTTTTCAGGAGTTTTGCAACTGTCTTCCCCATTGTCTTCCTTGTGAAGCGTCTGCCCTTCTGCAGGACAAATATCATCACCCACACATTCTGTGAACATATGGGGCTGGCAAAGCTGGCCTGTGCTGATATCACCATCAACATTTGGTATGGAATCTCTGTGCCACTACTCAGTGTTATGCTAGATATGGTGACAATAGTCATCTCTTATGGGCTCATTCTCCGGGCAGTCTTCAAACTGCCATCACACGATGCTCGGATGAAAGCCCTCAGCACCTGTGGGTCCCATGTCTGTGTCATCCTCATGTTCTACCTTCCAGGGATTTTCACAGTCATTGCTCAGCGCTTTGGTAGAAAAATCCCCAAGCATGTCCACATTTTGCTTGCTAATCTCTATGTTCTTGTTCCCCCCATGATGAATCCAATTATTTATGGAGTAAAAACCAAACAGATTCGTGAAAGAGTGGCCCTTGTGTTTTCTCCAAAAGGAAAGTGTTGCTGAGGATTACTGGATCTTATGACAATTTATTACAACAAAGGATGGATCCTATTAGAGGTTAAGAGGACAAATAAGTTGCCATCTAGGAGAGAGCCTACTTGCCAAGGAAATTGGTCTCCTTTTTCCATGAATAGAGATGCTTCTGACCATATAAGCCTTTTTAAAAAATAGAAATATATTCATAAATTCACAGATGTGAAAAGTACTGCTTTAAATATCTACAGATTTCCTCAGTATTTAACAATAAAAGACTATCTTTACTACTACCAAACAAAAATACTTCTCTTTCCTCTGTTTAAATTTCAGATTTCATTTGCCTTTCCCATCAGCTATTACAACTATATATTGGGATACTTACCATTAAAATTTGTATAACATTTATTTAGCAAATAGGGAATGAGTAGAAAAAGAAATCAATAATCTTGTAATATGAATAACTGACTAAACTAGGTAGTACCATTCATACATATGAAAATATATTAAAGAGTTGCCAGTATACGATGAAGAGAAAAAAAGGACTAGAGGTAAAAGCTTTTCTAGATGCTATGGGTCTTATGCAACCTTCCCAAATTTTGATTGAGTGCCCCTTTTTAGACTTTCCAACATCTATCTCACTGGGCCATTGTTTAAGGATCTAACTGGGGAGAAAAAGGTTATGAAAGCATTTTGAAACCATGGAATTCTATACAACCAGGTTGTGTCAGTCTTCTGTTGCTTTGCAGTCAAGGGTTAAAAGCAAAAAAAGCAGTTAACATAGTTCTTTGTCTTCTAGTAAAGTTTTCTCCCTCTTATTCTCAACACTGATGACTTATCAACAGTGAAGAAACTTCCCTCAACTCCTTTAATGGATGAAAGCCTCCCTCTTTGGATGAGGTTGGGGAAAGCTAACACTAGGTGCCACCACTGGTAGGGCAGTGTAAGTTGCTAAAAAAATAAAAAATAAAAAATAAATCCTCTTTTCATTTCCAAAACCTAACTAAAGCTAAACAAGGTGAAATCAAATCCACAAAAATAAAAATTTGACCTTGAGTCTATGCCACTTGAATTTCAAAACCATCTCAGGAACAGAGCTGAGGGCTTGAACACGGATGGATGAAGACCACATGAGCTGTGGGAGGATATTAAGAACATCATCCAGGGGTCTGGAGATGTAGCTCACCGGTGGAGCACGGTGGCTCACGTGCCGCGGCTTTCTGGTTCGTGGTTCATTACCGCTAGCAAAGGAAAGTCGGTGAGAGTGGAGCGGATCCGGCATCGCCAGGCCACAAAAAAAAAAAAAAAAAAAGAACATCATCCAGGAAGAATGTAAAAGCCTTTACAAAGACAGAAAAGGAAGAAAAGACCGAGTTGGATGCCAGAGGAGACTCTAAATATTTCACTAGAGCTCCAAGAAGCCAAAGGAAAGGGAAGAAAGCAGGACGTTAAGAAGCTGAACAGAAGATTCTAGAGTGCAGCTCAGGAAGATAAAGCAAAATATTATAATGAAATGTGCCAAGAGCTGGAGTTGGAAATCAAAAGGGCAGAACTCACTCAGCATTTCTTAAACTGAAGGAACCGAAGAACAAATTCAAGCCTTGAGTTACAATACTTAAGGATGCTGTGGCCAGAATATTGAATGATCCAGAAAGCAGTGAAAGAAGATGAAGGAGAGTGGTGCAGCTCAGGACGGAGAGGAGACGAGCATTCTTTTAAGGAAGAATATAAAGATACTTTCCCCCTTTTCTCCACAGGTGATAAGTTTCAGTGCAGGAGGGATGACCACATACAGGGTGGCAAATACGATGTAGAAAGTGTAAGAGATTAAGAGCAGATAACATGGCTAGTAAGTAGATTAACACAGTGATACCAACATGGAAACCACAAATGCTGAGGACCTTCTCTGATAGTATCTCTTTGGGAGGGGGAGGAACAGTATGAACATGGAAGTGTAGGAAATATTAAAGGGAAATATATATAAATAATAATTGTTGCAGGCTACCAGCACAAGTAAATGGACAGCTTCTACATGCTCAGAGTATGAGTGATGGATGATGAATGACCTCAAAAGGACAAATGAGTCACAAGGAAAACTACACAGAAAATTGCACTACTTCTCCAACTAACAATGCCAACCATGATCCTGACAACTGTCTTAGATATCAGGACACTGATCTAGCCCAATAACCAAAAGCCACACAGGGATTAAGCATCATGCCAATAATACAGTTGGGTTCAGAAAAAGAGCTGAAGTGGAAAAAAGAACAACTGGGTAAGGCAACCAGGATAGGTGCTTTCTTGAGGTTTAAACCAGAAATTCCAAGTGGTGCAAGTTATGAAATCTGCATAGGTCAGCACAGAAGATGCATTGCATAGCAATGAGGTAGAAAAGGGTGTTATTACCTTCAAGGACCACAAGGTGGATCATGCAAAAGGGAACTACTCCAGTTCCAAGACTCACTGAAATGCAGCCTGTATTGAAGCTGCTTAAATTCAGTATTACCAAGAATTCTGAGTGTCCGTGGACTGCCAAAAGAACAAACACATATGTCCTAGCGAAAATGTAGCCAGAGTGTTCTTGGAAGCAAAAAGAGTGAACTTCGTCTCACATACTTCGGGCATGTTGCTGTTATGAACTATTTCCAGAACTGACCTAAAGCTAACGCTCCAACTGGTTTTCAGAAACAATAAATTGCTCCAGAGGAAAGTCTCCATTTTTTTTTCTCCCGTGGAGCAGTTGGATTGAACCATGTACCTTTGGGTTGACAGCACAATTCCTTACCCACTACGCCACCAGAGCTTCCTTCCTTAAAAAAGGACATCGTGCTTGCCAATGTGGAGGATGACTTTCAAAAGGATGGAATGACACAGTGGCTGCAGTAATGGAATCAAATATATCAGAAATGACAAGGATGGTATAGGGTAGGACAGGATTCAGATCTGTTGTTCATAGGGTTGCTATAAGTCATACTCGATGCCATGTTAAAATACTATAACAACAACTCACATGTAAAAGTACTTGGCACATAGTAGCTTTTCAATAAAATAAGTGTTAAGTGAATTGATAACTACAAAACGGAGATACCAATACCAATTAAAATTGTTATGATGATTAAATGAGATAATGTTTGTAAAATGCTTTCCAAAAACCACAACTTGCATAAAGAGGAAAGGATGGCATCTGTGAATAGGACCTTTTTAAAAAATTTATTTTATTATTATTTTGTGTGTGTGTGTACAGTCGCTGATACAGGAGTAGATTGCCCCTCCTTCTCTAGCAGAGTATCCGGTAGATTCAAACCATGTACCTCTGGGATTGCGGTGCAGCTTCTTGCCACTGGGCCATCAGAGCTCCCTTGAATAGGACCTTTTAAAGATTAAGTCTCTACGTGCATCAAAAACCTTCCAAAAGGGTGAAACAAAAGCAACTGACTGGGAAAAGAGGTTTAGCAATAACATCTCAGAGGGTCACATAACAATAGTTTACAGGATGCTATAGGGCCTCCACAAGAAAAAGACTGATAACACAATTACAAAATGGGCAAAAGACACAGAAAGATCTTTCACAGAGGAAGACATTCATATTGCCAAAAGACATTTGAAGAAATGCTCAAAACTCATTGGTGATAAGGGAGATATAAATGAAAACCACAATGAGATACCATCTCACTCTGCAGGGGCAGAGATACCATTTCACTTTGCAGGGGCGAAGTTTAATACGGCAGCAAGTAATAAATATTGGAGAGGATGTGGAGAGCTTGGAATGCTCATACACCATTGGTCAGATTGTAAAATGGTACAACAATTCTGGAAGGCATTTTGGTGTTTGCTCAAAAAGCTGAACATAGAAATTCTGTATGACCCAGCTATTTTACTGCTAGGAATATACTCCAAAGAAAATGAACTGAGACCTAAATAGAGATTTGTACACCGGTGTTCATAGCAGCATTATTCATAATAATAAAAGTACGAAAACAGCCCAAATGCCTAACCATAAACAAATCGATTGAGAAATTGCAGCACATACAATGGAATACTAAGCAGCATTTAGGAGCAATGCTTTCAATAAATACTACATTAACCCAAGAGAGGCTAGAGAACATTATGTTGCATGAAATAACTCAGGCTTTTAAGGACAAATACTGCAAATACATCACATCTCAATGTCAAGAAAACAAAGATTCTTAACACTGGACCAATAGACAACATCATGATGGATAGAGAGAAGAGCGAAACTGTCAACAGCTTCATCTTACTTGGATCCGCAATTAATACCCTTGGTACCAGCTGTTAGGAAATAAAGAGATGCATTACTGGGAAAATCGGCAGTTAGTGACTTCTCAAAATTGTTTAGGAGCAATCATGTCAGTTTGAGGAGTAATGTGCGTCTGATTCAGGCCATAGTCTTTCTGATCACTTGCTATGCTTTTTAGAGCTGAACAATGAATAAGGACAGAGAAGACATTGATGCCTTTGAGCTATGGTATTGGAGAAGAGCACTAAACATCCAGTGGATTGGCAAAAGAACAAACAAATATGTCTTTTGGGTGTAGACAGATTACTCTTTGGAGGCAAGAATGATGAGGCTTTGTTTCACATACTTTGGACATGTTGCTAGGAAGGGCTATTCCTTGGAGAGGTACAAGATGCTGGGAAGGGTGGAGGGTCAGCAAAAGCGAGGAAGACTCTCAACCATGTGGACTGACATGGTGACTGCTGCAATGGGCTCTCGTGTATCAGGAAGTATGAGGATGGCTCAGGATAAAATAGCATTCAAATCATAGGGTCCTGTTAGTCATACTGGACTAGATGGCACCTAACAACAGCCCTGCATAAGACCACTATTGTAAAAACAAAATGATAACTAGTAGGATACATATAAATGTCCAAAGTGAGAAGGGGAAGGGACAGAGGAACTGAGGCTGAGGAGGCCAAAGCGGAGTTTGCTGCATGGAGGAGGGGTGAAAGAAATAGGAAATATCTAGTGGGGATTTGAAGAGACTAGTAATAGTGGGCATAGATCATTGATGATCAATTTTATAAAACATGGGAAGGGGAGCTCTGGTGGCCTAGTGGCAAGGAGCTGCAACTACAATCCCAGAGGCACACAGTTCGAATCCACCAGATGCTCTGCCGGGAAAGGAGGGACTATCTCCTCCTGTACCACCAATCAGATCTGATTTGATGGTACACTCACACAAAAATAATAAAATAAAAGAAAAAGAAAAAAAAACCCAAACATGGGAATACAAGATACGGGAATGACTGTATGAAATACAGTCCCAAATGGGAGTCGGGGCGGGGGGGGGGGGGGAGAATATATGCCGAATTTGAAAAAACAAAACAAAACACTTTTACTCACATTATATATAAAGTATATATTTTCTTTCCCTGCTCAGCTCAATACTTTCCCTATATAGCATGGTTCTAACTCTGAATATATCTCAAATTCTTCCCCAAAGTGTGTCTTAAGAAGGTGACACATACTTTTACATCATTCCTACATGGCATGGATTGACTGGTTCAGCTGTGTGTTGCACGTAATATAGCAACAATGACATAATATGGAAGCTATGTAATGAACCCACATGATCTGATACACGGAACTGTCATAAAAAGATTAAGAGTGGAATGTGACACACCTAATCCCATCACAGTTCTGAGCAAATGTAATGGAAGTTACCCCAGGCTATAGCCTATAATGACTTATATCTCAAAAGGGCTGAAAAGGGGAGGAAAGCCAGGCAAGGGGGAAGGAGACAGCAGTACAATCGAGAAATAACTGACAGAAATGGAGTCCATCCTTTTAGTCCCGGTAGACTGTGTTGGGAAATTCTTTAACACTAGTGAAGGCCAAGACACAGGGATATCTCCAAGGACTATATATGCTGGAAGAAAGGCATTTCCCTAAAACTGACAGGGAAAGAGGACTTTTTCTCTAGACACCATGAAATTCTGGGGCATTTAATCATACTCACCAGAACAAGAAGCTGTTGTCTGAACTGAACAAGGGAATGCCGCATGGTTTAAACTTGAGAAAGTGTGTGTCAGGGTTGTATTCATTTTCCAAATCAATATGTTGAACAAATCAATACTGAGAAAAAATGCTTGGTAATGACATATCTGACAAAGAACTCAATATCTAAAATTTTTAGACTACTCCAGCACCTGAATAAGAAAAAGGTAAACAACCTAATAGCAAAGCGATATTAATAGATTTTTCACCAAAGAAAACATTCAAATGGCAAACACACACATGAAATGTTCAGAATCCCTATCACAGAGATGCAAATCAAAACAACTATGAGATATCATCTCACAGCAGTAACAGTAGCTAAATTCAATAGGGCAGCAAACAATAAGTGCTGGTGAGGTTGTGGAGAGATTGGAACCCTTATTCATTGCTGGTGGGAGTGTAAAATGGTGCGATCATTATGGAAGGTAGTTTAGCGCTTTCTCAAAAAGTTGGAAATAGAAATACCATTTGACCCCAGCAAAGCCACTTTTCATGAAGAAAGTGCAGCCAGGATGGATGCTCATGGAGGCAAAGATGACAAAGCTTCATCTTACATATTTTGGGCATGTTTTTAGGAGGGGCTGGCTGGTCCTTGGAAAAGGACATCATGTTTGGAAAAGTGGAGGGTCAGCAAAGGAAAAGACAAGCCTCAAAGAGATACATTGACACAGTGACTATAACAATGGGATCAAGTATGTCTGAGATTATGAGGATAGCACAGGATAGGACAGGGTTCAGATCTACTGCTCATGGAGTCACTATGAGTTATAGTTGATGTGCTGGCACCTAACAACAACTCTTAGCTTAGTGGCAAGTAATTGCTCTACTAACCCAAAGGCACAAAATTCAAATTCACCACAATCTCCTCTTGGGTGATTGATATCTCTGAAAACTCACTGGAAGGTTAGCTATGACTCCATTCCAACTCAAAAATACCTAACAACACAATAACATAGCCCTTTTCAGACTTTATAGCATCTGTCTCATAGGGATTTTGTTTAAGGATCTAAAGAAGAAAATAGATATGAGCTCACTTTGGGAAGCACAAAATTCTATTCATATAGAGTGTGTCATTGCCATTTATGTCTTTATGTTCCTTTGTGGTTGAGGGTTAAAAGCAAAACAAAGCACAAAACATGTCCTTTGTCTCCTAGCAAAGTCTTCCTATCTCCCTACTCCTTTCTATACTCACCAGGAAACACTTAGCTGCAGAGCAGGGGTATCCCACAAAGTTTCTGCTGAACAAAGGCTTTTCTTTGGATGAAGTCGAGGACAGACAACATTAGGTAGTGCTACTTTGTGGGCAGGGTGAGCTGCTAACTGAAGCCTCTTGCCTTTTCCTTTATTTAGAATGTCCAACAGGAATTTTCAAGTCTGTTGCACTGTACTTAGTAATCATGGAACCTGACATATTGTATGATGTTAAAAAAATGTGTTTCTCCTTATTTAGGCCTTTTGGATGAGTTATTAAGGAAGTCTGGATTCCTGCACTAAGAACAAGAATTAAGCAATAACTAATTCAGAGTATGGAGACAAATTTAGTTGGTAAAGCTAGTGAAAATTCGTTTTACCTTTTCCCTGGAGACATTTACTTCTCACCCTGGTGACACAATCCATAGCAAAGTGTCCTGCTAAACCAAAGGTCACGCTTCACTGGAGGTTGGACTCAACCATTGGGTCTGTGGGAGAAAAATGGGCAGTATCCTCTTAGATGATGTACAATCTCAGAAACCAGACAGAGGAGGGTCACTATGAGTCACAGCTGCCTGGAGGATAGTGAGATGAAGCTTGACTATTCAAGGATTTTTTTTCCCCAAATTAGGGTGAAGATATAATGTCTCTGAAATCATAGAGAAAATATTCTTTTTCTGTGTTTCTTATCTGTGATATAGATACTGTGTATACAGAACAAAATCTTCATCACTTTGTGCTATAGGTAACAATTGACCGTGAGGAAACTACAAAATATTACTTGTTTTTTAAGTGGATAGTAACAATATATCTCTAATTCAGAATTCTGTGAGTACACTTAAATAAAATTTTTAAAGATTAATACTTAAACTCCAATGCATGTTCCACACAAATATCTTATAAATGGACAAGTAAACCATCTGAGAGCAGCGAAGCCCCAAACTAGACAAATTTCAGCCCCAAAGCTAGACAAAATTCCAACTGAATTCCTTCCTGCTAAAGAGCAGAATGTCTCCCCCACTTTCTGCAAACATGGTGGTGTCATCTGCTTACCTCAGCTTGTTGAGGGGTATTCCTCCGTTTCTGATGTCACGTTCTTCATAGAATCCATTTTATCAGTGAGCTCTGATGGCCTAGTTGGCAAGAAGCTGGTACGTGGTTCAAATCCCCCAGATACTCTGCTGAAGAAGGAGGAACAATCTCCTCCTGTACCAATCAGATCTGATTTGAGGTACACACATAAAAAATAATTTAAGTATATAT
>NW_006399794.1:10358393-10359830 GCF_000299155.1 Elephantulus edwardii
TTTCAACTACTGAATCTTCTTCTTTGTTCCCGACTTTTGCATTCCAGTCACCCATTATTATCAATGCATCTTGATTGCATGTTCGATCAATCTCCGGTTGTAAAAGTTGGTAAAAATCTTCTATATCCTCTTCCATGGCTCTGGTTGTTGGTGCATATCAGATTTTAAACCATACAATCTTCCCTTGCTCTATTCAGACAACAGCTTCTTGGTCTAGGCATATTTTTCATATGAGTATGGTTAAGTGTGCTGGGATTCTCATTCTCAGTGTTAGACATAAAGTGTTACAACTCATACAGGGGAATGGATTACATAGTCAATAAAACACAAATAGGCACTCTTGCGGTATTCTCTGCTTTTAGCCAAGAATTATGTGACATCAGCAGTGATATCCCTGAGTCATACAATCTTCTAAATCCAGCTTGAACTTTTGTCAGTTTTCTATCAATGTTCTAGAAATTTTTTTGAGGATCATCAGCAATACTTTGCTTGTATGTGATATTAATGATATTGCTTTATAATTTCTACATTCTGTGAGATCATCTTTCTTGGGAATGTGAACAAATATGGATTTCTTCCAGTCAGTTGGCCAAGGAACTATTCAAATTTCCTGGCTTAAACGACTGAGCATGTCCAGGGAGTATCAGTTAGTTGTAACATGTCAAATGATATCACATCAATTTCTGAGCTTTATTTTCTGCCGAAGCCTTCAACTGCAGCTTGAACTTCTTCTTTCATCACTGTTGACTCTTGTTCTTAGGGCCCTTCCTGAAATACTTCAGTGTCAACCATAAATAGTGCCTGTGTATTCCATCTTCTTTGGATGCTTCCTGGATCATTCAACAATTTGCCCATAGTCACTCAAGCCTTGAATTTGTTTTTCAGTCCTCTCGCATTGATAGATGCCAAGCAAATTCTGTCCTTTTTATTCTCCAACTCCAGTTCTTCGCATATTTCATTGTTTGCTTGCTTGCTGAAAGTGAGGAGGACTTGCAGGCTTCGATATGGATTGCATCGCAACAGCCAGGAAACAAAAATCCTCATTACTGAGTGAACATGCAATATTATGCCAGATGGAGAAATGACTGAAATTGTCAACAACTTCATCTTACTTGGATCCACAATCAACACTCTTAATGCTGCAGTCAGCAGATCAGGACATGTATTGCATTGGGAAAATATCCTGTAATGCACATCTCCAAATTACTGAAGAACAATGAAGTCTATGTGAATACTAAGGTGCACCTGATTCAGGCCATTGAGTTCTCAATCATTTGCTAAGCTTTAAAAGGAAATTTTAGAAAAACTAATTTTTTAAAAAAAAGATGGAAGGAATATACAAAGTTACTGTAACAAAAATAATTGATAGCCACTGAAATATTTCAGTAAGTAGCATAAGAGAAAGATCTAATGATGTTGTTGTTGTTGTTATGTGCC
>NW_006399794.1:10360120-10361824 GCF_000299155.1 Elephantulus edwardii
GGAGCCTCAGAATCCTTGCCTCCAAGGAGCCATCTGGTTTAACCCTTTCCAGGACAAATCTGTTTGTTTTCCTAGCAGTCCATGGTATTCTCAATAAAAGTTCAAGCTGCACTCGAGACATCGGCAACAATTAAGGCCCAAGAATTGCTGGAATATCTATAGACATGTTTCAATTAACAGATGCAGCCCCAGATGTGCTCTCCAGTCTGTGCCGATTATGTGGAAGATAGCTATCTGACTAGAAGAAATCCAAATTTGTTCCCATAATAAAATAATATAATTAATATAACTTTCAAGCAAAAATATTGCTGAAGATCATCCCAAAACAGCTAGAACCAGAGAACTGCCAGAATTTCAGGCTGGGTTTGAAAGAGGCAGTAGCACCAGGGATATCACTGTTGATGTCAGATGGATCTTGGCTGAAAACAGAGAATACTGGAAGAATGTCTATTTGTGTATTTTTGATTATGCAAAGGCATTTATTTGCCTGTGTAAATCATAACTATAGTTAACATTAAGAAGAACGGGAATCCCAGAACATTTAATTATGCTCATATGAAACCTATATCTAGAGCAAGAAGCTGTTTTCTGAAAAGCGCAAAGGAACACTACATAGTTTAAAATAAAGAAAGACGTGTGTCAGGGCTGTATCCTTCCTCCATATCTATTCAATCTGTATGCTGAGCAAATCATTCAAGAAGTTAGACTCTTCTAGGAAGAAGATTATGTCACCAGGATTGGAGGAAGACTTATCAACAACTTGCGTTATTCAGACAACATGCCTTGCTTACTGAAAGTGAGGAGGGCTTGAAGTGCTTGTTACAGAAAATCAGAGATTACTGCCTTCACTATGGTTTACATTTCAATATTAAAAAGACAAAAATTCTTACCACTGGTTCGATAGGCAATATCATGATAGACAGGGAAAAGACTGACACAGTGATTTCATCTTACTTGGATCTATACTCAATACACTCGACATAAACCATCCAGAAATAAAAGACGTACTGAGAAAGTCTGTTGACAAGGACATCTTGAAATGCATTGACGTAGTAGATGCAGCAATGGACTCAAGTTGGCCAGAAATGAGGTGTGTTGCACAGACTAGGGCAGATCTGGCAGACCTGTTGTTCATAGGATCACTATGAGTCATACTCAAATAAATAGCACATAATCACAACAAAAAAGCTTTTTTAATTTTTTTGCCTGTTCCTCACACTAGAATAACCCTTCTGAGCCTTTATGTGACTGTTTTCGTAAAGGTTTATGCTAAAAAATTCTCCAGTTTTCCTTGCATACATAAAACAAAACACACACACACACACACACACACACACACACACACACACTCACACAAATCTATGGGCTGCAATGTACATTTCAAAATTCAGAAGTAAATGTCAAGATTCAGGCTTACCTACATAAACATTTCTTTTGTAAGTATTAGTGTAGTAATTGTTATTTGCCATGTCAGTGTGACCTGAGCTTCCAAATTGAAATATTGGCTGGTCTTGTGACATCTTCATGGTGAATGGTGAAGGGACAGCAAAAATCCCATTTTTTTATAAACCCCCATTAACGCTAGAGGCAGAAGTGGGTCTTAAAAATTCAATGAGGGAGTTTTTCTTTTGCTTTTCAAGGAGAGGAGCAAATGGGGGGGGAGGGGGAGGGGTTTGTGCGGGGAGAAGGGTGCAACAATGAATG
>NW_006399794.1:10361924-10364179 GCF_000299155.1 Elephantulus edwardii
GGAGGGGTTTGTGCGGGGAGAAGGGTGCAACAATGAATGAATGGAATCCCAAAATCTCTGTAGATGTTCATTGAAATGAAAAATAAACAACCTAAATTTTAAACAAATAAAAAAAAAATCTTAGCTTAGGGCAAACACGAGTGCCCCGGGTAAAGCCTTGTCTGTCCTTGAAAAGTAAAGAATTAACTAGTGTCTTCGTGACACAAAAGAAGTAAAGGCGGGCAAAGTGGCCAGCCCGTCAAAAGTCAACCCATCAATCATAATCCCAATCCCCCTGCCCTAACAGGGGCACTTAAAAGGGCTATAAAAGCAAGTGGGAGGGGAAACTCGGGGCTTTTTTCCTTCACCACCTTCCCGAGGAAGGAGAAAAGTCTCCACGCGTAGAATTAATATAATAAACGCTCTTGAAATTTCAGACATGTTTTTAGATTTCTTTGAGGGGCATTTCGTGGGCAGAACAAATGGAATGGTTTGGAATGGTATGTCTACTGTGGTTATCGTGTCACCATATCTCAGTGAGTTTTTCTCATTTTCCTAAGATTCCATGAAACATGGAATCTTTTTCTAGAAATTGTTCTTTCTGATGATTTATGTCCAAAGTTAGTCTAATAAAGTTTTATCATCAGTACTTTTAAGGATTATTACGGTTTTATTACTACCAAGACAATTTTGTTAATTTGTTTTGGTGGTTGTTATGTAGTAATGAGTTGATTACAACTCATAGTTATGAAGTCTATGGTACATTCAATAATATCTGCCAATCCACAGGCATAAACTTGAGTACATCAATTCTTCATATGGCTTCCTATCTTAAAGTTCAGTTTTCATATCATATGAATCAATTGAAAATTAGTATGGCATGGGGCAAACATAAGAGTTAAATAGAGTTGCTGAATTAATGAAATAAAATAAAAAAACTGTCTTTGAAATTATAATAAATAATAAGATAACAAAAGTGAAGGTAATTCAATATTTCAATTTAAAAAAAAACATAGAAAAAGAGTTTATATAATGAAAGTCAAGAAAGGATATGGTCCAATAAGTAGAAACAAATAAACAATTTCTATAAATTCAAATAAAGAAAAATTTGGAACTATACATATAAACTTAGTGATAATAAATCTTATATAGTAATATACACTAAAGGGAAATGTTTATAAAGATGCTTTATACTTGCTAATATTTTTGAAAATGTAAATAAAGTATGTAATTTACCTTTAAAAGTAAAGAAACATACAGATTTTTAACTTCTATATGACCATAAAATCAAAGAAGAAATTTAAAATGTCAGAAGTTATGATTAAAGACGTTCATGCTTTCATGTGCACATTCTTTTATTACATTTTTAGTGAAATAATTCATACCTTGTATTAAAGCATTCACTCAATTTGAGACTTTAAAAACGATTGTTGTTTTTGAAGCTCCTTCTCACATAGTTTGGGCATATGGCCAGGAGGGACCAGTCTCTGGAGAAGGATATAATACTTGGAAGGGTATAGGGACAGCGCAGGAGAGGAAGCTCTTGCATGAGATGGATTGACCCAGTAACTGGGACAATGCGGATGGGTGTGTCAGAGACAGTGACACTGCCTCAGGACATGGCAGGCCTCAGAACATGGCGTTGCTATGAGTTGCAGGCGACTCTCAACAGCACATAACAACAACAATGATCTCAAAAATGTCTTATTGATCAACTAACTAAAACAAAGAGAATACTAGCACTTTAAGCACCCTGTGATCCTGAGGTGATAAGTAACACAAAAGGTGAATGTATTGTATGGATCTGACTGCTTCCTGATCTGGGTATAGGTTTTACAGGAGCACAATCAAGTATTCTGGGATTCCTATTCTTCTCAAGGTTAGCCACAATTTGTTGTGATGCACACAGTCAAAAACCTTTGCAAAGTCAATGAAACATAAATAGATATTTTTCTGGTACTGTTTGCTTTCAGTCAAGTTCCATCTGACATCAGGATGATGCCTCAGTGACGGCCTCTTTTAAACCCAGCTTGTATTTTGGGTAGTTCTATTGATGTATTGTTCCATTCATTATTTTTTATAATCTTCAGCAGGATTGAGCTTGTTTGTGATATTAGTGATATTGTTCAATAATATTCACACTCCGTTGTGCAACCAAATTGGTGGTGTTCATCTCAAGATCAGTACATTGGACTTCTAGACTTGTTTTTGTTGTTGTTATGTGCCGTCGAGTCACCTGCGACTCATCGCGACCCTATGTACAACAGCCCTAAACT
>NW_006399794.1:10364279-10364908 GCF_000299155.1 Elephantulus edwardii
CTCCCATCCCAATTATCCCAGTCACTGAATCAATCCACCTCAGAGAGGGCCTTCCTCTCCTGTGCTGTCCCTCCACCCTCCCAAGCATGATGTCCTTCTCCAAGGACCTGTCTCTCCTCACAACATGTCTAGACTTACTGTTAGCATTTTCTGACTAGCACATTAATTTTCTAGGCCCTATATGGCATTTTTTAATTAACATTTAATCTGGGCCTGACAAAGGTTAGACTGAGAACACTGTAAAAATTCTCATTTTGGTCATATCTTATCTGGTACATACTAGCTTGCTTGTTTATTTCCAACACTCTAGACCTTTTGTTTTCTCAATTTTATTCTATATGCCTAATATACTATATACTCTTAATACTGGCACACACTTTATCAATTTCTGAAATTCTAAAATTCAGTTTTATAAGCTTCATTCCATATTTTACAATATACTCTTAACACTAATACATATGTAGTTAATAATGTTTATCGTTCTAAAACTAAAATTTATTCTATATTTCTAACACTATACTAACATCATGACACTACATCCTCAGCTCACCTCATAAAACATGTTGTTTGTTGTTATGTGCCGTTGAGTCGTTTCCGACTCATAGCGACCCTATGCACAACAGCTCTAA
>NW_006399794.1:10369131-10372572 GCF_000299155.1 Elephantulus edwardii
TAGGTTGCCCTTTCTGTTAATCTGCGTGTGTTCTGTTGTGCATAGGGTTTTCAGAGGCCTGCTATTTCAGAAGTGGGTGGCCAACACCCTTCATAAAACATAGCAAACAAAATCCCTTCTAGCCAAACGTGACACAACAATCTTATATTCCTCTTCCAATTCAGCCAACTACTTTAAGCTTTTAGCTTTACAGACTTTACTTAATTACCTTAACAATATGTTTTCAACAATAAGCACTTTGCTTCTCAAACTTTAAGAAAGATTTTTTACAATCAGGTGTAACCATTTATTCAAACAACTACTCATTGACAGTTAAGTATGTAGAAAAAAAGTGTACTAGTCCCAAAGAGTTTAGGTAATAAGTAGCAAAGCATGAACACTACTTTTATTGAGCTACAAGGTGTAGGTGAGACAAAAAGGTAAATAGTCAATTAAAATATAGTCAGATAAATGGTGAAAATTCAAGTACTAGGAGTTATACGAATAAGGAGCAAATAAATGTAATTAATACTTTTAAGGTCAGGAAGGCTTCCTGAAGCAGGAGTATCTAGAAATCTCAAAGGTAAGTAAAAGTTACACAGTTATATATAAAAATATCACCTCCAAGTAGCAAACAAAAGCTTGAAAGCAACCATCTTAGGTGTAACTAGTGTTCTCTCCCTGTCTACGACAAGTAAGAGGAAACAACAGCAAAATTGTGCTGAAACAATTAGTCCAAAAGACTGATAGGCAAGGCAGACTTCAAGTTCCAGGACCCTGAGATCAGAAGAACTAGAAGGTGTCTTGGTTCCACCAGTGGCCACTCTAAAAAAGATCACCACAGGAAATCCTAGGTACAACCTGGTGGCTGGGGAAAGAGAGAGAGAGGGAGACAGAGAGATACAGTGTGTGTGTGTGTGTGTGTGATGGTTTTCAGACCAAAACAAAATCACTGGGCAAAAAGCCAACTTTATTGTTCCAATAGAGACTAGAGACTTCCTTGTTCTGGAGAAGGAGAAAACAAGAATTCCACCTTCCAAAGAAGCTTACAAGTTTTTAAGACCTCAGTCACTACTCAGAGGTAACATTTTTATATGCAACTGAGCAAATTTTCTTATCTTTGAAATTTACAGACATCATTGTCTCAAGAAGCCTTTTGTGACCTTCAAAGCATCAACTAGATTTTCTATGGCCTGTGGTCAACCTTTGAATCTAGAACAAGACTCCTTCTGCTCTCCTGCCCTTAACTTTAAGCCTAATAATAGACAGGAATATGCAGAATAATCAACCAAATAAGGTCAAAAGAACAACCTTTGCCCCGAAATAAATTGCTAAAGAAAAAAAAAGGATAGAAGGATTGAGATTGGTGAAAATGAAAAATACACGAGAAAATTGGGGAAAAGTGTTATTACAGTGTGAATTGAATGAAGCTCTTTTCAAAGATTAACCAAGGATCACAGAAAAATCTAGTTGATTTTTTAAAGATTGGGAAAGGTTTTCTGAGGCAGCTAGAAACCTCAAAGATAAATACACACATATAAAAATGTCACTAGTGTGGATCATAAAAGTTATGGCTAACATTGAGAAGAATGAGAATCTTCTTTGAAATCTAGACCTAGACCAAGAATCTGTTGACTGAACAGAACAAGAGAACACTGCATGGGCTAAACTAAGAAATCTGGGCATTAGAATTGTGCCTGTTTTGATATCTATTCAATCTGTATGTTGAGTAAATCATTGGAGAACCTGAACTGTGTGGAGAACAATCGGACATCAGGAATGGAGGAAGACTCATCAACAATGTCATTATGCAGATGACACAAACTTGCTTACTGAAAGTGGAAAGGATTTGAAACACTTGATCCACAAGATCAAAGACAATAGCCTTGATATGGATTACATCTCAACATCAAGAATACAAAAATCCTCACTACAGACCAAGAGACAACATCATAATAACAGAAAATACTAAAGCCATCAAGGATTTAATTTCATTTCGATTCACAGTCAACATCTATGGAAGCAGTACTAAAGAAATTAAATAATACATTACATTGAGGAATTCTATCATTAAAGACTTCTCCAAAAAAGAAGTCTAAAGAGCAATGATGTAAGTTTAAAAACTAAAGCGCACCTGATCCAAGTTATGATCTTTTTAATTACTTGCTAAGCATGTGAAAGTTGGACAATAACTAAGGATAACAGAAGAAGAATTGGATTGTAGTGTTGGGAAAGAGTACAGAATATTCCATAGATTGTCAAAAGAACCAATAGATCTGTCTCAGAGGAAGTGCAACCAGAGTGCTACTAGAGGCAAAGATGGTGACATTTCATCTCACATACTTTGAGCACGTTGTCAGGAGAGCCAGTCCTTGGAAAAGACATCATGTTCCCAAAGGTGAAGGGGCAGAGAAAGGGAAGAAGACTCTTAACAAGAACGACTGACACTTATTGTAACAATGGGCTGAAGCCCATCAGAGATGATGCGGCTGATGCAGAACAGGCAGAGTTCAGATCGGCTCTATATAAGCTTGCTATGAATCATATTCAACTTGGTAGCACTTAACAATAGCATATGCAAGAACATGCAGATATAGCTATATTCAGTGGCACAGCTTAATAAACATGCATTCCCACTGTCATGCACATGTGTGACCAGTACATATACAATTGTGTACATACAATCCACCCATCTCCTTATAGGACAGTCTAGCAGAAATAATTATGATTTTGCAATGTGTTTTAAATGTGTTGCTAGATTTCAAAGACATAGCATAAAAGACATACTTACTTTGTCCTGAAGTTTAATGTCCAATTAAAACAATGTGTGTGAGTATACCCCAAGGGACCCTTTAAATATCTGCCTTTTCCTCCTCAATATTCCATTACTGATCTTAATCATTTGGGTTAAGAACTCAGCAGAACATTCACTTCAATTCATAATGACCTTATAGGACAGATGACAGTTTCCCCATAAGGTTTCTAAGGCTAAAATCTTTAAAATCACACTGTTACCTCTTTTTCCACAGAGCGGCTGTTAGATTTTTAATTTTTTTAAATTATTAATTTAGTGAAAGTTTAGAGAGAGTAAGGATTTCCATTCATTCATTGTTGCACTTTTCTCCTTCCCCTCCCACCCTGGTACACTCTTCTCTTTGAAAAGTAAAAGAAAAATTCTTTCCTTGTTATATAATCCCTCCCCCCAAGTCCACTCAACTATGTAGCCTTCCTTCTGGACTCCTGTCATGATAATAATACCTTATCGCATATCTCTTTTAAACAGTTTTTCCCTCATCTGTTTCAATGCAGTATACATCATTTATCCCATCTTTCTCAGCCTCCCCCCAATCCCAATATCTGTCCTGTTTTACAACAGTGGCACTATGCAGTATTTGTCCTTTTGTGACTGAGATATTTCACTCAGCATAATGTCCTCCAGGGTCACCCATTTTGAATAATATT